>NW_006159889.1:1134144-1199248 GCF_000334495.1 Tupaia belangeri chinensis
CCTAAAGCGAAAACCCCAAAAAAAAAAAAAAAAAAAGTTGGTTGAAAAAAATCACAAGTCTCTATTCCTGACAAAAGTTAGCAAAAAAAAAAATAAGGCTTACTATGCATCATGAAAACACTATGCCTGGGGGCCAGTATGTGGCATAGTGGTTAGGATGCTGGACTCCCACATGACCAACCATGGTTCAAGTCCCAAACCTGGTGGCTTGCTTTCTCACTGCCACCCCCCTCTGTTGAGCACACGTGCCCTATAAAATATAGAATTAGCAGATGGCATAGTGTTTACATCCTTGGACTCCCACATGGCCGACCACAGTTTGAGTCCTGGATCTGGTGGCTTCAAAATCATGCTGGGCACTTCAAAATCATGCCGGGTATGTACGCATGCTTGCCCAAAATCCTGGGAAGAGAGTGGAGGAGAAGGGATTGTGATGTGGCCACTCCCCCTGGAGGGTGATTTCTTACTTCCCCTCTCATTGTGTCTGTCTGTCTCTCTGTCCAGCGAGCATATGTGCCCTAAGGCTAAAATCTCTAAAAAATAAAAATAAAAAATTAATAACAGTAACAATAAAATTAAATAATTTTTTAAAGAATTATTTATTGGGACCAGCAGTTAGTATAATGACTATGTCACTGGACTCTCATGTAGTAGACCGTGGTTCAATTCCTGGCCCCTGTGGCTTAAACTCACGCTGGGCGTCTGTGCGTGCATGCCCAAGATCCTGAGAGGAGAATGGAAGAGAAAGGATTGTGGCATGGCCACCTCCCTGGGGAGTGATTTCTCGCTTTCTGTCTCTCTGTCTCTCTCTGTCTGGCGAACGCACATGCCCTATGGCAAAAACCTCTCCAAAAATAAATAAATAAATAAAATAATTAATTAATTTAAAAAAAAAAAAACAGTACTACATACAGGACATCTCCAAACTCAGAAAAATAGGAATCTGATGGATCTATTTTGGCAGTAGTTTTCAAACTTTCATGTGAATCAGAACCACCTGAAGGCCTTATTAAAATGCAAATTTTGAGGACAGCAGGTGGCATGATGGTTAAGCCTCTGGACTCCCACATGGCCAACTGTGGTTCCAGCCCCAGGCCTGGCGGCTTAAAAATCCACACTAGGCACATGTGTGTTTGTATCCAAAATCCAAAGAGGAGAATGGAGAAGGGACTGTGGACTGTGGTGTGGCCATTCCCTGTCTCTTTCTGGCAATCTCATGTGCTCTATGGCAAAAAAACTAAAAAAAAAAAATTCTTAAAATTTTTTTAATGCAGATTTTTAGTCTTTATCCCAGGATGTGATTCTGTCAATCTAAGATTAGACCCAAGATTTTGCATTTCTAACAAGTCACAAGGTAATGCTGACGTTGGTCCAGGGAACCACTTGTCGAACATCATTATAAGCCACTCCCATACATTTCCCCTAGGTTCTTGGCTATACGCCTTGGCAAGGTTTTGTGGCATGGGCCATTTTCTGGAGCAGGCCTTACTCTTCTGCACCTCGGCCTTGTTATGGGCCTAAAGGTGATAGGAGGTGATGGGATGGGACCTGAGAACTGACCTCAGCTCGTGAGGCAACTGCCCCTGGTATGATTATTGTAAAACTTTTATGCAGAGGAGAGCTAGTTTCTTCAGTCAGAAACAAGAGATTTGGAAGAATATGGAGCTTCAGAAATTCGCAGCCCCCTCCTGTCATGCTTCTGGATAGCGTGTACCCCCTTCTTGTATCTCAGAACCCCAGTACCCCATCACTAAACTTGCCTTGGCATAAGAGACTTAGCAGGGCAAAGCATTTAACTGGTGCTGCAAATCTGACCTTTAGAGTCAGAACCGAGGCTTGATTCTTAGCTATATTTACCTTGCAATCACTGGAAATCAGAAGCTCCTTTGGGACCAGCAGGTGGCATGGTGGTTAAGGGCACATGGCCAACTGTGGTTTGAGTCCTAGACCTGAAGGCTTGCTTTCTCACTCTCCCTCTCTCACTGGAAATATTAAAAATAATAATCATAAATAAATAGGAGCCAGCAGGTGGCATGGTGGTTAAGGCACTGGATTCCCATATGGCTGACCATGGTTTGAGTCCTGGGCCTGGTGTCTTGCTTTCTCACTTTCCCTCTCTCTTTTTCACTCTCTTTCTCTCTCATTTTTCTGATGATCACATGTGTCCTATAGCAAATTAAAAATAATAAGAAATAAAATTAAATAAATTATTTTTAAAAGGATTATTTTAACTTTATTTATTATTATTATTTTCCAATTTGTCCAAAGAGAGACGGAGAAAGAGAGAGGATACACGAGAAAGGAAGCCACCAGGTCCAGGACTTGAACCATAGTTGGCCATATGGGAGTCCAGCACCCTTAATCATCATGCCACCTGCTTGCCCCATGTAAATAAATAATTTTTTAAAAATAATAAATAAATAAGGGTAAATACAAATTATTCTTTAAAAAAAAAAAAATAAAAAGAGGCTCCTTCAAAGCCGCCAGGGAGGCATTCTGGCTCTCCATGTGTTTTCTTAATTGTATTTCCATAGCTTTGATTTTCTTTTTCCCTGTGCACATGTTTTAGGGTGGTAGAAAGAATCCAGTTGGTTCTACTATTCTCCCATCACTATTGCTGCCAGTGCAACTAAGTGCCAGAACCACTTGCTGTCTTCCCACCTTGCCCATCACCTGCATTTTATCCCATGCTGCAGCCATTGATCACTGAATAATGATGATGCCACCACATCATGGATTACCCATTTTCTCATTTTTCCCCAGCAAGGTGATCACTTGCTCCTAAAATATACCAGCAACTCAATTCCAGAATCCCATCCTAAGGAACTATTTTCTGATTCCACAATTACTATATCAATTCGAGTTCAAATGGAAACAGATGGCATGCTGAAATTAGTATAATTCAAGGAGGGTTTTATGAAGGGACTATTTATTAAGGTTTGGACAGGATACAGGGGACCCATAAGGCATAATGTGGTAATCCAGCACTAATCACAGCAGAATTATTAACACCCAAGGCCTGAAGGAATGAAGAGGGGGAGTAGTTACAGAAATTCCTGTAGAGTGGCCAATTGGAGAGAAGCGACGACTTTTGGTCAAAGGGCACAGCCAACCCTAGTAGACCTCTAAGAGAAATCTGCTACTGGGATCCACATTGGCTGAACCCAACAAGAAGCCAGAAGCAGGAAGGAATCCATCAACAAAGTCCATGCAGGCCAACAAAGAGGAGTTCAGAGACAGGTCAAAGTGGATCTGGAGTGAATGTCTCCCTGCACTTTTTCTGGCACTCTTCCTGTTTATTTGTCTTTGCTTTTAAGTCTACCATTTTGTTCTTTGTTTTATATTTGCCTCATCTACCTTTTTTCCTTTATTTCTCTGTCCTTATATCTTTGGAGCTAATTATTTTTTATTATCCTGTTTTTTTCCTCCATTACCTTGTTAGTTGTACATTCTTTTCTGTTTCTTTTAGTGGTTGCTATAGAGATTGAATATAGCTCCTTACATAATAGAAACTCAGTTAAGCTTAATATAGATACAGATGGTTATGAATAAAAATATACATATATGCATCATGTGTGCATACACGTGTGTGTGTGTGTGGACACAAACTAGTACACACATGTTCATTTCCTTACTCTGGCAACTGAGAGGGCCTAGAAGGAATGGCACCCTAGTAGCAAAGAGCACACCTCCCACCCAGATCTAATACCATTTTGAAATACAGGAAGGCAGGGCTCCTTCTGTTTACAATTGGAGCAGAAAATATACATGATGAGCCTGAATTACCTTGTAGGCCCAGAAAGTAAAGAAGTATCTTTGAAAAAGTGATGAGGGGGCCAGCCCCTAGACTGGTAGTTAAGGTAGTTGGATCCCACATAGCCAACCACACAGTCCAGAGCCAGTGGCTTGAGAAACAAGGTTGGTACCTGTGCATGCATGTCCAAAATACCGAAAGGAGGGAGAAATGGAGGAGGAGAGATTGTGGCATGACCATACCCTGTGTGGGGGTGCTTTCTCTCGCTCCTTATCTCTGTCTCTCTCTGGTGAGTTCACACATCCTCTGGTTTAAAAAAATAGAGAATGTTAAAAGAATACAGGTATCTGCTGGTGTCAGATAGCATGGTGGTTAAGGGGCTGGATTCCCACATGGCAAACCACAGTTCAAATCCAGGACCTGGTGACTTGAAAATCATGCCTGGTGCATGTGTGTGTGTGTACCTAAAAATCCCAAGAGGAGAGTGGAGGAGAAGGGATTGTGGCATGGCCATCCCCTCTGGGAGATGATTTCTCACTTTCCCTCTGTCTGTCTCTTTCTGGAGAGTGCACACTCCCTATGGCAAAAAAATTTTTTAATTAAAAAAAAAAGATACAAGCATCAAATGAAAGAATTCCAAGTGGCCAAAGCTAGAAAAAATTGAGCAAAAAAATAATAATAATAATAAAATAGTACTTATTGGGGCCAGCAGATGGCATAGGGATTACATCACTGGACTCCCACATGGCCTGCTGCAGTTTGAGTCCTGGACCCAGTGGATTGAAACTCACACTGGGTGCATGTGCATGCATGCCCAAGATCCAGGAGGAGAATGAAGGAGAGGGGATTGCACCCTGAGGATGATTTCTCACTTTCCCTCTCACCGTGTCTTTCCAGCGAGTGCACACACCCTAAGGCAAAAACCTCTACAAAAAAAGAAGAGGTACTATATTGTAACCCAAAGTATGAAATAAATATCCACAAGTTCATATTGATAGATTTGAAAATACAAATAAATAAGGGAGGAGAAATCACCAAAGAACAATTCTAAGCAAATTATGCAGGTACTCTGCCCTCAAGGAGATGGGACACAACTCCTACTCCTCGAGTGGGGACTGTGTACAGTGGCCTCTTTTCAGAGAGTACACTATGGAAAGGAAGAAAAAACAATCATTTCATGATGGAGAAACCCGACAGACACGACCTCATCCAGGTGATCAAGGTGATGTCAAAACAGCAGGGACCAGCAGATGGCGTATGGTGACGTTGCTGGACTCCACGTAATTGACCCAGTGGCTTAAACCTCACACTGGGCACACGTACATCTGTGCCCCAAATTCCGAGAGGAGACAGAGAAGGGATTCTAGTGTGGCCATACCCCTAACCCCACCCGGAGTGATTTCTTGCTTTCCGTCTCTCTGGCAAGTGCACACACCCTACAGCAAAAAATCTCTCTCTCAAAAAACAAACAAACAAACAAACAAAAGGCAATGAATCATGCTGATAGTATGTTTTTCTTGATACCAAGTGTTGAAAATGGCACTTGGGGACCAGCAGGTGGTGCAGTGGATAAGGCACTGGACTATCACATGGCCAACAGCAGTTCAAGTCCCAGACCCGCTGGCGTGCTTTCTCACTTTTTCTCTCTCCTCTCTCTCTTTTTGGTAAGGGCACATGCCCATAGCAAATTAGAAAACACTAATAATAAATAAAATTAAATAAAGAATTCAAAAAAAGAAAGAAAATGGCACTTTATCCCTGTATTCTTCCTACCCAAGAAAAACAACCTAAATCTAATGATAAAGAAAAAAAAATCAGACAAACTTCAGCAGAGGGTGATTCTACCAAATGTCCAACCAGTACCCCTCAGAACTGTCAAGGACAACAAAAACAAAGTCTGAACAACTGTCGCAGCCAAGAGGAGCCTAAGCGAGCATGACGAGTACATGCAACATGGTGTGCTAGATTGGATACCAGACAGAAAACTAAAGAAGTGTAGTAATGTAGGAACTTTAGTTAATAATATGTCAGGGCCAGTGGGTAGCATGGTGGTTAAGATGGTGGACTGGTTGACCATGGTTCGAGTCCCAGACCTGGTGGTTGCTTTCTCACATTCTCTTTCTCTCTCTCTCTGGTGAGCATATGTGCCCTGTAGCAAATTTAAAATAATAATAACAATAATTATGATAAATATTTTTAAAAGACTAAAACTTATAATAGTGTATCAATATTGGTTCATTAATTGTGACACATGTACATAATAATGTGAGATGATAATAATGGGGGAAGTGATAGCAAGTAGATGGGAACTCTACTATTTTCTCAATATTTCTGTAAATGTAAAACTATTCTAAAATGAAAATTATATTTAAAAAGTATAACTCCTTAACGCGCTAGAACATACATTAAATTCATAGTTTTATTCTCAACCAATAAAAGAAGCTTATGGGGCAGCAGGTGGCATGGTGGTTAAGGCACCAGACTCCCTCATGGCCAACTGCAATTTGAGTCCTGTACCTGGCAGCTTGAGATTCATGCCAGGCGCATGTGCGTGCGTGCCCAAGATCCTAGGAGATTAGAGGAGAAGGGATTGCAGCATGGCCATCCCCCCTGGGGAGTGATTTCTCACTTTCTTTTTCACTCTCTCTCTGTCTCTTTCCTCAAGGCACCTTATGGCAAACGCCTTAAAAAAAAAAAAAAAAAAAAGCTTACAACAGTTTAACTCCATTTAATCCCTCTCCCCCACCTTTTGCGTAATTTTTGTCATCTATCTGATGTATATGTTTTCAATTCCACAAAACATTATTAACAATCAGTATTCAAGTAAAAACACACACTATATGTGTGTATGCATATATGTGTGTATATATACACATGTGATATGATAAATATATGCAGATATGTAGATATAGATGAAAACATATATATCCTCCTATTTACCCTTCCTAGTGCTTTGTTTCCTTTCTACATTGCAATCCTTCCATCTGGGATCATTTTCCTTCAGATTAAAATGTTCTTTGGGACCAGCAGGTGGTGTGGTGGCTAAGTTGCTGGACACTCCCACATGACTGACCACTGTTCAAGTCCTGGACCTGGTGGCTTGCTTTCTCACTTCTCTTTCTCTCTCTCTCTCTGTGTGTGTGTGTGTGTGTGTGTGTGTGTGTCTAGTCAAATTTAAAAATAAGGGGACCAGCAGTTAGCGTAATGACTATGTCACTGGACTCCCATGTAGTTGACCGCGGTTTGAAAGATATGAACAGCAGCACATCAATAAATACTTTCCCACCAGATGGAAATAGCCTCAAGAACACAGGTAATAGTAAAATGATAACCTGATGAGTTTTGATTATTTATTACTTTTTTAAACATTTATTTATTTATCTATTTATGTGTTGTGATTTTCAAACCACCAGGTCTGGGACTTGAACCGCTATGTGGGAATCCAGAGCCTTAACCACCATGCTGCCTGCTGGTCCTTGCCTTTATTTTTCACTTTATTTAATTATGACGAATTTATTTCAATTTCTAGTGATGGCAATTGGTTCACGAAGTTCCTGAAAATTTAATAATGTGCCCTCAGGAGCCTGCGCAAGATGGCTCTAGCATGACACAGCTCGCCTTCTTTTGAATTTAAGGTTTTTCTCTCATTGTATTTTTCTTCTACTGTTTTCGTTTTTGTTTTTTGGTTTGTTTTGATTTGTTTTTTAGAATTATTTATTCATTTAATTCCATTTGTTATTATTATTTTTTAATTTGGCCAGACAGACAGAGGAAGAGAGAAAGAGAAAGCGAGAAAGGAGGCTGCCAGGTCCAGAACTCGAACCACAATCGGCCATGTGGGAATCCAGTGCCCTTAACCACCATGCCATCTGCTGGCCCCATGTTTTCATTTTGTTTTGTTTTTAAGAGAGTTTTTTGCTATAGGACATGTACACTTGCTGGATATAGAGAGAGCGAAAGCAAGAAATCACCCCCAAGAGGTATGACCATGCCACAATCCCTTCTCCTCCATTCTCCTCTAGGGATTTTGGGCATGCACGCATACATGCCTGGTGTGAGGTTTAAGCCTCCAGGTCCTCCCTCTACTCGTTGTAAAGTATGCACTCAAATTATGTTTTTAGTGGTTATTGCAGACATTTTAGCGTTCATATTTAACCCAAAAACATTTAAAGTCAGTATCTATATCATCCTCCTAATCAATTCAAGGAATTGGGGAGGTTTTAACTACGAGCATCCCCCTTTAGATGTATTTGCTGCTGTTGTCCACTGTATTGGATCTTCCCTACTTACTTCACTTGAACCCCACAAATTAAATATTATCAATAAGTTTTATACAGTTTTTTCAGTATATTTAAGAATTATTTTTTTAAGAATTATTTTATTTAACTTTATTTATTTATTTATTTTAATTTGACCAGAGAGGAACAGTGAGAGAGAGAAAGAGAGAGAGAGAGAAGGAAAGTGGGAAAGCAAGCCACCAGGTCCAGGACTTGAACGGCAGTGAGCTATGTGGGAGTCCAGCGCCCTTAACCACCAAGTCACCTGCCGGCCCCTTTACATGTTTTTAGTATTCTAGCCTCCAGCAGGACCCAGCCACTGCAGTAAGAACGTGGGGTGGGCAGCTATTTTGGGGACTTGGGGGATTGGCTGAGATCTGGACACAGTTGGCTCAGCATGGGAAGATGGCCATGGGCCCAGTGTCCTGACCAGTCGTTCTTGCTCTTGGTGCTCCAGGTAGAATTACAGGTATCTGCTCGCATCAGTGACCGATTCTCGTGACTCCTCATTTTTATCACATTTTTTTTGTTTAGAAAGGTACCTCTCTATGGGGAAAAAAAAGCCCTAAACTGTAACCAATTTCTGCAATGCTAATGTGTGAAAAAATGTTCAAATTGGTTCTAGTATACCATTGAATTAAGTTTCTTTTTCTTCCTTTCTTTCCTTTTTTTTTTTTTAAACAGAGTTTTGCTTTAGAAAGTGTGTGTGTTCACCAGAGAGACAGACATAGAGAGGGAAAGTGAGAAATCACCCCGGGGCGGGTGGCCACGTTGCAATCCCTTCTCCTTCTCCATTCTCCTCTCGAGATTTTGGGCATACATGTACATGTGCCAATTGTGACGTTCATCACCAGCTCCAGGATTCAAACCATGGTCAACCAGGTGGGAGTCCAGTGCCTTAACCACTACACCATTTGCTGGCCCCCATTCCTTGTATTTTCATGGCTTTATTGAGGTGCAGTTGACATACAATAAGCTGTTTAGTATTTAAAGTATACGATTTGATACTATACAATCTGACATCATCACAGTCAAGATAGTGAACATAACCAGCCACCTGCAGAAGTTTCCTCATTTCCTTTGGCAATCACCCTTTCCCACCCTCCCTGCCACCACCCCATTCCCAAGTAACCACTTACTTATTTCCGATCATTAAAGATTAAAGCCTGGGCACAAATGGTAGGGCACCATCACGTGAGACTGGGGCCACATGGGAGGCCCGAGTTCAGATCCCAGACCGACCTGAACGGGCCAGGCATGGTAACGTGCACCTACAACACTAGCAGACTAGGATGGCGGGGTGAAGATTATAACTGCAAGACCCTGTCAAAAATACCTTTCTTTCTCTCCCTCTTTTTTCTCTCATAAAAAGAGGTTAATTTGGGAACCAGCAGTTAGTGTAATGGCTATGTCGCTGGACTCCCACGTAGTCAACCGCAGTTTGCGTCCCAGACCCAGTGGCTTAAAACTCACACCGGGCGTGTGTGTGTGCGTGCCTAAGATCCCGAGAGGAGAATGGAGGAGAAGAGATTGTGGCGTGACCATCCCCCCTGGGGGGTGATTTCTCGCTTTCTGTCTCTCTGTCTCTGTCTGTCTGGCGAGCGCACACGCCCTATAGCGAAAAACCTCTCAAAGAAAAAAGAGGTTAATTTGCACATTCTAGAGTTTTAGATAAATGAAATGACACAGTATATACTTTTTCTGATCTGGTTTCTTTCAATATAATTATCTTCAGGTGAATTCATTTTATATACACCAATGGCTCGTTTGTTTTTATTGCTAAATAATACATTTATACCATATGTATATCCACAATTTATTCATTCACTTGTTTATGAACCTGGGGTCATTTCCAATTTTTTTGCTATTACAAATAAAACTGCCATAAATACTAGTACATCTTTGTATGGGCATATATTTGCTTTTGTCTTAGACAAATACCAAGGAGTAGAATGGCTGGTTATATGGTAGATGTGTGTTTAATTTTTAAAGAAACTGTCAAATTGTTCTCCACAGTAGTTGTCCCTCTTCCTATTTTCCATTAGCAGTATATGAGAGTTTCAGTTGCTCCACTTTCTCATCAACACTTGATAGGGTCTGTCTTTTTACATTTTAGCCATCCATGTGGGTATGTAATGGTAATCATGTAGCTTTAATTCACATTATCCTAATAACTACGGAAGACGAGTATTTCATGCCCTTAACCTTTAGCAGTTTCTTTAATCGAAAGAAAGTAAATATTCTATATTTGTTCAGAAACAACTTTATTTTGCCTTCACATTTTTTAAATTGCCAGCAGGCATGTGCACTCTGTAGAGAAAAACAGAGATAGAAAAGGAGAGAGAGAAAGCACCTCCCCACGATGGGGCATAGTCACATCACAGTCCCGTCTCCTCCATTTTTTTCATCCTGTTTGGATTTGGGGCATGCACACACACATGCCTGGCATATTTTTCAAGCCACTGAGGCCAAGACTTGAACCATGGTCAGCCATGTGGAATCCAGTTCCCTTAGGTTAGGGGGTCAGCCTGCCCTCATGTTTTGTTTTGTTTTGTTTTGTTTTGCTTTGCTTTAAAGAATTATTTAACTGGGACCAGTAGATGATGTAATATTTACATCGCTGGACTTCCACATGGCCAATCACGGTTTGAGTCCCAGTAACTTGAAACTCATATCAGGCACATGCCCAAAATCCTGAGAGGAGAATGGAGAAGGAATTTCAGTGCAGCCATCCTCCCCAGGGGTTGATTTATCACTTTCTGTCTCTCTGTCTCTGTCTCTCCAGAGAATGCATGCACTCTATAAAAAAAAAAACTCTCTCTAAAAAAAAAGGCTTTATTTATCATTATTATATTTTTAAAAATTTGCTATAGGGTACATGCACTCACCAAAGAGAGAAAGAGAGAGAGGGAAAGTGAGAAAGCAAGCTGCCAGGCTTGGGACTCAAGCCGTGGTCAGCCATGTGTGAATCCAGACCCTTAACCACCATGCCACCTACTGGCTCTGAGCCCTCATTTTTTTTTTTTTTTAAGAAGTGTTTAGTTTTATTTATTATTATTTTTCATGCTCACATGAAGGGGGTGGGTAGGAAAGCAAGCTGCCAGGTCCGAGACTTGAATGGCAGTCAGTCATGTGGGAGTCTAGCACCTCAGCCACTACATCGCCTACGAACCCCCTCACCCTCACTTTTGAAAGAATATTTTACATGGGGGCCAGCTGGTTGAGGGGTCTGGATTCCCACATGGTGGTTTGAGTCCTGGACCTGGTGGTTTGCTTTCTCACTTTCCCTTTCTCTCTCTCTCTTTGTATAAGATAATAATATTAATTATAATAACAAATGGAATTAAATAAATAATTCTTTTTTTAAAAAAAGGAATATTTTACAAACCAGCTACTCAGGAGGATGAGGCAGGAGGATCTTAAGTTCAAGGTTAGCCTGGGCAACATAGTGAGATGCTATCTCTAGAGAAAAATGAAAGTGCACATCGCGAGGCATGGATGGAAAGCGAGAAAGCAAGCCACCAGGTCCAGGACTCGAACTGTGGTCAGCCATGTGGGAGTGTCCAGCATCTTAACCACCACACCACCTGCTGGTCCCCTCTTGTTTGTTCTGTTAAGGTGAAATGTATGTACAGTAAATGCTCAGATTGGGGGAGCAGGTGCTGGCATGACATTAAGAACTGGACCCACATGAGACGGTACCCCCACTCTGCGTCCTGAGGTCTACGTGCCACACGTGGGCAGACCGTGATCCGGGCCTACTGAGACTGGGAGTGAGATAAGGACACAAGGACCCTACTGGGATCCCGGTTCTATATGGAGAGTTTCATTCCAATCTCCCTGCTCCCTTAGGCCTCAAGCTTCAGTTCCTCTGCATTTTGCTAGGCCACCAGGGATTGGCAGATGTCAGCAGGCAAACACCATCTCCAGCTGGAATTTTTCTGGAATAGAGCTTTCTCCTTGTTTCTGATCATTTCCTTTCCTTTTCTGACAATATTTCCATGCTTTTAGAAAGAAAGCTGTTTTGTATTTCATCCAGCATTTTAAGTACTCTATACTGGGGGGCTTATCCAGATAGCTATAGCTGGAAAGCGACCATTTATCATTTTACCCATCTGGAGTTTATTTTTATATGTGGTGTGAGGCAGAGGTCTGAGAGTCCTGCTATCATTACTCTTCTTTCTTTTTCCCCAGAAATGACACCTTTAAATCAAGTATTAAAACCACATTTCCCCTCTGTTTTCTGTTGCTCATTATCAGCTGGATACTTAAAAAGAGTCATAGAAATCCATTTCTAAGTGAAATATCCCTAAAATAAAATTATAATATTATTGGCTGGGTTAGTGGCTCTGGGTTGTTCCACTTGTGTGCATTGCTTTATGAATAAATCAAAATTCATGTTGTGTAACAAAAATTTTGTGTCTAACAATCCAACTTTATATTTGATTAGAGGGAAAAGGTAGCTACTGTCTTTCTGACCGACTGATGAAGAAAATACAAGTCATCGGGAACCAGCAGTTAGCGTAATGGCTATGTCGCTGGACTCCCATGTAGTCGACCGCAGTTCGCGTCCCGGACCCGGTGGCTTAAAACTCATGCCGGGCGCATGTGCGTGCGTGCCCAAGATCCCGAGAGGAGAATGGAGGAGAAGGGATTGCGGCGTGACCATCCCCCCTGGGGGATGATTTCTCGCTTTCTGTCTCTCTGTCTGTCTGGCGAGCGCATGCGCCCTATAGCAAAAAACCTCTCCAAAAAAAAAAAGGAAAAAAAAAAAAAAGAAAATATAAGTCATCAGCATTTTGCACTAAAACATTTAAAACCAAAAGAAAGAAGAATTCATAACTTTGGATTCTCAAAAACAAAAATTATACTGGGCCAGGGTTTAATATAAATTTAATGACCAAGTTGATTTTTAAAAAATTATTTATTTATCTTATTTTACTTATCTTATTATTATTGTTGTTTTTTATGTTTGCTGGAGGGCATGTGTGCTCACCAGAGACAGACAGAGAAAGAGAGAAAACGAACAAGCAAACCACCAGGTCTGGGACTCGAACCATGGTGGACCATGTGGGAGTCCAGTCCCTTAACCATCACACCACCTGCTGACCCCCAAGTCAACTTTATATCAGCCAAATTCTTACCAAAGAAAGGGAAACAGGATATAGTACAAAACAATTTACCATGTGTTTTACATAAATTTTAATATAAATGGAGTGGATTATACACTGCTCAGCCCTATTCACATATAGACAGACAGACATTTAAAAGAAGGCAGCTGTTGCAGTTTTCACAACATAAATTTATATTTTCAATCATGTTAAATTGTTACTTGGGAAGCACAATCCCAAGGAAACAATTTCGGAAGCCCTGTAAACATTGGTTTTTATTTGATTAGCTCTCAATCAAGCTAAAAATGTCAACGAAGACCTCTAGAACCAAGCTCTTTATTCAAAATATGAATTCCACTCAGAAGGAAAGACTTGGAGCGAAAGATAAATGTATTTTTTAAAAGAGCTTTAAAAGTTTTCATCAGTGGAGCCGGCAAGTGACATGTTCGTTAAGGATACTGTCCCACATGGCCAACTGTGGTTCGAGTCCTCGGCCTGGTGATTTGCTTTCTCGCTTTCTCTCTCTCTCACTCTTTCTTTCTCTCTCTCTCTCACTCTGTCCTGTGGTCAAATTATAAAAATAAATAAGTTAAATAAAGTGGTTTTTTTGAAGTTTTAATTGGTAAATGCAACTCATGGGAGGAAAGACCTCTTGGTTCTTCTTTTTTTTTTTTTTAGAGAGGTTTTTGCTATAGGGCACGTGCGCTCGCCAGACAGACAGAGACAGAGAGACAGAAAGCGAGAAATCACCCCCCGGGGGGATGGCCACGCTGCAATCTCTTCTCCTCCATTCTCCTCTCGGGATCTTGGGCACGCACACACACGCGCCTGGCATGAATTTAAGCCACCGGGTCCAGGACGTGAATCGCGGTCGACTACGTGGGAGTCCAGCAACATAGCCATTAAGCTAACTGCTGGTCCCTTGGTTCTTCTATTAAGGTGAAATGTATGTATAGTACGATGCTCAGATTCGGGGAGCCAGATGCTGGCACAGCAGTGAGAACTGGCCTCCCGTGGGAAATGTCAGAGTGAGCTGTGACAGACTGTGAAAGAACTCCAGGCTCGGAGAGGAGAGAGACACTCCTAATAGGGCCCTCATGTCCCTATCGCATGTCCCAGCCTCAGCTGGCTTGCATCACAGCATGCCCACACGTGGCATGTAGAGGGAGACCTCAGGACGCAAACCAGGGGTCATTTTGAAAGGACATATTCAGTACCTCCCAGATGGCTTGGGCATTTTAATGGGAAGGACATATCAAAGGTCCTGATGTCTCAGCCATTTTCTTTTTAAAGATTAACCCTTGGGTGTTTATCTCTTACCTCTATCCTGTCAGGATTTGGGGCATGCACACAAATATACCCGGTCTGTTTTTTCTTTTTTTTTTTTTAATTCATTTAGTCATGTACTTATTTCAATTTGACCAGAGAGAGAGGGAGAAAATGAGAAAGCAAACCACCAGGTGTAGGACTTGAACCATGGTCAGCCATGTGGGAATGTCCAGCACTCTAACCACCATGCCACCTGCTGGCCCCCTGGCCTGTTTTTCAAGCTCCTAGGCCAGAATTCAGAGTACAGTCAGCCATGTGGGATCTGGCTCTTTTAATACCAGGCCGGCCCTATTTTCTTTTTTTTGGAAGAGTTTGTGAAGAATTAGTACAAATACTTCTTTTTTAAAATTATATATTTAATTTTAACTATTACTACTATTTTTAAAAATTAGCCATAGGGCACATGCACTCACCAGAGAGAGACAGAGAGAGAGAGAGAGAGAAAGTAAGGAAAGAAGCTGCCAGGTTCAGGACTCAAGCCGCCTTCAGCCATGGGGGAATCCAGCTCCTTAATCACCACACCACCTGGTGACCAAACATGAATACGTCTTTAAATGACAAAATTCACTAATGAAACCACCTGGGCCTGGGCTTTTCTTGTGTGTGGACAGTTTTTTAAAATTATTATTCCTATTAATTCAATCTCTTATAATATCTATTGAGTTTATTTCATCCCAAGTTAGTTTCTTCTTCTTCTTTTTTTTTTTCTTCAGAGAGTTTTTCTACAGGCTGCATGTGCTTGTCAGAGAGACAAAGAGACAGAAAGCCAGAAATAACCCCCCAGGGGCAATGGCCATGCCACAATCCCTTCTCCTCTATTCTCCTTTTGGGATTTTGAGCACGCACACATATAAGCCCAGTGTGAGTTTTAAGCCACTGGGTCCAAGACTCAAACCGCAATCAACTACATGGGAGTCTTGCAGCATAACCAAGACACCATCTGCTGGTCCCCAAGTTCATTTCAGTAGTCTGTGTCTTTCTATGAATTTGCCCATTCCATCTAGAAAGTATCTAATGTGTTGACATACAGTTTTTATAGTTTTCCTTTATAATCACTTTTATTTCTACGTCAATAGTAAAATCTCAACTTTCATTCCTTATTTTAGTAATTTGAGTCTTCTTTTTCTTGGTCTTATTAGCTAAAGTTTTGTCAATTTTGTTTATATATATATTTTTTTTCCCTTTTTTTTTTTTTTTTGAGAGATTTTCATTGTAGTGCGCGTGCGCTCGCCAGACAGACAGAGAGAGAGAGACATAGAGACAGAAAGCGAGAAATCACCCCGCAGGGGGGATGGTCACGCCGCAATTCCTTCTCCTCCATTCTCCTCTCGGGATCTTGGGCACGCACGCACACGCGCCCGGCGTGAGTTTTAAGCCACCGGGTCCGGGACACGAACCGCGGTCGACCACGTGGGAGTCCAGCGACATAGCCATTACGCTAACTGCTGGTTCCCAATTTTGTTTATATTTTTAAGAACTGTGTAGTTTTGTTGATTTTCTCCATTGTTTTTCTATTTTGGTTTTCTGTATTTTATTCGCTTCTACTTTAATGTATTTCCTTTCTTCTACTTGTGTTGGATTTAACTTGCTCTTCTTTTTCTAGCTTTTCTTTTTTAAAAAAGATTTTTGCCATAGGGTACATATGCTTGCCAGAAAGGAGAGAGACACAGAGAGAGAAAGTGAGAAATCTCCCCCTAAAGGCTATGGCCACGCTGCAATCCCTTCTCCTCCACCCTCCTCCTGAGACTTTGGACATGCAGGCATCGGGCACCTGGTGTAATTTTCAAGCCGCCAGGCCTGGTACTCGAACTGCAGTCAGCCATGTGACAGCTAGTGCCCTAACCACTACACCACCTGCTGGCTCCTTTTTCTAGTTTAAGGTGAAAAGTTAAGTTATTGACTTGTGACTTTTTTTCTTATTTAATGTATGCTTCTAAAGCATAAATTCCTCACTGAACATTGCTTTCCCTGCATCCCACAAGTTTTTGTTTTTGGTTTGTTTTGTTTGTTCATTTTTGTAGTTTTTGCTTTCAGTTGCAGCACTCACTGGAGAGAGACAGAGAGAGAGCGGGAAAGTGAAAAATCACCTTCCAGGAGGATGGCTACACTATAATCCCTTCTCCATTCTCCTCTTAGGATTTAGGGCATGCACACACATATGCCCGGCATGAGACTGAAACTGCTGGTGGGGCCGGCAGATGGCATGGTGATTAAGGGCGTTGGACTCCCACATGGCTGACCACAGTTCAAGTCCTGAACCTGGCGGCTAACTTCCTCATTTTCTCTCTCTCTCTCTCTCTCTCTCTCCCCACACACACACACCTCTCTGGTCAAATTAAAATAAATAAATTAAGATAAATTAGGGAAAAAAAAAGAAAGAAACCGCTAGGTCCAGGACTCAAACTGTGGTTGACTGCATGAGAGTCCAGCGACGTAACCATTACACCATCTACTGGTCCCAGAGACTCAAAATTTTTTTAAAGAATTATTTATTTTAATATTTTTTAAAGAGATTTTTGCTATAGGATGCATGTGCTTGCCGGAGAGACAGAGAGAGACAGAAGGCGAGAAATCACTCCCAAGGTGGATGGCCTTGCTGCAGTTGTTCTTCGTTCTCCTTTCAGGATTTTGGGCACACACGCACATGCTCCCGACGTGAATTTAAGCTACCAGGTCCAGGACTCGTTCTTCAGTCACCTACATGAGAGTCCGTTTACGTAACTATTATGCTATCTGCTGGTCCCAGAGACTCAAAAAAAATTTTTTTGAGAATTATTTATTTTAATTTTATTTATTATTATTTTTAATTTGCTATAGGGTGTATACACCACCAGAAGAAGACAGAGGAAGTGAGAAAGCAGGCCTCCAGGTGGGGGACTCAAACTGCGGTGAGCCGTGTGGGAGACCAGCACCCCAGCCCCTGTACCGCCCGCTAGCCTCAGAGACTCAGACTTTAAACACTGCCTTTCCTGAGGTGGGAAGGTACTGAAGTTTCTGCCCTGCTCTTTCAGGCTAGCTGTTATTGCCCCTAATCTCTCTGAAGTGTCTTTACTCATATTGTTTAGGGGCTGGCCAAGGATTTAAGGGAAGTTTATATACAGATTTGGTGCTCTGCCTTCTGTAGCATCCTCCTTTTTGGTTTTCACTCTTCAGTTTCCTGCTCTGCTAGTCCAAATTCTGTCCTCTGACTCCTCAGGCTGCCGCTTTCTCTTTGTTCTCCATCCTCCTGTTCCACAGAACTCGGAAGTGCTCTCCCAGGAGAAGCCGTATCAATATGGATCTCACCTAACATGGTTTCCTTCTGTTAGGAATTGAATCTCCTTGGGTTAGCAGGTGGCCTGGTGGTTAAGGTGCTGGACTCCCACGTGACCAACCACAGATTAAGTCCTGCACCTGGTGGCTTTGCTTTCTCACTTTTCCTCTCTCTCTCTCTCTCTGGTGAGTGTGCATGCCTGGTAGCAAATAGGAAAATAGCAATAATAATAAAATTAAATAAGTATTTTTAAATAATAATTAATCAAATTAAATAATTCCTTAAAAAAAAATTGAATCCCCCTCAAGTTTTTGCCTTCATTTATTTAATTTATTTTTAACCATAGCTTCAAGTCATTGTCAAAAATATTTAGGCTGGAGTTTATCGTTTTATCTTTTTTTAAAAAATTACTTTAATGGGACCAGCAGTTGGCGTAATGGCTATGTCGCTGGACTCCCACATAGTCGACCGCGGTTCGAGTCCTGGACCCCGATGACTTAAACTCACACAGGGCACATGTGCATGCGTGCCCAAGATCCCGAGAGGAGAATGGAGGAGAAGGGATTGCGGCGTGGCCATCCCCCCTGGGGGGTGATTTCCTGCTTTCTGTCTCTCTGTCTCTCTCTCTCTGTGTCTGGCAAGCGCATGCGCCCTATAGCAAAAATCTCTCAAAAAAATAAAAATAAAAAATTACTTTATTTAACTTTATTTGTGAATATTATTGTTAATCTGACCAGAGAGAGACAGAAAGAAAAAATGAGAAGGCATGCTGTGAGGTCTGAGACTTGAACTGTGGCCTCGTGGTGGGCCATGTTGGAGTCCAACACCTTTAGCCACCATGCCACCTGCTGGCCCCATTCATTTTACCTCAAAGAGGACATAAGCTACTCTGCCAATATCAAAACTAAAGACTTCCTTGGGGCCGGCAGGTGGTACGGTGGTTGAGCCCTGGCAGCTTGCTTTCTTACTCTCCCTTTCCCTCTGTCTCGCTCTTGACAAAATTGAAAAATAATGATTAAAAAATAATAAAAATAAGTAATGACTGTTCCAGAACTGCACCCTTTCATATTATAGAAGTAATAAACATTTACATGTTTAAAAATTGCCAAGTGATACAAAAATGTACAAAGGAAAATTTAATTTTAGGTAGCTAATCAATTTAATTATCTTTATCCCTTCCCTTGTCCATGACAATTCGGCATTTATCTTATACACAAACACACACATACACACACACACACGCCTATATACACATACATAGTGTTTTTGTATGAATGGTATTATACTGTATGTATGTATGTATGTGTATGTATATATGTATATATGTGTATATATATATATATATGTGTGTGTGTGTGTGTGTGTGTATGTATATATATATATACATACTTTTTTTTGGTATTATGGTTTGGATAATGGTTTGTCCCTTAGACGTTTGTTTTGGAATTTAGTCTTAGTGGATAGTGGTTGAATGTCCCCAAAAGTTCATGTGTTAGGACTTGATTGTATTGTAGAGGTGTTAAGTGAGAACTTGATCCCTTCACGATGTCTGAGGGTAGGGCCTTTGGTTATGATAAGGTCATTAACTCATTGACTTGGGGTGGGTTTGTAAGCGGAGGGAATGAGCCAGAACCAAGAGAAACACAAGCAACCCTTCTGCTCAAGATCCTGCCCTCTGCTATGCCATGGCCTCGCAGATGTTGGCCTCTGGGCCTGGAACCTCAGACCATGAGCCAAGTAAACTCCTATTTATAAATCACCCTGCTTCAGCTATTTCTGTTAGTAGTGCAATGGCAAACTAAAGTATTCGGCCATCTTTTTTTTTTTTTTTTTTTTTCACTTAATACATTTTTTAGAGTTTTTCTGTAGGTTTTCCTGTTTATCCTTTCATCAGCTACTCATAGAGAACTTGCTGTGTGTCAGACTATGGTGAAGCAGTGAACCAAATGTACCAAAGAACTTGTCTTCACAGAACTTACAGTCTAGTGGGGTGAGAGGAGGTAAATCAGAAATAAACAATCAACAAAGCAAATAAGATGTCACTGTGGAGAAAGTTAAGGCAATAAGGAGTGGTGGCCATCTGGGAGGGGAAAGGGAAGATTTCTGTCATTTTTTTTTTTTTTAAGGTTTTTGTCATAGGTCACATGCCCTCGCCAGAAAGGAGAGAGAGAGAGACAGTGATAGTGAAGTGAGAAATCATCCCCCGGGGAGGATGGCCATGCTGCAATCCCTTCTCCTCCATTCTCCTCCCAGGAAACTGGGCACACACATACATGTGCTAGGCATGATCTTCAAGCCGCTAGGTCTGAGACTCCAACAGCAGTTGGCCATGTGGGAGTCCAGCCCCTCAACCACCACAGCACCTGCTGGTAACTTCTAAAAGGATATGCCAAATCATGGCCTGGTGGTTAAGGCAGCCAGATCCCACATGGCCGACCATACAGTTCAAGTCCCCTGACTTTGTAGCTTGAGAAGCATGCCAGGTGCATATGCAAGCCTACCAAAAAACCCAAAAAGAACATGAGATGAAAGAGCAAGGATTGCAACCTGACCATTCCCCATGGGGGTGCTTTCTGCTCTCCTTCTGCCTCTGTCTCTGTCTCTCTGGTGAGCACACACACTTAAAAAAAAAAAAAAAAGGTGAGGTGGAGGGGTAAACAAAGAAAGTCTCATTCAATTTGAGCTTACAGTGAGCATGGTAACGTGGTAATGTGAGAGAAGAACTTTCCAGGCAATGGGGAGAACCAGACCAGAGACTTAATAGGCACATGTCGGTGTGTCTGGGAGACAATCCAGAGGCCGATGTGTCTGAAGCAGAGTGAGTTGAGGGCAGTGAGAGAAGATGGGGTCGGATCGCTGTAAAGTAGCCTTAAAGGACACTGTAGTTAATTATCTTTCCATGTCATTCTGTGGAAATGGGTTATTTTTGACCCCCTTGAGCCACCAGTATTTTTTCTTGACTTGATACCACATGATATTCCTTTGTAACCCTAGCCCCATGATGCTTTTCTACACTGTGATGGTCTCATTGGCCTGGATCTTTCTTTCTTTTTTTTTAAGAATTATTTTATTTATTGGGACCAACAGTTAGCATAATGGCTATATAGCTGAAATCCCATGTAGTCTACCGCGGTTCAAGTCCTAGACCTGGTGGCTTAAACTCACACACCAGGTACGTGTGTGTGCATGCCCAAGATCCTGAGAGGAGAATGGAGGAGAAGGGATTGTGGCATGGCCATCCCCCCCTGGGGGGTGATTTCTCTCTTTCTCTCTCTCTGTCTCTGTCTTTCTGGCGAGTGCATACACCCTGTAGCAAAAACCTCTTCAGAAAAAAAAAAGAATTATTTTATTAATTATCATTACTATTCTAATTTAGTAAAGGCTATGTGCTCTCACTAGAGAGAGACAGAGAGAGAGACAAAGTGAGAAAGCAAGCCACCAAGTCTGTGACTTAAACCATGGTCTGTCATGTGGGAGTCCAATGCCTTAACCACCATGCCACCTGCTGGCCCACTGACCTGGCTCTTAGTGGAGCTGCAATTCAGCTAGAATTTCCCAAAGCACAATCCTATGCCTTAGTGTTCTGGTCAAAAGACTTGACTTTCTCTGTGTTCTCTTGGATACGTGTTTTCAGTCCAGATTCCATCTTCTTTCATGATCACTTTACTGGAAACCTTGGTGCTCTTCCTCCAGCAGACCTACATCAAGATCAGGCTTCTCCTGACCAGGTCTCCCTATCTTCAAATACCGGAGAAAAGGGGCTAAGATTGCTGTCCCTTCCCTCCCAGAAGGCCTAGGCTTCTATGCAAATCAGTTATCTTTGCCTCAGAGACCACACCCCATAATAGACTTACAAGAACCTGCTTTTATGAAGCCACAAAAGGCTCCTTTCACCATTCTCCCAGGGCAAGGGGTGCCTGTCTAATGTATACGGCCATAAATAATGGATACCACCAAAGTTACCCCTGTCTGAATGGAGGAAGTTTGTTTCAAGGTGAAACATTAATTCCACCTAAGCAGAGAAGAGGGGCAGCTTTTGGCACTCTTCTATACATGGATGGACTGTAATTTAATAGATCATTCTTCTACTTCATACTTGTTTTCCTTTCTATTATTATAAATAATTCTTTGGGACCAGCAGTTAGCGTAATGGCTATGTCGCTGGACTCCCATGTAGTCCACTGTGGTTCGAGTCCCAGACCCAGTGGCTTAAACTCACACTGGGCGCATGTGTGTGTGTGCCCAAGATCCTGAGAGGAGAAGGGATTACGGCGTAGCAATCCTGGGGGGCAATTTCTCACTTTCTGTCTCTGTCTCTGTCTTTCTGGAGAGCGCACGCGCCCTATAGCAAAAACCTCTCTAGAAAACAAACAAACAAACAAATAATTCTTCAGTGAATAGCTTGGTATGAGTGTAAGATATTTCTCTAGAATAGATTCTTGAATGCTGGATTGATCATTGGGTCAAAAGACGTATGCATTTAAATTTAAAACATTCCCAACTTACCATATGAAAATGCTTTACCGATTTTTACTCCTAAGAGAATATCTGTTTCTCCACTTCATCAATGTCACTAAATATTAAGAACCACTTTTTACCTTTAGTATTAATATTGTTTCAACTTCTATATCTCTGATTACTAGTGAGGATGAACGTGTTTTTACATTTATTGGTCATTTTTCTTTTTTCTGTGAACTAACTACTCACAACCTTTGTTTCTTTTTCTGTTGACTAGTTTCTTATTTCCTTCTTTTGTACATGTTGTTTTAAGTTTATTCCTGGATATTTTGAAGTTTTTCATGATTACTATAAACAAACAGGAAAACTATTTATTTTAGTGTGTTTAGTATTACTTCAAGTATTCTTCCTGGACTACTTTTTTGTTGTTGTTAAGGATTATTTATTTATTATTATTATTATTATTATTTTTAATGTGCTATAGGCACTTGTACTCACCAGAGCGAGAGAGGGAGAGGAGGAAAGAGGCCACCAGATCCAGGACTTGAGCTGCCATCAGTCATGTGGGAATCCAGCACTCTAACTACCACTCCATCTGCAGGCCACTTCCTGGATTTTTTTTCTTTTTTAAGAATTGTTTTTTTTTTAAAGAAATAGATATATTTTTATTAATTAATTAATTTATTTGGAGAGTTTTTTTCTATAGGGCACATGCACTCACTGGAAAGAGAGAGACAGAGAGATAGAAAGCGAGAAATCACCCCCCGGGGGGATGGCCATGCTGTAATCCCTTCTCCTCCATTTTCCTCTCGGGATCTTGGGCATGCACGCACACGTGCCCCGCGTGAGTTTAAGCCACCAGGTCCGGGACTCGAACCTCAGTCGGCTACATGGGAGTTCAGCTACATAGCCATTACGCTAACTGCTGGTCCCAAGAATTCTTTTATTTTACTTTATTTATAACTATTATTATTTTTTTAGTTTGATAAGACAGAGAGAAAAAGCGAGAAAGCAAGCCATCAGGTCCAGGACTTGAACCACAGTCTGCCATATGAGAGTCCAACAACTTTAACCACCATGCCACCTGCCAGCCCATTCCTGGATTTTTTTTTCTTTTTTTGGAGAGTTTTTTTGCTATAGGGCACGTGTGCTCGCCAGAAAGACAGAGAGAGACAGAAAGTGAGAAATCACCCCCCCCCCCCCCCAGGGGGGATGGCCATGCCGTACTCCCTTCTCCTCCATTCTCCTCTAGGGACCTTGGGCACACACACACACACGCCCAGCATGAGTTTAAGCCACCGGGTCCGGGACTCGAACTGCAATTGACTATGTGGGAGTCCAGCAACACAGCCATTACGCTAACTGCTGGTCCTGATTTTTTTTTTATGTTTATTGATTTCTTTCTTCCATGAGAGAGAACTGAGAGAGACAGAGAGAGATAAGCACCCCGACAGTGTTTTTACGCCATCATCCACCCTCGGTCTTAGCCAGCCAGGACCAAGAGTGCACACACCCAGTGTGTACAAGGAGGTCTCAAGACGCAAACCCTAGACCTTCCATGGACCTTCCAGACCTGTCCGGCTCTGTGGAGTGTTGTGTTACCACTGCACCACCGACTGAGCTACTGACCATTGATCTTTTTTTTTTTTTTTTTAAGTTTTTCTATAGAGTCTGTGTACTTGGCATAGACAGAGAAATAGGGAGAGAGGGAAAATGAGAAATCACCCTTCCCCTGCGTGGGGAATGGCCACACTGCAAGCCCTTCTCCACTGTTCTCCTCTTGGGATATTGGGCACAAATGCACACGAGCCTGGCGTGGTTTTCAGGCCACAGGTTCAGGACTCGAACCATGCAGTTGGCCATATGATATCTCGTCACCTTAACCTCCATGCCACCTGCTGGCCCCTATCTTGATTTTAATAGTTCTGTAGTGGATAATCTTTCTTTCCCAGAGAGACCGTCCTGTCATTTGCAGGTAATGATTTATTGCCATTACTTATATATTTTAACTTACATCTACTATTTTTATTCTGTTTTCTATTGAACAAGCTTTCCGGTTTCTTTTTTGTCTTCCTGCTCTTTGAGCCTTGATAACACTTGGTTGTTTCTTTTGTGGTCTGGAAATCTTTATTCTGTTCCTAGGCTTGTGGTGGTTGTCCTTGCATATTTTGTTCAACATTGTAAGAAATTTTTCTGTCAATGCCATGAATCACATCAATTTATAACCTCCCCCCAGGTGAGATAAGGCCATTAATATACTTGAACCCCACTCCTCATGCCTCATTTCCCTTTTTTTTATTGAATCATTTGAGATCTTAGCACCAGATTATTTTTTTAAATCTTTTTATTTTTTTCCATGGGACCAGCAGTTGGCATAATGGCTATGTCGCTGGACTCCCATGTAGTCGACCACGGTTCGAGTCCCACACCTGATGGCTTAAACTTATGCCGGATGCTTGTGCAAGAGTGCCCAGGATCCCCAGAGGAGAATGGAAGAGAAGGAACTTCCGCATGGCCATCCTCCCTGGCGGGGGGTGGGGAGGATTTCTCGCTTTCTGTCTCTCTGTCTCTCTCTGTCTTCCTGGTGAACGCATGCCCCCTAATAGCAAAAACCTCTAAAAAATTTTTTAAAAAGAAAAGAATAGGCTTTCTTGTTCCAGTCTTCTGATATATTTAGCTGTTTTTAATGCTTGGAACCAGACTTTTATATTATAATGTCCACATTTCTAAGTTCTTAATTTTTTTCAAAATCTTTTAATTTAATTTTATTCGTTATCGTTGTTTTATTTGGTTTTCCTTAAGATTGACCAGAGAGAGGGACCAGCAGTTAGCGTAATGGCTATGTTGCCGGACTCCCATGTAATCTATCGCAGTTCACGTCCCGGACCTAGTGGCTTGAAACTCACTCCGGGCGCATGTGCGTGTGTGCCCAAGATCCCGAGAGGAGAATGGAGGAGAAGGGATTGTGGTGTGGCCATCCCCTCTAGGGGGTGATTTCTCCCTTTCTGTCTCTCTGTTTCTCTCTGTCTGTCTGGTGAGCGCACACGCCCTATAGCGAAAAACCTCTCCAAAAGAAAAGAAAAGATTGACCAGAGAGAGAGAAGAAAAGTGAGGTTATAGGATGTGCAGGCTGCTGGGTCTGAGATTCGATCCACGGTCACCCATGTGAGAGTCCAGCCGCCTCAACCACCTGCCAACCTTATACGTTCTTAACTTTAATTCCTCTCCTGAGCAGCCGAAATGTGCCTTCAAGTTGTTTAGTAGGAAGAACACATGAGTGGGATGTTTTCTACATTTTTTGCTATAAATCTTGAATACGCACTAGTTCTCCCCTTTTCTGCAGAGGCTATGTTCCAAAAACCCCACTGGATGCCTGAAACCATAGCTAGTACTGAGCCCTATATAAAATCTATTTATTAGGGGCCTGCTGGCATGGTGGTTAAGGGCGCTGGACTCCCACCACATGGCCCACCACAGTTTGAGTCCTGGACCTGGCGGCTTGCTTTCTTACTTCCCCCCTCTCTCTCTCACTCACTCTGTCCCTCTCTAGTCAAATTTTAAAATAAATAAATAAATAAATAAATAAATAAATAAATGAAATCTATTTATTTTTCTATACATACATGCCATATGATAAAGTTTAATTTATAAATTAGGCACATGAAGAGATCAACAACAATTAATGGTAAAAATAAAACAATTATAACAATATACTTAACTAAAATTTTGCAAATGTGGTCTTTCTCTCTCTTTCTCTCTCTCTCTCTCAAAATATCTTTTTTCTTTTTTTAAATTGCCAGAGGGTACGTGCACTTGCCAGAGAGAAACAGAAAAAAGAGGAAAGGAAAAGCAGCGCTCATAGGACATGGTCATGCTGCAATCCATTCTCCTCCACTTCTTCCTCCCTTTGGGACTTGGAACACACAGACACACACACACCCAGGTGTGTCTCAAGCCATAGGTCCAGGACTCAAACCACGTGGTTAGCCATTTGGGAACCAGCTCCCTAAATCACTAGGCCATGGGCTGCCCTGTCTTAAAATATCATTCTATACTCACTTATTTTCAGAGCACAGTTGGCCATGGGGAACTGAAACTTTAGGAAACGAAACGAGAGGCTGGAGACTACTGTGTTTCCCACATGAATGCCAACGCGTTAGGTACAGAATTCTTGTGTCGCCAGCTTTTTTGCTCAAAACTATTAACTATTACTTCCTCTGTTCCAGCATTTAGAAATGCCATGGCAGGGCCAGCAGGTGTCATGGTGGTTAAGGTACTAGACTCCCACGTGGCTGACCACAGTTCGAGTCCCAGACCTGGTGGCTTTCTTCTCATTTTCTTTCTCTCTACCCTATAGCAAATCAAATAATAATCATAATAAATAAAATTAAATGAATAATTATTTAAAAATAAAGAAAAGAAATGCCATGGCAAAGCCTAAGACCAGCTTAAATTTTCCTCTTTGTAACCCAAGTGCATGCATGGATATATGCAATACTTTTTTCTTTGCGAGAGGAAATAAAATTTGTTTTCATTGCCATAATATGTGCTGGTGTATAACTCTTTATTAATTTTCTCTGTGTAATATTTTTCCTTCATCTGAGGAAAGAACATTTTATTGCCAGGTTATGTCCTGGTAATGACTCTTTATTAACTTTTTCTACCATTCATTGATTGTATCCAATCGTTCAGGAAATCCTTTTCTGTTGAGCATTGATAGTGCTTCTGCTCATTTAACTGTAATAATTATAAATATCTCTTGGCTATGCCCTCTTCTCCATCTCTTTCACCAGGATGAGCACATCAGCCCATCAGCCTTCAGACTAGTCTTATTGCTTTCATCTCTCCCTTTTCATTTTCCTTTCTCTTGATGACTCTTTTTTAAATTACTTATTTAACTTATTTATTATTGAAATTTTTTTTAAATTCACCCGAGTGAGACAGAGACAGTGATAAAACAAGCCCCTAGGTCTAGGACTTGAACCTTGGTTGTCCATGCGGAAGTCCAGCACCTTAACCACCACACCACCTGCTGGCCCCCCATTGATGACCCTTTTTGTTTTAAGAAGTATTTATTTTATCATCATCATCATTATTTTTTTTATTTGACCAGGGAGAGACATAGATAGAAAAAGTGAGAAAGCAAGCTGCCAGATCCAAGACTTGAACCACAGTCAGCCATGTGGGAGTCCAGCACCTTAATCACCATGCCACCTGCTGGCCCTATCCATTGATGACTCTTGAGGGCAGGGACCCTGGCTGCTTTGTTCACTTCTGGGAACACTGGCTTCCCACTGCTTTTGGAAGATGATCCAAAGCCTCTAGGTGGCCTCAGGGTAGCCATTGCTGAATGTCC
This sequence comes from Tupaia belangeri chinensis, assembly GCF_000334495.1. Lineage (NCBI taxonomy): Eukaryota > Metazoa > Chordata > Mammalia > Scandentia > Tupaiidae > Tupaia > Tupaia belangeri. The sequence goes on from NW_006159889.1 coordinate 1,161,683, forward strand.
CCTCCTCCACCAGCCCCAATTACTCTTTTTTAAATTACTTATTTAACTTATTTATTATTGAAATTTTTTTTAAATTCACCCGAGTGAGACAGAGACAGTGATAAAACAAGCCCCTAGGTCTAGGACTTGAACCTTGGTTGTCCATGCGGAAGTCCAGCACCTTAACCACCACACCACCTGCTGGCCCCCCATTGATGACCCTTTTTGTTTTAAGAAGTATTTATTTTATCATCATCATCATTATTTTTTTTATTTGACCAGGGAGAGACATAGATAGAAAAAGTGAGAAAGCAAGCTGCCAGATCCAAGACTTGAACCACAGTCAGCCATGTGGGAGTCCAGCACCTTAATCACCATGCCACCTGCTGGCCCTATCCATTGATGACTCTTGAGGGCAGGGACCCTGGCTGCTTTGTTCACTTCTGGGAACACTGGCTTCCCACTGCTTTTGGAAGATGATCCAAAGCCTCTAGGTGGCCTCAGGGTAGCCATTGCTGAATGTCCCCTCCTCCACCAGCCTCAATTCCCACCATGTCCCCCTTTGCTCCCATAATCCAGCCACGCTGGCCTCCCTTGCTCGCTCCTGTAGGCTTGCTCCCTCCTGCCTTCCCTTCACTTCCTGCTGCCTCTGCCTTCATGGCCTGGCTAACTCCTCTCTGTTCTTCAGATCTCAACTGAAATGTCCTTTCTTCAGGGAAACTCCCTGATTCCCACTCCCACTCTGTTACATCCTGTTAGAGTCCCCTAAACTTTGCTTTTTTTTTCCTGTGAGAATTTATTGAGTGTCTCCTGTGTGCCAGGCGCTGTTCTAGACATCGGGGACACATCAGTGAACAGAAGATCTAAGGCTCTGGCCCTCATGGAGCTTCATTTAAAAACACTTCCTCCACAGCACTTTTAGAATTATTTAAGCTGATCGTGGAATTGTGTTGAATCTGTCTCCTCCCGCCCAACAGTAAACCCTAGGAGGGCAGGCATCAAATTCACTTGCTGACTGTTGTAGCTATGGGATGTAAGACAATGCTTGGTATGTAACAGCCACTCAGTAAATGGTCGAATGAATTCATGCTATTTGTAGAAGCCAGGACTCCTTCGGGTGCTGCCCATCTCCAGCCAGACGCAGCAAGATGAGACGGGGAAGTTCGTGTGCATCTGTGCCATCAAACACGGCTGGATCCAGAGTCTTGCTCAGTGCCCGCAGAGCGCGACTGCTCCCGTCTGAGTGCCGAGCTTCTCTCCTGTTCTAGATGGAATGCCTCCATGTTGCCAGGGGAGATGGGTGCAGACAGTTTAAGTTCACATTTTCTCAGCTTAGCAACACCAAGAAGAGAGCTTTCTTCTCTTGGCATCTGTATGCACACAAGACTCAAACAGCTGGGGACTGGCCCAGCTGGGCTCACGTGCCTCCCCAAACCCTGTCTCTCTGTCCAAAGGAATGGAACATACTGATTGGCCGGGCCTGGCTGCTCCACCTCTCTCTGGGGTTCTGGGAGAGCCAAATGGACAGGACACCACACAGCTGACCTTGCACCAGGAAGTCCGAGGGTTCAGGACTATTCCCCCAAAGGAGCAGTGTGTGCTACCAGGGAAGAAAGCTCGACATATGCTAGGAAAATACACACAGGCACCGCCTCATTATGTGTGGACGATGGGTCTCCTTGCATTTCTTACTTGTTGCTGCTAACATTTTTTGCGTTTTTCTCTCCCTCTCAGCCTGTCCCTTCTGTCTTTTTATCAGTGTCTGTTTCCTGGTGGTGCCGACATCACGCTAGAGTGGGCAGTGCGCAGTGAGGGAGTCCAGGGCCCCTTGCTCCACATAAAGCTACATTTCAAAGATAGTGACCAGCAGGCTGCTTTTTCAAACTGTGGGAGGCTTTCCCCCATAGCAACAATCCACTGAAGAGGTGAGACACAGCCTCAAGCAAATAATTTTGCCCCTGTCATTGGAGCAGGTCAGTGGATCCTCTGTACCCTGTCTGATTTCATGTGGGGCTAGTTCTGCATCAAGGCCCACCCCGACGCCCAGCTCCTTGACTGTGTTCCAGGGTCAGGCACAGACCAGAGCTCCCCATGGTGCGTGTCAGTGCCCTCCACGTTGGTTGCATCGGTCTGGAGGCCACAACTCCTAGGGCTACATTTTGAGGGCACTGCTCACTGCTTGTATATAATGCAGAGATAAGGTCTAGGTTCAGATCATTATAAACAGCTTTATTCACGGGCCTAAAACTCCAGCGGGAGGTGCCAGCAGGTGACGTGGTGGCTGAGGCGCTGGACTTCCACATGCCCAGTGTCGTTCAAGTCCTGGATCTGGTGGCTTGAAACTCATGCCGGGTATGTATGCATGCACACCCAAAATCCCAAGAGTAAAGTGGAGGAGAAGGAATTGCAGCACAGCCATCTCCCCTCGTGGGGGTGAATTCTTGCTTTCTGTGTCTCTGTCTCTCCGGCAAGTACATGCACTCTAAAGCAAAAAAAAAAAAAAAAAAATCTCGGGCATGTGCCCTAAAACAAAAATATCTCTAAAGAAAAAAAATCTAAAAAAAATAATGAAAGTCCAGTGGGATCCTCCGAATCAGGTCAGATGGAGGACAATTCTTCCGTGTGCAGAACCACTTGGGTTTGCAGAGCATCTGACATCCCTGGTACCGGATCACTGAATGCCAATGGCACCCCTTAATCATTGTACCAACCAAAAAGTGCCCCCATGAACTTTCTAAACACCTGCTGGGGGATTGTCTCCACACAGTTCCTCACCTTTGGAAGACTTGGAATCCAGGTTCCCGTCCCCCGCATCCCCAAGCTCTGCCGGGATCCTGAGTTACTCTCCTACCCTCGTGGTAACTCCAGGACAGCAGCGACTACAGGCAGATCAAGGGAAGTCTGACCTTCGTTCTGCTAGAACTTTTCTAATAGTCACTCACCACTTTGGAAAATCACTGGGAGCAAAGCCCCTTGAGGGATTTCCATGCTGACTCTGGGATGTTCAGTGATTCTCCATTCATCTAGGAGCAGGTGACCCTCATACATACGGGAACACAGATCCATTATCACATATCACTCCCCCTTTATTCCTCCTTTATATTGTATTACCATTGGGCCCGTATTTGAACATCTTGACATTTGAATACCTTGGACATTTGAAACTATAGATATAGTAGGTAAATTATGCATTTATTTCAGGATAGTCAAAGGGATGTTACAAAACATTTGTTAGAAATACGTGTTGCAAGGGACCAGCAGATGGCATAGTGATTACGTTGCCAGACCCCAACGTGGTCCACCACGGTTCAAGTCCCGGACCCAGCAGCTTAAAACTTATGCCAGGTACATGTGCATGTGTGTCAAAAATCCCAAGAGGAGAATGGAGGAGAGGGGATTGAGGCATGGCTATCCCCCCTGGGGAGTGATTCCTCACTTTCTGCCTCTACATCTCTCTTTGTCTCTCCGTTGAACACATACACCCTGTCGCAAAAAAAACTCAAAGAGGAAAGAAAAGAACAGGAAAGAAAAGGAAAAAAGAAAGGAAAGGAAAAAAACGAATAATATATGTTGGGGGACCAGCAGACAGCACAATGGTTATGTCACTGGATTTCGGTGTAGTCAATCACGGTTCAAGTCCTGGACCTGGCAGCTTAAAAACTCACGCTGGGCATGTGTACCTGCATGCCCAAAATTCCAAGAGGAGAATAGAGGAGAAGGGACTGTGGCATGGCCATCCTTCCTGAGAAGAGACTCTCTGTCTCTTTCTGTTCTCTGGCAAGCACATGTGCCCTATAGCAAAAATCTCTCTAAAAAAACAAAAGAAAGAAAAAGAAAAATACATGTGTTGGGGAGCTTGCAAGCAATGTGGTGGTTGGGGTGCTAGAATTCCACAAGGCCAACCGTGGTTTGAGTCTTGGACCTGGTGGCTTGCTTTTTTCACTTTCTCTCTTTCTGTCCCTCTCTGCTGAATTAAAATAATAATTAATAAAATTAAATAAATCATTCTAAAACTAGATTCATTCATTTAAAAAAGAAATATGTGTTGGGTCTGGTGGAGTCGAGAACAGTAAGTCTGAACGTCTGGCAGATGTCAGCAGTGAAGGAACATTCCACTCACCGTGGTCTTACCCTCCTTATGACAGATGCACTCAAGCAGGTGGCCTGCCTTGGCCAGGCTTACCCAGCCTTTGGCGATAGTGGGTCCCAGTAGCAGCTGCGACCTGTCTCTCCACCTGCTCCTCTGACAAAGTCACACCTAGACATTTCTGCTCCCCAGATGATGGCCCTGGGGATGGAGAGTCCTGGCAGTGACAGCTCCCACAGGCTTAGACAGGCCTCTTCCTCCACTCAACAGAGGCCTTCAGGGCCAGCAAGGTTAAGGCAGCATGGTCAACAGCACAGTTCAAGTCCTGGACCAACAGCTTGAAAAACGTGCCAGGCATGTCTGTAAAGTGTGCCCAAACTCCTGAGAGGAGAATGGATTGCAGTGTAGCCATTCCCCCCTGCAGCGGGGCGGGGGGGGGGAGTGCTTTCTCACTTTCCTTCTCTCCATCTCTCTCCAGCAAGAACACACGTCTAGCAAATTTTTAAAATAAATAAATAAGACAATGGCCTGAATCAACTGCTCAAGGCCATTACTTCCTGCACCTCACCAAATCCCTCCATTTTTTTCTTTTTTAAAATAATTTTTATTTATTAACTTTAATTATTATTTATATATTTAATCACTATATATAATTTAGAGTTTAAAGAGACTTTACCCAGAGTGACACCTCTGTCCAGCCCAGTTGAGAACATACGCATGTCCTCATCAACAAATAATAAACCATATCCGTGTCCCACAAATGCCCTACCGCTCCATTTTTCCCCCAAATTTCCTTTCCTGCGCTCTTCCCCTCCCCAACTCTTTTCACTTTGGCTCTAGTGTCCACAACAATTTTTAATGCTTGTATGTCCTCCAGTCTTTCAGTCTCTACCATAGAGTGCAGACAGTTGGTATATATTAAAGGGAGACAGACAATGGCTCTCTTTCATAGCCTGACTTGCTTCACTCAGCAGCGGATCTTCCGTATTCGTCCACTTTCTATCAAATTCCAGAGCTTTGTTTTTTATGGCTGAATAGTATTCCATGGAGTATATGTGCCACACTTTTTCAATCCCTTCATTTGTTTGTGGACATTCGGGTTGGTTCCATGTCTTAGCAAGCGTGAATAAGGCTACTTATTGTGAGAGTGCTTTTCTGATTGAGCATTCTCCTGTCCTTTGGGTAGATACCCAGGAGTGGAATTGCTGGATCATCTGGTCGTTCTATTTGTAGGTCTTTGAGGATCCTCCATATTGTTCTCCACAGTGGCTGGACCAATTTACATTCCCACCAACAGTATAGGAGTGTTCTCCTCTCACTGCATCCCCTCCAGCACTTATCATATTTTGTTTTTATAATCTTCACTATTCTAACCGGGGCTAGGTGGTGTCTCATTGTAGTTTTGATCTGCATCTCCCTTATGATGAGGGATGTTGAACATTTCTTCATATGCTTTTTGGCTGTTCATATGTCTTCCTTAGAGAGTTTATTCAGCTCATTTTCTCATCTTTTAACTGGGTTAATCTTTTTTTTCTAGGTAAGCTGCTTGAGTTCCCCATTAAAAAAAATTATTTATTTACTTTTATTTAATATTATTTTTCTTTTAATTTGACCAGAGAAACACACAGAGAGAGAGGGAAAGTGAGAAAGCAAGCCACCAGGTCCAGAACTTGAACTGTGGTCGGCCATGTGGGAGTCCAGCACCTTAACCACTATGCTACCTGCTGGCCCCTCCCCATTTTTTTAAGAGAAATTTTTGCTATAGGGTGCATGCACTCTCTGGAGAGACAGAGAGACAGAAAATGAGAAGTCACCCCCTGGGGGGAATGGCCACACCATAATCCCTTCTTCTCCCTTCTCCTCTCAGGATTTTGGGCATGCGCGCGCGCGCGCACACGCGCACACACACACACACACACACACACACACACACACACACACCCGGCATGAATTTAAGCCAGCAGGTCCAGGACATGAACTGCAGTCAACCATGTGGAAGTTCACTGACCTAACCACTAAACCACCTGCTGGCCCCATCCCTCCATTTTTTCTTGAAAGCTCTATAGCACAGGAGGACTCAGACTACATGTGCCTAGGATCAAATTCAAGGTAGGACCTGTGGGATCCCCAAGCCCCTTTCTCCAGGCGTCTGTCCCCTGGAGTATCTCCCAGGCCAGGGCAGGTCCAATTTCAGCAGAAGCTGCAACCATGGCCTCGCAGGCTGGAAGTAGTATCCAAAGCAACAAAGCCCTGTGGGACGAGAGCGAGCACCTTCCCTGAGTGTGGGAGCCACCCTCTCAGGCTGCAGGGAATCATGTTTGTTCTGGAAAACAGAGGAGCAGAAACAGGAGGTCTTCATTTGGATTCTGAGCACAGGGGCCTCCCTCACATCCCCACTTGAACCTTCTCTGGATTTCGCCGGCTTATCGTGTCTCCTCTGTGTGAACGGCTGCCTGGGCTGGGCCCGCTCCCTCTCTGAGGGCTTTGAGGCCAGACCCTGCATGTCGCTGCATCCCAAATAAACAGAATTCCAAGTCCAAAGGCAGTGATGGATAATGTGGATTTTTTACTGACAGTTCTGTGAGACGACCGAGGAGTCGGAATGTTCCCACAAGCGCCTGAGCTCTTCTGCCCTTCTGCTGGGAGCCTCCACACCCCTCCCCTGTGCTCCAATCTTACCTCCTTCCCGTCTCCTGTGGAGGCCCCAGCCTCCTCCCCACACTCCTTCCCAAAGTCAGCCTTAGCCGGACAGAGGCTCTTGGTGGGGCTCTTGCTCACCCATTGCCCAGCGTCTCCTGGGAAGCCTTGGTTTATTCCCTCGCCTTCTGCTTGGGAAATACTTTCTGGCAAAGGGAAGAGGGAATGTGGTGTGTCCTGGAGTCTCTTCTGGCCTAAGCCAGCCTCCAGGGCCCTCCTCCCCTCACGCTCCATCCCTGCCTTTGTCTCTGAAGTGCAGCTAAGAGCAGAAGCTTGCCAGCCCTAGCCGGGCTCTTCAGTCGCTCTCTCTTCAAGGTCTGTCCTCGGACTCCAGCATGGACCACAGGGGACCCTCAGAGATTGCCAAAACCTTGGGTAACAGCCTGGAGCAAACTCCTGAGTCCCAGTATTGGCCTGGAGTGGAGCCAGCAAGCTGAACCTTCTGTCTGGGTCATTGCTCTGCCCCTTTCAGTGCCCTCTTCCCAGGAGGGCCTCTTTGTCCATGTCACAGTCTGCCACAGATGCCCACAATTTCCACGATCCATGTACACTGGCAAGGCTGAGGACAGTGAACAGCGTCACACCATGAAGCCCTGGGCTGTTCTTGGTTTTCTCTAAGGCTGTCTGACCCTTTCTGGGGCCTACGGGTGCCAAGAGACCCAGCAATCCCCGCGGACCAAAGCTGCTAGCTCAAAGATGAACTAGGCAGTGGTATCCAGCCAGGTCCAGGGCCTGAGCGAGAGGCCCTGAATGTAAGGACTTGTCTGTAAGAATTTGACCTCAGGGGGTTAAATTCTCTTTCTCTCTCACACTCTGTCCCTCTCTGGTCAAATTAAAATAAGCAAATAAAGTTAAATAAAATAATTTAAGAAAATAATAATTTGGGACCAGCAGTTAGTGTAATGGCTATGTCGCTGGACTCCCATGTAGTCGACTGCGGTTCGAGTCCCGGACCCGGTGGCTTAAACTCATGCTGGGTGCATGTGTGTGCGTGCCCAGGATTTTGGTGTGGCTAACCCCCTCCGGGGATGATTTCTGTCTCTCTGTCCCTGTCTTTCTGGTGAGTGCACGCGCCCTATAGCAAAAACCTCTCAAACAAAATTTAAAAATTAAAAAAATAAATAAATAGAATTTGACTTAATTGGGGTCAGCAAATGATGTGGTGGTTAAGGTGCTAGACTCCCACATGGTCGATCACAAATCAAGTCCCAAACCTGGCAGCTTGCTTTCTCACTTTCTCTCTTGTGCACGTGCATGCATGTGCCCGGTAGCAAAATTTTAAAATAATAATAATTTTAAATTAAATAAATCATTCTTTTTTGGGGGAGAGGTTTTTGCTATAGAGATCTTGGGCACACATGCACACGTGCCTGGTGTGAGTTTAAGCCACCAGGTCTGGGACTCGAACTGCAGTCGACTACATGGGAGTCCAGCGACAAAGCCATTATGCTAACTGCTGGTCCCAGAATCAACTTCTTAAACTGTTAGTCTGGGACCAGCAGGTGGCATAGTGGTTACATCACTGGACTCCATATGGCTAACCACAGTTAGAGTCCTAGACCCAGAAGTGTGCCCAAAATCCCAAAGGGAGAATGGAGGAGAAGGGAATTGTGGCATGGCCATCCCCTCTTGGGGAGGTGATTTCTCACTTTCTGTCTCTCTATTCTGTTTCTCCAGTGAGCACATGTGCCCTGTAGCAAAAAAAAAGTCCTTTTAAAAAAAGAGAGAGAAAAAAGAAGCTGTTGTTCTGTTGAGGCTGGAGTTTTCTATTTCCTCATAAAGGAAGATAGAAATCCCTTCTATGTAAGGGGTAGCAAGTATCCTGGGTATACTGTATACCCCACAGAGCAGAAAGCCTCTAAGCAAGGAGGGTGTCCATCTGATTGGCTGCCAGATTTCCACCCTCTTATCCATCCTCTGATCCAGCAGCTGGATCGGCTGCCAGGTTTCCCTGTACCCCATGGGGCTGAAACTGCCCCTCCACTTCCCACCCCAGGTTAGGAGGTTCTCAGCCCTCCCTGACCATACTTCTTCCTTCTCTTCTGCTGTCCCCAGATCGAGAGTCAGGGAGAGGCTTCCCACATCTCTTTGGACATGTGAGTGTCTCACCCCAATACGGGTCAAGGCTTCATGGGGCTCCCATTCCAAAGGGTCAGTAGTCACCTTCCTCTCCCCGTCTCCTCACCATCCATCTCGCACCTACTTCTCACCAAAAGAAAGGACTGTCTTCCCTGGCCTTACTGGGGCATTTGCTATCCAGCTCATCATAGGGGTTAGGGTCGGGTCCTCACACAGGGTCTCCCTGGGAGGAAAGGTGTTTGAATGGCCCATCTGAACAGTACTAGCCTCTGGCTACATGTCAGGGATCCTGGCCAGTCCCCTTTGGATATGGGGTTACCTCTGTGCTAAGCTATCTGCTCCCTATTCTGGGACCACCAAATCCATTTTGAAACCCTGTTTTCCAGCTATAACCCGGCCCTGCACCTGGGTGAATTGTAAGGAGCCTCACGGTTGTGTCGACAGGAACACCAGCTCAAATTACTTTAAGTATTATAAAAAATGGGGAATTTCCTGCCTCGTTAATTGAAAAGTCACAGGAGCAGTTAGCTTCAGGCTCAGTTAAATCCAGGTGCTTAAGCTGAGGGTTGGTAAACTACAGCCTATGAGTCAAAACCAGCCTGCCACCTGTTTTGTAAATAACTTCACTGGAACAGTGCCACGCTTGTTACGTACAGTCTATGACTGCTTTTTTGCTACCATTGCTGTTGAGTAGCTGCAACAGGCCCACAAAGCTGAAAATATTTACTATTGGCTCTTTACGGGGGAAGTTTGCCAACTCCTAACTTAAACAATGTCAACAGGAATCTACCTTTATCTCTTTATGCCTGAGATTGTTGTCACTCTCCCACATCCCTGCCCCCTGAACTACAAAGACCAGCTGAGGCGTGGCTCCCCAAGTGAAACTGGAGCGTGGACCCCAGGAGGGGCATACATGGCTCCTGAGCAGGCCAAAACAGCAGATGTCCGCTCCACAGGCGCTGGTCCCGTTTCTGCACAGTGTTCTATCGGTGACAAACTGTAAGCCATTTGGAGTTTATCCTTCAGCTTGGTGGCATACTGAGTGAGTGTCCCTGTGTGTCCCCTTGTTATCAAGTCCAAAACAAGATCAGTAAGTGGCTATGGCCCCAGCCCAACTACCACACTACAGAAAGTGCAGTCAGCAACGTCATTCCCAGGGCCTCCCACAATTAGGGTGTCCTCATGCCGGCCCCTCTGCCCTTTCTCATTTGGATAGAACGTGCCAAGCACGTTTATAAAGTCCTGTTAAATCTCTTGGGTTGGGATATCCCCTTTGGGGAGCGATCTTAGCCTTGCCAATTGAAATTCTACTGGTAAAATGACTCAAAAGCTCCCAAGTTTAGACTTTCTTAAGAGAGAAAGTCTAAAACCAGGAAACCCAGCAACTGAAAAGAACACCTGTCATCACACCTCTGCCCCAGAGGGTGCGTCTTGATTCCTGGCGGGGTACCTGGACCCAGCAGGCCGCATACAGCCAGATCTTGGCTGTGCAAGTTTAGATGGTAACAACCAAAGCGCTCCATTTCCTGAGTGTCTCGCTCGGAGTCATCTCCAGGCAGGCTGGCTGGTGAGCAGTGTTCTCGCAAATGCACTGGGGCGCAGGTGTCGCATTTTACTTGGATGTTCTCTGCCATCTTGGGCGTCCAGAGGAACCATGCCCTAATTAGCCCCAGCATCTGTTCCCTCCCCAAGGCCTGAAATCAGCATGCGTGGATCTCAGTGCTGGGGCAGCCTTTTTGAAAGAGTCCCAACTACTTCCACAGCGCGTTTACGAGACACACAGAATCCTACGTACCCAGTAATTAGAGAAATCTCTGTCCTTCCTAGAGCAGGACGGTCAGGCTTTAAGAGGAGCTTTGCACTCTCCCCGCCTAGAGGACCTACTTCCCCTTCACTAGCAACCACAGCTCCACATCTTCCTCATCAAGGAGGTAGATCTGGGTTCTATCATTCCAGGCTGTAAGTACAGCTTCTGAGGGCTGCCCCAGGCTGTCAGCCAAGCCATTTTTCCAGACCCCTTTGTCATTCCAAATGGCCTACACTCCCTCATTAAAGATGGTTCCCATGACCTGCGGACATGACCTTTGTCACTGAGCAGCTGCATCTTCAGAGCACGTGATAACAATGCTGGAGTGACAGGCCACTGGAGCTCGCTCCCAGCATGTCTCCTGATAGCCAGTGCAGTGCTAGGAAGTGAGGCGTGGAGGCGCCTCCGCCTGGAAGGTGTGCTGTACTCACAGTTCTTCCACACATTCTGTTTTCCTTTCTTCCTTCCTTTCTTTTTCTTTTTCTTTTTTTCTTTTTTTCTTTTTGGTTTTGTTTTGCTGCAGGGCACATGTGCTTGTTGGAGGAAGGGTAGGGGAGAGAATCACCCCCCAAAGGGGGGTGGCCATGCTGCAATCCTTTCTCCTCCATTCTCCTCTCTGGAATTTGGGCACACACACACATGTTCCTGGCATGATCCATCCCTCTGGGTTTAGGACTCAAACTATGGAGTTGGCTATGTGGGGTTCAGCTGCCTTAACCTCTATGCCACCTGCTGGCCCCCATGTATTCTTTTTTATTTTTAAAGAATTATGTTATTTAACTTTACTTATTTACTTACTTATTTTAATTTGACCAGAGAGGGACAGAGAAAGAGATAGAGAAAGTGAGAAAGCAAGCCTCCAGGTCCAGGACTTGAACCATGGTCGGCCATGTGGGAGTCCAGCTCCCTTAACCACCACACCACTTGCCACCCCCGGGCCTCCAATATTCTTAATAACCCATTCACACTTCATATCTGGTCATCACGATATGAGTAGTTTATATGCAAGAAAGGACTCTCTTTGGTCTCATTGGGGTATTTGCTGTTCAGCTTGCCATGGGGGTTATGATCAGTGTTCTCAGACAGGGTCTCTGTTGCAGCTACTCAACTGCAGTTGTAAAGTAAAAGCACTCGTAGACAACACATAAACCAACAATACGTAAAGTTATTTTCAAACTCTGGTCTGTTAGGAGATATCGGGCCTCACTGCCAGATGGACTTGGATGAGAAAATATTGCAATTTTATTATTCCCATCAGCACAATATAATACTACCTCCTATTTATTTGCCTCAAATCAAGATTGCTTGTCTCGGGAACCAGCAGTTAGCGTAATGGCTATGTCGCTGGACTCCCACGTAGTCGAACACGGTTCGTGTCCCGGACCCGGTGGCTTAAAACTCACGGCGGGCACATGTGCATGCATGCCCAAGATCCCGAGAGGAGAATGGAGAAGGGATTGCAGCATGACCATCCCCCCTGGGGGGTGATTTCTCACTTTCTGTCTCTATGTCTCTCTCTGTCTGTCTGGCGAGCGCACGCGCCCTATAGCGAAAACCTAAAAAAAAAAAAAAAAAAAAAAGATCGCTTGTCTACCTGGCATCCTTCCCTACAGACAACCCTCCCTCCCTCATTTCATGTGATTCAGGTAACACTGATTCCCCATTCAGTCCTCCCCCTCAGTGCCCAAAGGTAAGTATGTTTCTGACACAGCCCTGCAAATGAGACTATTCCATTTCTCTAGCCATAATGATTAGTTCAGGAATGGGCACATGACCAAGCTGGCCAATCAGAATCTTCCTTGGGAGTTTTCTGTCAGAACTATTAAGAGAATGCTCTTTCATTTTCTGAGAAGCGATCTGGAGCTGCCGGTACCCATTTTCACTGTCCACATGAAGGACAAATTCTGCAAAAGCAGAGAATGAGGCCAACAAGCAATGTGAACCAGAGGATAAGCAGAGATGAGAGATGGAGAGAGACAGAGATAGACACAGACAGAAACTTGATGACCATTATCTGAGCCACTTCTGAATATCGACACTTTGAGCAAATAACATATTATAGCCCTCAATTTATTATTTCATTTGAGTGTAAAATTATAGCTGAGGGTCAGGCCCATGGAGCAGTGGCTAAGTCCTGGACACTGGGAGCTGGATCCCACATGGCCAACTGTGGTTCTAGTACATGACTCAAATCCTGATGGGATGGAAAAATGGAAGAAAAAGGATTGCAGTGTGACCAGGTCCCCTCGAGGGAGTTCTTCCTCTCTTTCTCATTTCTCTTACTCAGGTGAGCACAAGTACCCTCCGACAAATTAAAAAAAAAAAAAAATCCTAGTCGAAAGCAGAAAATCTTGAGAAAATGGGAAGTTATTGACACAAGGGCTTTTGAGAATGTAAAGCATTGGGCTGGACATAGTTTTCTGTGTGGCAAGGATTAGGAGTGCGTTGGAAGGTACAAGGAACAGAAAGAGAGGGAGGGAGTGTGTATTAACCATATGGAGTTAAGATCTTACTTCAAATTACAGTTATTCTTCTTTTACATCTTGTCATCATGATATTGAGTAGTTTGTATGCAAGAAGCTCTACTATAATATTCCACTCTAACTAGAATGGTTTATTGTTTTATAACCCTTAACCTTGAGACTATGATGCTTGTTTACTGTAGAAAATTGTATTTACTCATTGTAAGTTTGTTATAGGAAATTGAACTTTCTATCAACCTTGTAATATTTAACCCGCTGAGCATGACCTCAGCACTCTTGTTTTATTTAAACCTACCAGCAGTACAAGACTGGTATCGTTTCTTGACATTAGGAAGAAGTATTTGTAAGTTTTTCCCCTTGCATAAGATATAAGAGAAAAATAAATACTGACTATGAGACTCCTATTAAAAACAGGGACCAGCAGTTGGCATAATGGCTATGTCGCTGAACTCCCATGTAGTCGACCACAGTTCAAGTCCTGGACCCGGTGGCTTAAACTCACACCAGGAGCGTGTGCGTGCATGCCCAAGATCCCGAGGGGAGAATGGAGGAGAAGGGATTGTGGCGTGGCTATCCCCCCTGGGAGGTGATTTCTCACTTTCTGTCTCTCTTTCTCTCTCTGTCTCTGGTAAGCACACATGCCTTGTAGCAAAAACCTCTCCAAAAAACAAAAAAAGAAAAAGAAAAAAGAAAAGAAAGAAAGAAAGAAAGAAAGAAAAACACAAAGCAGGAGACCAGAAGGTGGCATGGTGGTTAAGGATGCTGGACTCCCACATGGCCGATCATGGTTCGAGTCTTGGACATGGAGGCTTGCTTTCTCACTTTCTCTTTAATATTAAAATAATAATAATAAGTAAAGTTAAGTAAAATAATTATTTTTTAAAAAACTTATACTACATCCCTGGAATAAATATAAATGTTGGTGAAACCACTAACAACTTGAAATATACGGAATCATTGATTCCTACCACAAATCGTCCAGTTTGGCTACAGCCAGAGGACAGACTTTGAAGCTCGACAGTAGCCCACTGAATATTCCTAGTGACAACCATTTGCAACCACATAGATTCGGTCAGTCACATGTGCCCACAGGGTTGCCTTTCCCCACTGCTTCCCACGAGGTTGACTGTGGCTGTTCCCAACTTTGACGCCTCCCTGCGGCTCCGGTGCTAGGTGTGACTGCAGCTTCTGCCACCACGGCTTCCTGTTCCCTCTCATGCCAGGTGCCCTTTGCCCCTCAGCTTGTTCCTTACCACGCCTCAGATGCCACGGTGGAGCCCGTTAGGTCAGCTCACTGTCCTCGTGGAATCTGGCCACAGGCAACAACAGCCTCGGTCAGCACTTCCGGGTGACCTTGCTCCAGTGCTATGCTGTAGACATGGAAGAAGGAAAAAAGTTTATTAGAAACAGCCGCATGACCACTGGCCAAAAGACACACTGAGAGTGCAGGAAGTCGTTGTTGACCTCCCACTCGAGACCTTTCCAGCAGCCTTTATGGAGAGTATCCTGAGAAATGGCTGAACCCTAACAGCAGCTTCTCATGTAAACACTCACTACACCCCAAATGACCACCTTCGCAAGGTCAGGAGGAAAACGCCCTCTTCCAACCCTCGAACTCTCCTCTTCAGCGGCACCTGTTTCCTCCCAGCCCTCTTCCTCCTTCCAGCTCCTGCCTCTCAACCGTCTTGGCCTCGGGCACAGGCTAGAGGTTGTTCAGTTCCTTCTGGCTTTATTCTTCATGAGAAGGGGGTAGGTGGGGTCGGGTCCACCAGTTGATAGAATATCTACACGAAAAACAGACTTGGGGCCAATAGGTGGCATGGTGGTTAAAGGTGCTGGGTTCCCACATGGCCAACTGTGGTTCGAGTCTTGGACCTGCCAGCTTGCTTTCTCCCTTTCCCTTTCTCTCTCACTGTTTCTCTCTGATCAGATTAAAAAATAGTAACAGGGACCAGCAGATTGTGTAATGGTTACATTGCTGGACTTGCATGTTGTCAGCTAGTTTGAGTCCTGGGTCCGGTGGCTTGAAACTCACATCAGACACTTATGCATACATGTGCCCAAAGTCCAGAGGGGAAAATGGAGGAGAAAAGATTGCGGCCATCCCCCCCTGGGGATGATTTCTCGCTTTCTGTCTCTGTCTTTCTGTCTCTCTGGTGAAGCACATGCACCATATAGCAAAAGTCTCTCCAAAAAATGTTTTTAAATAATAACAAATAGAATTAAATAAATAAATAATTCTCTCTCTCTCTCTCTCTCTCTCTCTCTTTATTTGTTATAGGGCACATGCATTCACTGCACAGAGACAGAGGGAGGGAAAACGAGAACTCATCCCCCTGGAGTAGATGGCTACTCCACAACCCCTTTATTCTCCTCTTAGGACTTTGGGCATGCACAGACATATGCCCATCATGTTTTTCAAGCCACCAGGTCTGGGACTCCAACTGTGCAGTGGGCCATGTGGGATCTAGCTCCTTAACCACCATGCCATGGGCTGGCCTGAAAGCTAGGCCACTACTGTTTTTATACTACCAATACTGACGTCCTCTCCATATGGCCTGTGTGTTGTTATGCAGAAAGAGCTGCTCTTTGGTCAGGAGTCATGTGAGCATGTGGCCCTTTTGTCACTCGGGTCATTGTTTCATGCTTCAAGAAGGCAAATACATGGGGACCAACAGGTGGTGTGGTGGTTAAGGTGCTGGACACTCCCACATGGCCGACCATGGTTCAAGTCTCAGACCTGGTGGCTTGCTTAGCAAAAAGAACTCTCAAAAAAATTAATTAAATTAAATTAAGTTAAATTAAATAATTCTTTTTTTTTTAAAGGATGCAGTTGGATACCATTGGTTTGATACAAAAAAATTCCAGACAAGACCCAGTCTTTTTTCTAATTACCAGATGTACATGTATATGTGTGAGTGTGTGTGTGTGTGCGCACGCACATGCGTGAGATAGAGAATCCCCCAATGGGGCATGGTCACACTGCAGTCCTCTTCCTCTATTTTTCTATACCTTTAGGACTTGGGGCATGCATACATGCTTAGTGTGTTTTTCAAGTCACCAGAGCCAGGATTCAAACCTCAGTCAGTCACATGGAATCCACCTCCCAATCACAGTGCTTAACCTCTGCACTAAAGAGCTGGCCCAAGGCCTAGTCTTTAACCCACACATGACTGGGTCTCCTTAAACCATTGCTTCTGCCACCATAAACTGGACTTGAAATCAGACTCTGCACTCCATGAACCCACTCACCCACTCAACGCAAACCCAACTCCCAGAGCAACTGAAAGTTTCTTAAAGAACTGGAGCAGGATATATGACCCTCTGCACCACACAGTCCCCCTAGAATCTTCTTCAACATCTAGCCTCCTTCTGCTCCTCTCTCCAAGGCAGGGGCCTGCACACTTCCCCTCCCACCAGAGCCTCTCCCTGCCAGGCTGGCTCTGTGCCCTCTATGTTTTGAATATCAAAATCCTCCAGCACAAATACACCACTCAGCAAAAGAGAAGCCAACCAAAGGGTGTTTTGCAAAACAAAAGCCTAGTCATTCGCTAAACTGCTAAACTAACCAAATCTTGTTCCTTGAGTGTGCCCTGCTGTGCTGCTCCAAGTTGGAAAAAGCCAAAACATGTCTAGTTAAGTCTTGTTCTAGTTCTTCTTATCTTTTTTTCTTTTTGTTAAGCTATAAGGCACGTGTGCTTGCCAGAGAGAGATGAGAGAGAAAGTGAGGAATCACCCTACAGAGGGGATGGCCACCCACAATCCCTTCTTCTCCAGTATCTTTTGGGGATTTTCGCCATGCCTCCCTCCACACACACACACACACACACACACACTCCAAGCGCTTGTCAAGCCACTGTGAGGACTCAAACTACACAGTCACGTGGGATCCAGCACCTTAATGTCCATGCCACCTGCTGGCCTTCTATTTTTAAAAAATTATTTATTTAATTTTATTTATTATCATTATCATTTTTTTAGAGGTTTTTGCTATAGGGCGCGTACGCTTGCCAGAAAGAGAGACAGAAAGCAAGAAATCACCCCCCCCCGGGGGGATGGCCACTCCACAATCCCTTCTTCATTCTCCTCTCAGGATCTTGGGCACGCACGCACACGTGCCCAGCGTGAATTTAAGCCACCGGGTCCGGGATTCAAACCACGATCGACTACATGGGAGTTCAGCAACATAGCCATTACACTAACTGCTGATTCCTCATTATCATTTTTTTTTTTTTAATTTGCTACTGGGCATGCATGCTCCCCAGAGAGATGGGGAGAGAACAAGAAGGAAAGTGAGAAAGCAAGCCACTGGGTCCAGGATTTGAACTGCAGTTGGCCATGTGGGTGTCCAGCATCTCAACCACCATGGTACCTGCTGGCCCCGGCCCTCTGTTTTTAAAGATAAAATATCTGTTCCTCTCCCTAACCCATCTTTCTGTTCCTGTTCTTAATGTGTGAGGTTATGAAAGCAGATTTATGCTTGTCCTTGTCATGGTTGGGTCATCATCACTGTTTCATTAGCATTTCAAACATCAAAATTTTTATTTTATTAAACTACCTTCTAAGGTTCAACCTAATGGTTAGGGAACTGGATCCCATATGATCACTGCAGTTCGAATCCTGGCCCTGTCTGCTGGAAAAACACTCCATGTATGTGCATGCCCAAAACCCAATGAAGAAATGGAGAAGGAATTGTGGCATAACCATGCCCTATTGAAGGGTATTTTCTTCCTCTTCCTCTCTGTCTCTCTGTCTCTCTTTGGCAAGTGCACATGCCCTTGGCACTGGGAAAAAAAAAAAAAAGAGAGAGAAAGAAAAAGTAGGGGGACCAGCAGTTGGTGTAATGGCTATGTTGCTGGACTCCCACGTAGTTGATCGTGGTTCGCGTCCCGGACCCGGTGGCTTAAAAAACTCACGCCGGGCGTGTGTGCATGCGTGCCCAAGATCCTGACAGGAGAACGGAGGAGAAGGGATTGCGACATGGCCATCCCCCCCTGGGGGGTGATTTCTCACTTTCTGTCTCTCTGTCTCTCTCTGTCTGGCGAGCACATGCGCCCTATAGCAAAAACCTCTGAAAAAAAAAAAAAAAGAAAGAAAGAAAAAGTAAACCACACTCTAATGCAGCACTGTCCAATAAAAGTAAACTGCACGTTCTGCAGCGATGTGGAATGTTCTATACCTGCACTGTCCAACATATAGGAGTAGCCACTAGCCCAAGCTCTTGGAATGTGACGAGGGTAACTGAGGAACTAAATGACCAATTTTATTTAATTAATTTTAATCTAACAACCACGTACAGCTTAATATTACTGTACTGGACAGCACAACTCTAGTTGATTCCTTCAGGGACAATTCACATTACATGAAGGGGCCAGCAGGTGGCAAGGTGGTTAAGGTGCTAGGCTCCCGCATGGCGGACTATGTCAGGTCCTCGCCTGGAGACTTGTTCTCTCACTTTCCCTCTCTTTCTCTCTCCTGGTGTCTCTCCCTGCTGAGCACACATGCCCCATAGCAAATTTTAAAAATAAAAAAATAAATCATAATAATAAATGAATTTTTTTAAAAAAGAGACATTATGTGAAACTGTCAAAGAAACTCAAACTTAAATTGACTGTAGATGGTGTCCAGGATATTCAATAGTTCATATGTTGTCCTCTCACGGGGAAAACATTTTCTCAAGTCTAA
Organism: Tupaia belangeri chinensis; assembly: GCF_000334495.1. Taxonomy (NCBI): domain Eukaryota; kingdom Metazoa; phylum Chordata; class Mammalia; order Scandentia; family Tupaiidae; genus Tupaia; species Tupaia belangeri. The sequence goes on from NW_006159889.1 coordinate 1,180,500, forward strand.
AGACCTAAAAATGCGAGGCTGCTCCTAAACAACTAGTTGTTCTAGTTCTGTTTTGCTTTTACTCTCACAGATATCCATGAATCGCGTAATTATTCATGTTTCCCTTTTTCGTTTGGCTCTCTGGAAGCTCAACTATCTATAGAGATCACTTCTACCCTGCGTACCTTGGGATACTAATATCGCCCCCAGTTCCATTTATCACTTTCCTACCCAGTGTTTGTTAAGTACAAAGTTGAACGATTTTTAGCAAATTGACAAGGTTGCATGACTATCACCATAAGTGAACTTTAAAACATTTCCATCATCCTCCAAAGAATCTTTGTGTTCATTTCTGGTCACTCCCATTCCCACAGACACCCACTAGTCTACTTTCTGTCTCTCCAGATTTTTTTCTTTCTTTCTTTCTTTTTTTTTTTTGACATTTTTATATCAATGGAGTTATGCAGTATGTGATCTTTTGTGTCTGGCTTCTTTCACTGAACATAATGTTTTTGAGGTTCATCTGTAGCATACATCAGTATTTCATTCCTTTTTATTGTCAAATAGTAATTTACTCTATGGACATACTACATTTTGTTCATCCATTCACCAAATGATAGCATTTGGGTTGTTTCTACTTCAGGGCTATTATGAATAATGCTGTTGTGAACGTTCTCATATCAATCCTTCTGTAGACATATGGCTCATTTCTCTTGGGCAAATATCTACAAGTGAAATTGCTGGGTCACATGGTAAATTTATAGAAAGAATAGGCAAACTGTGGCCAGCAGGTGTCTTGGTGGTGAAGGTGCTGGACTCCCACAGGGTAGACCTTGGTTCAAGTCCCTGCCTGGCAGCTTGCTTTCTCACTTTCCCTCCTTCTCTCTATCTCTGTGATGAATTAAAAAATGATAATAATAGTAACAATAAAAAATTAAATAAATAATTCTTTTCTTTTTCTTTTTTTGGAGAGGTTTTTGCTATAGGGTGCGTGCGCTCGCCAGACAGACAGAGAGAGACAGAGAGGTAGAAAGCGAGAAATCATCCCCCAGAGGGGATGGCCATGCCGCAATCCCTTCTCCTCCATTCTCCTCTCGGGATCTTGGGCATGCATGCACATGCGCCCGGCGTGAGTTTAAGCCACCAGGTCTGGGATTTGAACCACGGTCGACTACGTGGGAGTCCAGCAACATAGCCATTACGCTAACTGCTGGACCCAATAATTCTCTTTTTGAAAAATAATTATTTATTTATTTAATTCCATTTGTTATTATTATTTTTTAATTTGACCAGACAGAGACAGAGAGAGAGAGAGAAAGGGAAAACAAGAAAGCAAGCCACCAGGTCTGGGACTTGACCATGGTCAGCCATGTGAAAACCCAGCGTCCTTCTCTACCATACCACCTGCCAGTCCCTAAATAAATAATTCTTAAAAAAAAAAAAAGACTGTAGGGCCAGCAGGTGGTGTGGTGGTTAAGGTGTTGGAATTCCTACATGGCTAACCATAGTTGGAGTCCTGGACCTGGCAGCTTGCTTTCTCTCTCTGTCTCTGACAAAACTCATGGAAAATAATAATAATTTAAAAAATTCTTAAAAAAAAAAAGACTAGGAAAACTTTTTAAAAATATGACTCCGTTTTACATTTCCATAAGCAATGTATTATGAAGGTTCTAGTTTCTCCATATCTTCAACACTTGTTATCGCTTGTCTTTTTTAGTGTAGCCATTCTAGTGGGTGTGAGGTGGTATTTCATTAACATTTTGATTCACTTTCTCTACTGACGAATGATGTTGCCCATCTATTTTTTCCCCTCCTATTGACATAGGAGATAGAACTCTAACAAACAGGTAGTCAGGACATAGGTCCAAAGGTAGAATAGCAGTAACTCAACAGTCATAAGAAACTGCTTGTGGATCAGCAGGTGGCATGGTGGTTAAGGGTGCTGGACTCCCACATGACCAACAGCAGTTCAAGTCCCAGACCTGGTGGCTTGCTTTCTGACATTCTCTCTCACTCTTGCTCTGTCCCTCTCTGGTCAAATTAAAATAAATAAATAAATAGTTAAACAAAATAATTCTTAAAAAGAGAGAGAGAGAGAAAAGAAACTGCTTACATACAGGACACAATTCACAGCTGTGAGAAACCTAGTTTCCATCTGCAGCACCAAGGTCATGGTCTTTGTGGCCCAGAGGCATCTATGTAGAGGGATCCTCAAGGTCAGTTAGCCCGTGGAAAACATTAGCAGTGGATTACCTCAATTATCAGTTAAGAAAGGGAACAAAGAGTGCTGACGTCATAGACAATTTGTAACTATTTCTTCAAGCCCACTTTTATTTTTTAATCTGAAAGCTATTCCTTGTGCAGACTGCTCACTTTTAGGATCCCTCCCTCCAAAAGCTCCTCTCTCTTTCAATAAACTTTGCTTTACTATTACCCTCTTGTCCATGCCTCTAATTCTTCATAATCAGGAGACACAAACTTGGCCAGCTCAGAAATCCTACAACACTACAGGGCATATGTGCTATCCAGAGACAGACAGACAGACACACACACACACACACACACAGAGCAAGAGTGAGAGCGAGAGCAAGAGAGAGAGAGAGAAAGTGAGAAATCATCCCCACCCCCCAGGGAGGTCGCTATGATGCAATCCCATCTCCTCCATCCTCCTCTCTGGATTTGGGACAGGCACACAAGCCCGCATGTTTAACGAGCCACCAGGTCCAGCACTTGAACTACATAGATGACCCTGTGGGATCCAGCCGCCTTAACCTCCATGCCACCTGTTGGCTCTGTTTTTTATTTTTATTTTTTAATTTGCTAGAGGATACATGTACTTAGCAGAGAGACCAAGAAGGAAAGGGAGAAATCACCCCTCAATGGGGCACGGTCACGCGGCAATCCCCTCTCATCTCTCTCTCTATCATGTCAGGATTCTGTTCACGCAGACACATGTACGTGTGTTTTTCAAGTCACCAGGGCAGAGATTTGAACTGTGGATGCCCATGTGGAATCTAGTTTCTAACACACAACACTTAACCATTGCGCTACAGGGTCAGCCCAATGTTGAGTGTCTTTTCATGTGCTTATCGGCCATTCATTTTCTTTGGTGAAATGTCTATCTAATTCTTTGTGCATTTTTAAATGGAGTTATTTGCCTTATTATTAAGGGTTCTTTATATATTCAGGATACAAATTCTTATTTTTCTTTTTCTTTCTTTCTCTTTTTCTTCCTTCCTTCCTTCTTTCCTTCCGTTCTTTCTTACTTCTTTCTTTTATTGCCAGAGGGCCCATACATTTATCAGAGAGAGACAGAGAGAGAGAGAGAATGGGAGAAAACACCCTCCAATGGAGGATCATTTCTCCATCTCCCACAATCATTTCTCCTTCCTGTCAGGATTTTGGTTGCACACACATGTGTCCAGTGTGCTTTTCAAGCCATGGAGCCGGGATTCAAACCATAATCAGTCATGTGAGATCCAACTCCCTAAACCACAGTACTATAGGGCCAGCCATGGGTACGATTTTTTTTCTTTTTTCTTTTTGGAGAGGTTTCTTTTGCTATAGGCGTGTGCGCTCGCTAGAAAGACAGAAAGAGACAGAGAGACAGAAAGCGAGAAATCACCCTCCAGGAGGAATGGCCACGCCAAAATCCCTTCTCCTCCATTCTCCTCTCAGGATCTTGGGCACACACACACACACACACACACACACACACGCCCGGCGTGAGTTTAAGCCATGGGGTCCAGGACTCGAACCGCAGTCGACTACATGGGAGTCCAGTGACATAGCCATTACACCAACTGCTGATTCTGGATACAAATTTTTTTATACACTATATGATTTACAAATATTTTTACCAATCTGTGGCTTTGCTTTTAGCTGTCCTGTTGGTATTTTTTTAATTGAAAAATGTTAAAGTTTATGAACTTCAATTTATCATTTTTTTCCTATTATTATTGTGCTTTTGGTATCATGTCTAAGAAGTCCTTTTCTAACCCAAAGCCATTAACATTTATTCCTGTTTTCTTCTAAGAACTTCATAGTCTTAGCTCTTACATTTAGGTTTATGACACACTTTGAGTTAATTTTTATGTGTGGTATTAGCTAAGAGTCCAAATTCCTATTTTTTTGCATGGGAATGTCCAGTTGTCCCAGAGCCATTTGTAGACAAGACTGTGCTTTCACCATTGAATTGCCTTGGCACCTTTGTCAAAAATCAATTGACCGTAACATAATGGCTTATTTCTGGTATCTCAGTTCTGTTCCACTGATTTGTACGTCCATCCTATGCCAATCCCACGCTGTCTTGATTACTGTCTTTGTTTTAGTTTTTTTCTTGTTTTTCCATATATTTATATTTAATTTTATTTAACTAGAAGAATAGGTCATCCCCTTCTCTTTCCCAAAATTGATATTAGCTCTTGGCAAGAATGTGATTGAAGCTTCCTCAAATCAAACCATCAAAGCCTCTCTTGTGAAAATCATTGTGAAGTCATTAAAGGGACTATCACCATATTCTCATTCAAACAAACCCCAAAGGGGATCAAGAAGGAACAGACATCTACCCTTGCCATGCTAATCGGATTTACTGATTCCCAGGGAATAGAGAAGACACAGTACTAATTATGAGGCAGTTTAGGAATTATTTTCTTTCTCGACATGGCATGAGACTGTACTAGACCTAAGAAGTTATTTCTGTCTTTGAGCTATGAGATAAAGGCATTTTGTGTAGTGGGTTCAGTGTTTAAAGAAGCCAGTAGGGATGTGGCATGTTGACAAGAAAGCCCTACTTGGAGATCCCCCGCCCACCTTGAAGGGTGGAATGTAGAACACCAGGACTCCTCTCCACAGAATGATCTTTGCAGGACCAGCAGATGGTGTAATGGCTACGTCACTGGACTTCCATATAGGCAACAGCAGTTCAAGTCCTGTACCTGACACCTAAAACTCACACCGGCAGCATGTGTGTGCCCAGAATCCAAAAGGAGAATGGAGAAGGAATTGTGGCACAGCCATCCTCCCGGGGAGTGATTTCTCACTGTCTCTCTCTGTCTCTCCAACAAGCACATCGGCCCTATACCAAAAACCTCTCTAAGGGGAAAAAAAAATAATAAGAGAGAGAGAACGATCTTTGGGAAGAGGCTCCAATCTGAGCATTACTGACCACTTCGATGAGGCCTGCAAACAAACGACCCTAGAGAGTTATCTTGACTTGGAAAATGAATGGGAAGGGATCTAGGGAGACACACCATCTGATGGAGAAGGGATTTCTTGAAAGCGAAAAATCCTGCAAGGGTGGAGGTGGGATGGTTGGTGAAGGCTGCGGTACAACGGAGGACAGGAGAGTGAATTTAGCATTTGATTCTTGGGGCACTTTTCTTTTCGGTCTCTGGGAAGATCCTAGTTATTACCCTGCTGTAATATTCTCTTTCTGCATTGTAATTCCTCTTTTATGTTACACCACCCTTCATTAAAGTGAGACACACACAGAGCCCAGCCTCGGGTGATGGTCTTGAGGAGAATAGAAGCTGACTGCAGTGAAGGGGTTCGGGCCTGCTCCGCACTCCCATGCACACACCTCTTCTCTGGGGCCCACTGGGTCAGTCCCATTTTCCGTGGCACATCCCAAGCTCCAGGTTCCAGGTGGTAACCAGCATTATGAGATGTGATCCCTGCAGAGCTTGGAAGAACATTTAAAATGGTGGCCCAGTTCCCAGTTAAACATCTCAAGAGAAGCAGGAGAGTGAACCTTCTCTCTCCCTGTTTATGTTAGATGAAAGCTACCTCTGAGGGGGACATTGGAGAATGGTGAGCAGCTACATGATCCTATATTTTAAAGTATACTCATTTCTTCACAAATATGTAGAGGGTCCTGCACACATGACATCTTATATAATCTACTTAAAAATTGTTAAAGAGAAAACTCTTTTTTAAAATTTTTAAATTTATTCATTCATTTTATTTGCCCAGAGAGAGAGTGAGAGAAAGTGAGAAAGCAAGCTGCCAGGTCCGGGGCTCTAACCATGGTCAGCCATGTGGGAGTGTCCAGCGCCCTAACCACCATGCCACCTGCCGGTCCCCTAAAGAGAGAACTCTTAAAAACTCCCCAGGGGAGATGGCCACACTGCAATCCCTTCTCCTCCTTTTTCCTCTTGGGATTTTGAGCACACACATACATGTGTCCACTGTGAGTTTTAAGCCACCAGGTCCAGGACTCAAAGTGTGATTGACTCTGTGGGAGTCCAGTGACGTAACCATTATGCCATCTGCTGGTCCCTATATAATTTTTAAGATTTTTGCCATAGGGCATGTGTGCTCACCAGAGAGAGATAGTGAGAGAGATAGTGAGAAGCCCTCCCCCTGGGGGGGGGGATGGCCATGCCACAATCTCTTCTCCATTCTCTTCCTGGGATTTTGAGCATGCACATGTGTCCACATGGTTTTCAAGCCACCAGGTCCAGGACTCGAACTACAATTGGCCATGTAGGAATCCGGCACATTAACCATCATGCCACCTGCTGGCTCCTATATTACATGTTTGCTTTTTTATTTTTCTCTCTCTCTTTTTGGAGAGGTTTTCTTTGCTATAGGGCACATGTGCTCACCAAAAAGACAGAGAGAGACACAAAGACAGAAAGCAAGAAATCACCCCCCGGGGGGGATGGCCACGCCCCAATCCTTTCTCCTTCATTGTCCTCTTGGGATCTTGGACATGCACGCACATGCGCCCAGCAAGAGTTTAAGCCACCGGATCTGGGACTTGAACCGTGGTTAACTACATGGGAGTTCAGTGACATAGCCATTACGCTAACTGCTGGTCACATGCTTTTTTTTTAAGAGAGTTCTTTTCTTATAGGGTGTGTGTGCTCCCCTGAGAGACAGAGAGACAGAAAGCAAAAAATCACCCCCCAGGGTGGATGACCATGCCACAGTCCCTTCTCCTCCATTCTCCTCTTAGAATTCTGGGTACACGTGCACACACATGTGGCATGAGTTTCAGGCTGCCATGTCTGGGACTAGAACTGCAGTCAGCCATATGGGAGTCCAGTGACATAACCATTATGCTATCTGCTGGCCCTATGTTTTTGTTTTTGTTGTTGTCGTCGTTGTTTTATAAGTCATCTAAATCCTTTCTGAAAGGAGGTAAGGTGGAGAAAGAAGAAAAAGTGCTCAATAAATTTTGGTTGAATGAATGAATTGCAGGAGCCAGATGGCATGAGCCTCAGATGAGCAGGGATTTTTCCATGAGGCTGAAGGAACGATGATCTGGGAGTGGCTTCTGAGAGAGACCTGCTCTGCCTCCTGCTCTGTGGCTGTGCCAGGCCGGAGTTGGAGGGGAGACTCTGCAGGGGCTGAGAGTTTAGGAGCGGGGGCAGAACAGTGGAAGTTGGGTGGGGAAGGGAAGTGCAGGGAGATTGATGGGTGATGAAATGGGCTCTCATACAGACAGTTGTTGAGGATTACTAGGATATGGGGCCTGTTGGGATTAGCTTTTAAATGGTTCTCCAAACCAGTGCTATTAGAGGCTTGATTATGCTAATTCGAATAATCATCAAATAGCGTCTATTTTCAAGAACCTAAGATGTGCCAGGCTCTGATGAAGCTTTTTACAAACACAGTTTTAGGACATTCTCACAATGCAGCAAAGGAAGTATTATCCCTGTTACAGAAGAGGAAACTGAGGCTTAGAGAGAAGTCATTTGTCCAAGCCCGCATAGGCAATAAGTGCCATGTTTTTGAGACTCAGGCCTGTTCTTCTCCAAATGCCAGGCCAGCGCCTCATAGCCTAGTCCGTTCTAACTGAAGCCAGCTCAGCCTGAGGTCGGGGCGGCAATGGTGGCCAGGTGGGCGGTCCTCGAATCCTCGAAGTGACTGTGATGAACACGGAGGCAGCTCCAAGCCCCTGGCTGGGAGCCCCCACTACGTGCCTGGATTCTTTGGCCTGCATTGTCTAGAGCCTCCATGGCCTCCACCCTGCATTCCACAAAGGACTGGGATCCCAGAGAAACACGTAGCCTCAGGGGATGCTTACTATCTCGAAGGGGAGCTGACCCTCAGCGGCCCCTCCACAGGCACAGCTATGTGGGCCGCAGTCTGGCCAAGGAGCAGAGGCCCCTTCTGTGTATCTGGAGTTACCTGTATATCTTTCTGTGTATCTGGAGCACTTTTCCCTCGTCCTCCACCTTACCACCTTTCAGAAAGGATTTAGATAGCTTATTCAAACAAACAAACAAACACAGGACCAGCAGATGGCATAATGGTTATGTCACTGGACTCCCACATGGCTGACCACAGTTCTAGTCCCCAACTCAGCAGCTTGTTTTATTCTCTCATATTTTAGACAGGGTAGTCCGCACAGGCTTCTCTGAGAGAGTGATATTTCAGTTGAGACATGATGGATTGCTCGGGCCCTTTGCACCGTTGTTGGTGATGGGGTGAGAGGGAGACACCACCACCGCCACTTCCGGTGTGCTTTACCATCCAACGGCTAGCTCTAGTGGTTGGGTGACTGCCCTGTTACTAGGCCATGGTCCACATGAAAGCCGGAAAGGCCTGGCTACTCTTCATCCACCCACTCTCATGTCCCACTGATAAACTTCAGGGGTTAGGAGGTACGAATGCTCCTACTCCCTCGACTGAGGCAGGGACAACTCCGAGCCATACCTTATACTCCAGAGGTCCCAATGGCATCCACAGGCTAGAGGACATTGCCTGAAACCACACCCCAGCTGGCTTCCTCCCCTCCCTGTTCTGCTTCCCCTGCTCCGTTACTCTTTTCCCTGGGAGCACTTCCTTAATAAATCACTTGCACAAGAATCTTCATCTTTCAGGTTCCTGACCTAAGACAGACTCAAAAATGAGAAGGAGGGGCCAGCAGGTGGTGTGGTGGTTAAGAGCTACGGACTCCATGTGGTCAACCCACGGTTTGAGTCCTGGACCTGGCGGCTTGCTTTCTCACTTTCAGTCTCTCTCTCTCTCTCACTCTGTCCCTCTCTGGTCAAATTTAAGTAAAATAAAATAAAATAATTTAAAAAGGGAGGAGCCAGCTTTCTGAAAGAAAAGCTCTGGGTGTGACAGGAAAAGCCGAGGACAGGAAATGTGGAGGAGAAGCTTAACCCAGGGAACGGGTTAGAATAACCCGTTAGAATAACCTGTTAGAATAACCTTCTTACAGCTCTTCTTTGTGGGCTCTTCGCTCTTCACCTGGTCTCCAGAACTTGAGGACAACAGTCAACGTTTACTAAGTGGTTAGAGGTGCCAGGCATTACTCTAGACACTTTACATGAATTTTAATTTTATTTTAGTTTTTAGGTTTTTTGTCAGAAGGCTCATGTGCTTGCCAGAGAGAGAGAAAGACAGACTGAGAGAGGGAAGGAGAAATGAGAAATCACTCCCCGCCCCAATCCCCGGGGACATGGCCACACGGCAGCCCCCTCTCCTCCATTCTCTTCTTGGGATTTTGGGCACACACCAAGTGTAAGTTTCAAGCCACCAGGTCCAGGACTCGAACTGCAGTCAGCCATGGAAGTCCAGCACCTCAACCACTACGCCACTTGCTGGTCCCAGTACCCTGTATGGATTTAACACACAGCTGTTGGGTGAATGACATGGGGAGACAGATATTCGTCAATTGAGTGTGTAATAGTAAGTGCTGGGCACATGTGCACGTGCCCTGGATCTTGATGGGGAAGAGAAATAAAAGAAAAAAGGACCATGGTGTGACCAGGTCCCACTGCAGGGCTCTCTCTCTCTCTCTCTCTCTCTCTCACCCTCTGGCAAATAATAAGTGGAAAGGAATGCTCTGGCAGTGGAGTCAGCAGATGGCATAGCAGTTATGTGGCATAACTGGACTCCCACAGCCGACTGTGGTTCGAGTCCCAGACCTGGTGGCTTGAAAATCATGCCAGATGCGTGTGCGTGCATGCCCAAGATCCTGGGAGGAGGATGGTGGAGAAGGGATTGCTGTGTTGCCATCCCCTTTGGGGGTGATTTCCCACTTTCCTTCTCACTGTCTCTGTCTCTCTCTCTCCAGAGGGAGCACATGTGCACTAAGGCAAAATCCTCTTTAAAAAAAAGAAAGAAAGAAAGAAAGAAACACTCTGGCAGAAAGAAACAAGGCTCTTGAAGAGTGTCTAACAAACAACCCTGATCTAGACTAAGGGCTGAGGAAGGCTGCCCCAGGCTGTGACACTTGAACCAAACGCAAAGGAGCTAAAAGGGAAAGTCTTCTGGAAAGAATGTGCAACCTCAGTGGTTGGAGGGGAGGAGTCAGGGAGGAGCGCTGGCGGCCCATGCTCCAAAGGCAGCCAGCCCAGCTGAGGTGGGCTGAGCAGGGAAGCCAGGTGTTGGGTGAGGCAGGAAGTCAGCAAAGGGGGACATTAGTACACCTAGGGAATTGGCTCTTTATCCAGACCCAAGGGGAAGCCATTAGGAGGGTTCAGTAGGGGAGGGACACGACCCCACTTGTGGCTGCAGCACACAGATAGGATCGGAGAAGGCAGAGCAGGTGCAATGCGATTACTGAGGGGCGACTTTAAAGGTCCAGATAAGAGGCGGAGGTAGCAGGGCCAGCCAGCTATCTGTGGAGTTGAAAAGAAGGGGGAGGGCAGGTTGGAGATGCTTTGGAGGGAGAATGAACAGGATTTGGAGATGGCTCCCGGGAGTCTGGCCTGCCTCTTCTATGGACAATGATGCCATTGACTGAGACAGAAAACACTAGGACAGCGTCAGGGAGGGAAGCTCGCTGAGTTAGGTCTTGGACAAGTTGGGATGAGGTGCATTTGGGACATGGAGGTGCAGACGGTGACTCGGCAGTTGGCTCGGCTCCTCTTGGTCAGGGGCTTAGACGGGAGGTTCTCTGAGCTGGGGACACAGAGGTGTGCATCAGCAGCACGTGGACGGCAACTGAAACTGGAGGCGTGGATGAGTCACCAGGGACAGAGTCCACAGTGACGGGAAAAGGCACAGGACCCTGCCAAGGCGACTGACAGGAAGACGAAGGAGGTAAAAGACTGAACAGGAGATGGCGTCAAGAGATCCAAAGAGGACAGTGTTCTACGAATAGGAATCGGGGGCCAGCAGGTGGCACAGTGGTTGAGACATTAGACTCCCACGTGGCAGACCGCGGCTCACGTCCTGGACTCAGTGCCTTACTTTCTCGTTTTCCCCCTCTCGTGAGTGCACATGTTCTGCAGCAGACTCATATTTTAAAATTTATTTATTTGTTTTTTAGAGAGAGAGAGAGATTTTTGCTATAGGGCATGTGTACATGCTAGAGAGACAGAGAGAAAGCAAACAAGAAATCCCCCCCGCCCCCAGGGGCGATGACCACACTGCAGTCCCTTCTCCTCCATTCTCCTCTCAAGCTCTTGGCCATGCCTTGCACATGAACCCAGCGTGAGATCTTTAAGTCTCCAGGTCTGGAACTTGAACCGCAGTTGCCTACATGGGAGTCCAGCAATGGAATCATTACATTATCTGCTGGTCCAAATTTATAATTTTTAAAAAATATGATCTGTTTTTTGTTTGTTTGCTATAGGGTGTGTGTGCTTATCAGAGAGACAGAGAGAGAGAGGGAAAGTGAGAAACAAGTCACCAGGTCTGGGACTCGAACTGTGGTTGGCCATGTGAGAGTTCAGCATCTTAACTGCCATACTACTTGCCAGCCTCTAAATAAATGCTGCTTAAAGAAAAAGAAAAAAAGAGAGAGAGAGAGAGAGAATAGGAATCAGTGCCAGCTCCTGGTGTGGTGGTTAAGGTGACTGGACCCCCCCCATGGTTGACTGCATGGTTTGAATCCCAGACCTGGTGACTTGAAGAACATGCTGGGCACATGTGCATGCGTGCCCCAAATCCACGAGGAGAATGAAGAGGAGACGGCAGCATGGCCATCCCCCCGGGGGTGATTTCAAGAGGAGACGGCAGCATGACCATCCCCCCCGGGGGTGATTTCTCACTTTCCCTTTCTCTCACTTTCTCCGGTGAGCACACTGGCTCTATAGCAAGCAAACCAAAAAACCCAGATTTGACAGAATGTTGGATGAAAAAAAAAGGAATGCCACCACGACGAACAGAATGCTCTTTTAAGAAAGTCGATGGGGAAGGGAGAGAGACAGGTGATGGTGGGAGGGGAGCTAGAATTAGGGATGCAGAAAGCAGCGGAGGGAAGGATCCAGGGGAGAGGTGGGTAGACTGCCCAGAACCTCAGGGAGAAAGGGGATGATGGATTGAGTGAGCGCCAGAGAAACAGGAGGGGCTAGGGGATCGAGGATCGGCAGAAGCGCTGGTCAGAGGCTGGAGGAGAGAGGGCGGATGTGGGGAGACTGCAAAGGTGACAGTAGGGAGCTGGAGGGGTTCCTGCCTGGTGAAGGAGGAGGCAAAGTCTGACGGGGAGGGGGACACGGACTGGCTGGAGGCTGGAACAGAGTGCGGAAGGTTGGAAAGAGCAGTGGCTGAGAGTGGCGTTCCAGGCCAGCAGGTGATGCGGTGGTTAAGGTGGCTGGATCCCATGTGGTTTGAGTCCTAGACTCGACAGCTTGAGAAACACGCCAGGTGCACGTGCGTGTGTGCCCAAGGTCCTGAAAGGAGAAGGGAGAAGGGATTGCTGTGTGGCCACCCTCCACGGAGGGGGAGGGGTTCTCTCTCTCTCTCTGTCTTTCTCCAGTGAGCACTCTGGCAAATTAAAGAGAGAAAGAGAGGTTCTGAGCTGATCGAGAACTGTGGGGTGGGGGTGGGGGTGGGGGAGGCCCATGTGTGCCAGTGGCCATAACTGTGGAAACACCCATCTGACTTACCAAGTCACCAGGTTGCTTGAGCCCAAGAACGGAGACTGGAGGGCTCATTGAGAGCTGGGTTTCTGCCAGACAGGTATGATGAAAAGGCAGAGAGGCAAAGGGGGCTGCTAAGTTTTTTTTTGGAGAGGTTTGTGTTTTGTTTTGTTTTGTTTTGGGTGCGTGCGCTCACCAGACAGACAGAGAGAGACAGAGACAGAAAGCGAGAAATCACCCCCCAGGGGGGATGGCCACACCGCAATCCCTTCTCCTCCATTCTTCTCTTGGGATCTTGGGCACGCACGCACAGCGTGAGTTTAAGCCACCGGGTCCGGGACTCGAACCACGGTCGACTACGTGGGAGTCCAGCGACGTAGCCATTACGCTAACTGCTGGTCCCAGGGGCCTGCAAAGTTAATGAGGGAATTAAAACACTGGGCCTTGGCATCGCAGTGGGACAAGGGGAAAAGTGGACAGAGGAGAGAGCCAGTGCATTAGAACACAGAGGCCGACAGCAGGGTGTCGGCGAGACAGAACGGAGCACAAGGGAACCGAGGGGGTGCAGTCGGGGACGCGGACAGGCCAGTAAGACAGAGCGGCCCAAGGGCTGTGTGAGGTGGCCATCGTGACACGAAGGTCGTGGAGCAGGCTGTCTGCACAGGGACTGAGATAAGCCAGTTGGTGACCGGAAGGTGCAAAGGCCGCTGAGAAGCCTACTGAGCTGCAGAGAGAGGCACAGCCATTGGGGCTGGCGAGCGGTGAACAGCTCGTGTCAGGAGCGATCTCAGCGGGGCGCTGGCCCTGAGCCGGACTGTGGTGGGCTGAGGAGTGAGGATGGATGAGTGGAGGCGTCAGGGAGAAACTGCCCCCCCAATTCACTGTGAGGGAGGCAGAGGGCGTGCAAGTCCCCACCCTGCTCTGGAGGGGCAGAGGGTCAAGGGAAGGAATTTCTTTTAGGCTGGGAAAGACTTAAGCATGAGCAAGAACAGACGGGAATGACACAGGAAAGAGGATGTGACCGATGAGGGAATACAGGAGCAAAGCCCGGGAGGAGCCAGAGCACCCCGAGCATGGGCTGGGGAACCTCCTCCTGGGAGCCATCTCAGGCTTTTTCAAGGCCTGTGGAGCCAGAGGAAGAGGAGATGTTGGTGTGGATTTGTGGATTTGATGGTGAGGAGCTCAGGGAGTCCTTCCGCCGTGGCTTGTTTCTCAGAGAAGCATGAGGTGAGGCCACCAGCAGAATGTTCTATTGAGAAATAGATGCCCGCGTTGCCTGCCCCTGGAACTCACTGGGAAGGAATGAAGGGCATTCGCGAGGCGTCCTTGTTCTAGGACCCGGACCTCTTTTCTCGCTCCTCGTACCTGAGAATGAAGAGCCGGTTTTGTCACTCTGTATCTGTGCTTTTCCTGACAGCTAAGAGGACCGCCGCTGGGTCTGCGGAGTTGATTCTCCAGCATGGAGGAGCGGGACAGGAGAGCAGGCACCTTCCACCCCACTCTGTGCTCTTCGCTGTCCCAGAAAGCAGCGGTGTGTGACTGTGAAAACGCCAAGACTAAGGGCTGTGACGTTAGGGGTCTATGGAGAAGACCCCTTGAAAGAGCCTGAGGTGTGGGGGAGTCCTCTTCCCAAGGTCCAGGCTGGACAAGGGAGGCTGCAGACGGAGGCAGAGGCGGCAGCCCTGACAGGGATGCCTGATGCCTGGATCAGGAACGGCAGCAGAGGCCCACAAAATCCCAACCTTTCCCTGCAGGGCTGTGGAGAACAGACGGACCGTCTTTGGACTGTGCAAACCCCTGGAGTTTTTGGATGATGGGAGGGAGGTGAAGGGGAGCTGTGAGTGATATGGAAATCTGGCTGATCTGGGGGTCGCACTCCAGATGAATTTAATGCACTTTAGACATCTAAGGGATAACTACAGCATGTATGTGCGTCATGAGTTTGAAGAGAGTGTCCAGTGGGCCCGGGACCGGGACAAAGGGTGAGCAGTGAGTGGGAGCTGACATCTGGCTCTGCCCTCACCCTGCACCCGGGGGCTGGAACACAGCAGACACAGCCACCACGTGGTGTCACTCGGCCTTCACAGATGAGCACAAGGACATCCCTCCCCGCCAGGCCCAGGAGCAGGGCAGCAGGGCAGCCCCACACGGACCCTGTGCTCAGAGCTGGACAATCTGGACAGAGCCTTGGCTCGCCTCCTTCTGCGGCTCCCTCCTAGGTGTCCACGGGGCCCCTGGGCCTGAGCCTCTGGCGTCACTATTGGTTTGGGTCCCGGATGCATACGTGCTAAGGCCTAGGCAGGCTGCTCACAGGCACCCTCTTGCCCTGCCTGGCGAACACTGCCACATGTGGTACCAGGAGATGGGTGAACAAGGGGCTAGAGGTCGATGGGGGAGAGTCTGAGCCCCATGTCCACACGGGGTTTGAGGCAGGGGCCTGGTTAGCCCGACAGTGAGTGGGTCTGCCAGCCTCAGCCACGAACCGGAGGCCAGGGGCCCAAATGTTGTGCCCACCAGGCTGGGCAGTACTGCCAGAGCTCCAGACCTACTAGGCCCATGCTCGTGTGCACATGAGTGCAAGCACCACACACCCTCCTTCCAGGCCTACCAAAGGCAGGTCCACATGAACTGAAAGCTTTTCCCTTGTCTTTCACTTATGTCTGATGAATCCTTGAACACAAAAGAGGAAATCTATCTCTTCCCTCCCTTAACAACCTGTGCTGGCCACTGGGAGGAGACAAGGAAGACTCATCCTTCCTGCCCTCAAGGAACCCACAGCCTGCAGGCGAGGAGACAGATGCAGATGCAGACGTGGACGGTGGAGACACCTGGGGCTTCCAGCTGCTGTGGCCTAGGAACGGCTTCCTGGAGGAAGCAATGGTTCTGAATAGGTCCTGTTGGTTCCAAGGCACCAAAACCCATCCGAAGTAGAGCAAGTCTCAAGTCATATCTGATGACCGTGTGCGAGAAGTTTTGTGGCCAGTTTGGTTTTGTGTGGACTGAAACCCAGACATGAGAAACTGTCTCTCTGCATGTGTCCCTCGGAGAACCCACACAGTCCCTAGTTTGTTTCTGCTTTTCAATTTGTAGGACCGGGGGCCGATTGGATAAGAGTACAGGAGAGAAGGTGTCTGCCCTTCCAGCCAATGACTTAGCAATGTCACTGCCCGAGACGGGGAATATTAAAGGCAGCAGATCTGGGGTGGGAGCAATGTGAATGGTTTACCTGAGGGACACCCAGGGAGTGGCATGGAGTTCTCTGGATATTGAACTCAGAAACGAGGCCCAGACTGGAGAGGGCTGTAGAAGGTCACGCGCTACCGTTGGTGGTGGAGGCAGTCCAGGAAACAGGGCACCCAGAAGGGGAGCTCAGACAGAGCCCTAGAAGAGCAGAAGAGATAATAAAGGCATCGGAGAAACAGTAGCTGGTTAGGAGTGTGGGCCAGTAAAACCAAGGGGATGGGCTATTTTTATAACTCAGCAATAAGCGGGCATACTTCCTGTCTGAAAAGAATATTATAAAATTTATTTTGCAGGGGGGAGGGAAACATCTCGAAGCCCTCAACATTCAGAAAAACAGGCAAAAATGCCTTACGATGCATAAAAGTTCCAACACCTCCCCCACCACACCCACAATTACCAATGGGTGAAAAACCACTGACAGGGAATATCCATTTTTGATTCGTTTGTCATGCGGACCAAATTGTTGGCCCAGGACTGGAGCCGGCTCTATCCCTTTCTCACACACCAGGGGGCGCACATGCACTGTTTCTGAATCCAGGTCCAAGACAAAAGCAGGCAGTGAGTTAGGTGCTAATCAAGATCCCTAAACGCCACAGCAACTTGCCCTGCCTATGGCCACGAGGACTCCTCGAGCCAGGTACGTGGACATTCCCCTCACCTTATTTCTCACGTGATTCCGAATTCACAGAGGTGTCAGAGAAATCTCATACAGGACCTCACTTGACCCAGGGCGGTGTGGATAGGACGCCTCCCCAGCTGTCATGAAGCTGGGGGTGAGGTGACAGGAAGGGGCTGCTGTGGCCTCATCTGACTAAGTGGTGGTAGTATGGACTGAGGTGAGGGCTGGACTCAGGGGCTTTGGTGCCAATGTTGCCTCTTGGTTTGGAGCTCATCAAGTCCCCACGATCATTAGGAGTTGGAATAAATCTTCGGGTGGGTTACAGGTTTAGGCCAGAAATGTACTGTGTCAGCCTCAGAGTTTGGTCTGAGGAGTTAGAAACTCAATACTGAGGTTTGCATCAGATTTTGGGGGGCAGTATGAAGTCTTGAATTCAAGGGCCAATGAAAGGTTCACAGTTTTAATGGGTATAAATATTGGGGTGTTGGCCACCTACTGGTTGGGGTTGACACCAAGTCACAGAAGTGGAGGATGAGCATGGGACTGAAGGTTTTTTTGTGGAGTTTCTGCAAAACCAGTCTCATTTTGGGTTCCAAGATGATTAGAGTTTGGTCAGGCTAAGGGCCCTAAATGGTCTCTAGGGTGGCTGGGTATGAGGTCAGTTTGTCATGCGGACCAAATTGTTGGCCCAGGACTGGAGCCGGCTCTATCCCTTTCTCACACACCAGGGGGCGCACATGCACTGTTTCTGAATCCAGGTCCAAGACAAAAGCAGGCAGTGAGTTAGGTGCTAATCAAGATCCCTAAACGCCACAGCAACTTGCCCTGCCTATGGCCACGAGGACTCCTCGAGCCAGGTACGTGGACATTCCCCTCACCTTATTTCTCACGTGATTCCGAATTCACAGAGGTGTCAGAGAAATCTCATACAGGACCTCACTTGACCCAGGGCGGTGTGGATAGGACGCCTCCCCAGCTGTCATGAAGCTGGGGGTGAGGTGACAGGAAGGGGCTGCTGTGGCCTCATCTGACTAAGTGGTGGTAGTATGGACTGAGGTGAGGGCTGGACTCAGGGGCTTTGGTGCCAATGTTGCCTCTTGGTTTGGAGCTCATCAAGTCCCCACGATCATTAGGAGTTGGAATAAATCTTCGGGTGGGTTACAGGTTTAGGCCAGAAATGTACTGTGTCAGCCTCAGAGTTTGGTCTGAGGAGTTAGAAACTCAATACTGAGGTTTGCATCAGATTTTGGGGGGCAGTATGAAGTCTTGAATTCAAGGGCCAATGAAAGGTTCACAGTTTTAATGGGTATAAATATTGGGGTGTTGGCCACCTACTGGTTGGGGTTGACACCAAGTCACAGAAGTGGAGGATGAGCATGGGACTGAAGGTTTTTTTGTGGAGTTTCTGCAAAACCAGTCTCATTTTGGGTTCCAAGATGATTAGAGTTTGGTCAGGCTAAGGGCCCTAAATGGTCTCTAGGGTGGCTGGGTATGAGGTCAGCATCTGGCTTAGGGGTCCTAATTCTGGAATTGAGAACTCCAATAGAGAATAGTGGTGTTGACCTGGAAATTGCGGTATTAGTTTCACAGAAGGCCTGGGGTTCGAGAGTATTGGGGGTCCATAGCAAGGTAGTCATTGGGTTCTAGGGTTTATTTAGGTACTGGGGTCCATTTAAGGTTCAGGGTCAGTGCTAATTGCATTATCAAGCTTAGGGTAGGTGTAAGCACTGGGGCTCCAGGTCAGAATTGGTATTTGGGGTCAACATAGGAGTTCAGATAAAAATGACTACTTACACCAATCCGGGGGCAGATTTAGGGGTTTGAACTCAGTACTGGGTTTGAGGGTGGGTCTATATCAGGATCTGATCTGTACAAGGAGGAAATGGAGTCCCAAAGTAGTATTAGGTTTACATTAGGGTTGGGAGCCACCAGATGGATTTAAACTTACTACCAGAGTTTAGGCCTGTCCATGTTCCTTATTGGGGTTCGGGTAAAATATTGGGGTTCCAGTGGATTTAGACCCAGGGCTGGGTTGTGGCCTCGCTGGGCCTCGGCGGCTCCGCGGCTCTACGAGCGAGAGTGCACGAGGGGAGGGGCGGCGCGGGGCCGCGCACGGCAGGGGCAGGGGCGCGGGCGCG
>NW_006159889.1:1200717-1220141 GCF_000334495.1 Tupaia belangeri chinensis
CCGCCCCCCCCCCCCCCCCCCCGCCGCTCAGGCGCCCCCTCCCAGCCGGCGGGGGATCCGCAGCCGACGCGCTCTCGTCTCGCTCGCGGCCCCGGCGCACGTGCGGTCCCGGGATGCGCCCGACGCGAGTTGGGAGTCTCCCACCCCCTCGGTCGCTAGCGCGGGTGGGGAGGGGCCGGGACTGACTGTACGCACCCCCACCCGATGCTCCACCCCGAAGGCCCTGGAGCGACCTGTCCTATGAGGACGTGTCCACTAGGACCCGCTCCGAAAGTTCACTCAGTCGCCACCCCGCGTCCCGCCCCATCCCGGTGTGCCGGGTCCCCCTCTCTGTGCCCACTTCCCAGCTGCTTTTTCTGCGTCCCTTGGTGTCTCTCTCCCTGTGTCGCTGCACCCATTCTCACGCCCTGCAATCCCAGGGTCTGTCCAGGTGTCCATTCTTCTTCACTGGTGTCCCCCTCCACCCGTCTTTCTAGTCCCTCTCCCCGGATCTCCCTGTTCTTTCCCTGGGTCTCACTGTTCTCTTTCCCCAGGTCTCTTCGTTCTCTCCCCGGTCTCTCCGTTCTCTTCTCAGGTCTCTCTGTTCTCTTCCTGGGTCTCCCTGTTCTCTCTTCTGGGTCTTAACTCTTCTCTCCCTGGGTCTCCCCCCCCCCATCGTTCTCCCTGGGACTCACTGTCCCTTCTTCTTGGGTCTCTGTGTCTCCCTCCCCAGGTTTGCGGTGTCTCTGCACCCCTTCTGCTGGCCCCCTCCCCCATTTGGCTGGAATGCTGCCCCTCTGGTTCTTCCACTCTTGGGGGGGAGGGGCTAGGCTTTCTCCCTAATTCTATGCCAACCCCCCCCAAACAGGGCCCCTGAGTTGAGCAGGTGGGGGGTAGGGAGCACCACCTGCCCGCCAGCAGCCAGCCCTAGTGGGAGGACAGCATAGTGGGAGGGGATTCTCAGGGATCACCCAGTCTTGATGACTAAGGCTCCACTTTGGCTTTTGAAAAGGCAAGGGCAGGGATCCAGAGTGACCTAGTGCTGGATCTGTCTGGCTGGAGAATCCAGGGAAGTGGAATGGGGAGGTAAGGAGTCTGGTCCAGGATCCTTTAGGCGGCACCAGGGATCCTACTGGATCCAAAGGAGTTGGACGGGAAATCTAAGGAAATTCTGTGCTTAGCTCCTTATTAACTCTTGCTTCAGGGAGCATGAAAATCCCTGTTTTTTACTGATTGTGTGAATGAGCCTAGGGCTTCAAGATGAGCAGGTGTAACTCTCCGAGGACAGCCCACTACATTCTCAGCCCCGGGCACAGGCCACACACGCCTCTGCCCTCCGCCTCACCCCCTCCGCTCACCTCCCCGCACCCTCCGTACACTCCACAGTCACTGGATCTTCTTGCCCTCTTACACATGGGCCTGCCTGCTAGCCGGCCCTCGGAAATCCACTGTGTGCACACTCACAGCACACCTGTGTGCGTGCCACCCCGCCTTGCACACCTCTGCTTGCTCAGCTTCCTCCTTACCACCTAACATGTCCACTTTACAGATCCGCTTTCTTTTCCAGGTGCTCGTCCTTTTCCTCCTTTCTTCCCTTAAACAAGGAAATTGTTCGAATATCGTTCTCCCCTTTCGCCCTTTCTTCCTTCCTCGTGCAGCTGCCCTGCCATCATCCAGCCTGTGTGCCCTGTGAGGGTGGGCGTGGTGTACAGGGCTTGAGAGGGGTGAAGGTTTGGGTGCGGTTGAAATGGCAGGCTGAGAAGGAAGAGGGAGGCTGCAGCAAGGGTAGCTGGCAAGGAATCTTCTTGGGAACTGTATTGACGGAGCCACAAAGTACCGCCCTGGCGATTCGTGCTCCTGCTTTTCTTTCCCGTAGTCCAGTTTTGCGGGTCTTCAGTCCAGGGAAGTGGGCCCCAGGCTTCCTGCAGTGGAGGTTGTGACATACGCTGTGGCTCCTCCACTTTGCTGCCTGAGGACCTGAGGCCGTCCCATCTTCCCTGAGTCTCAGTTTCAGCCCCTGTAAAATGGGGCAGCTCATCCAACCCTGACCAGGTCTTGGGGCTGTTGTGAGACTCCCAGGAAGCTGTGTGGCTGTGCATCGTCAGCAGTGGTGGTCACTTCCTGTGTGACCAACCCTGCTGTGTGCTTGGCCCAAGCTTGCAGCCAGAGCTCTGCCCTCCAGAAGCTCAAGGTCCCCAGGGGAGCAGATCACACCGTGGGAATGCAAAAGCAGTTCAGTAGTCGGTTACTGATGCTGACTGGGAGCCAGACACCAGGCTAGGCACTTCCAATCTGGCTGCCTTGCTTCCCCTGGGACTAATAGCTGTGTAGAAGAGGCGGACCAGCCCTCAGGAGTTGCTGAGGTTGAGACATCAGCTCTCCTAAAGCACTTGCAGTTCCCAACTGAGCTTGAAAGGTTAAGGGAGTTCAACGTGAAACAGAAGGGAATTCAGAGGTCAGTGTCAGATGCATCTCAGAGACATCCAAGAAAGGGTTAGCTAAATGAGGTTTGGAGCGGTGAATAGGAGTTTGCCAATTAAAGAAGAGAGAAAGGACTTCAGACAAGGAAAAAGCCCAGTATGAGTAGTCTGAGTCCCAGATCTGGTGGCTTGAAATTCACCCAGGTGTGTGTGTGCATATGTGCTCCGAATACGGGGGGAATTGCAGTATGGCCTTCTCCCCTGGGCGTGATTTCTCACTTTCCCTCTCACTGTCTCTCTCCAGTGAGTGCACGCGTCCTATGGCAACCTTTAAAAATTATAGATCGCAGAGGACCTTGAATGCCCTCTGAAGTACCTGTGACTTTACCCTTAGAACATAAGAGGGGTTAAAGGTTGGGTGGGCAGTGGGACCGGTAGATGACATAATGGTTACATCGCTGGATTTCCACACAGCCAGCCGTGGTTTGCATCCCACACTTGGTGGCTTAAAACTCATGCCAGGTTGGGAACCAGCAGTTAACGTAATGGCTATGTCGCTGGATTCCCACGTAGTCGACCGCGGTTCGTGTCCCGGACCTGGTGGCTTAGAACTCACGCCGGGCGCGTGTGCGTGTGTGCCCAAGATCCCGAGAGGAGAATGGAGGAGAAGGGATTGCGGACGGACCATCCCCCCTCGCGCGACTCTCTCTGTCGCTCTGGCGAACGCACGCACCCTATAGCAAAAACCTATATATAAGAAAAAAAAAAAAGACTCATGCCAGGCGTGTGTACATGGGTGCCCAAAATCCCAAGAAGAGAATGGAGGAGAAGAGATTGTGGTATGGCCATCCTCCTTGGGGGGTGATTTCTTGCTTCGTATCTCTGTCTATCTCTGTCTCTTCGGTGAGCATGCATGCCCTATAGTAAAAATCTCTCAAAAAAAAAAAAAAAAAAGCTTGGGTGGGCAGTGTGGAGTGTGCTGTGGTCAGATTTGTGTTTCTAGAAGATGATTCTGTGGCTCTGGGGATGGATAGACAAGATGCCCAGTGAGGAGGAGGGTGTGGGCACATCAGGTGAGAAGATGGTAGCTGGGAAAGGCTGAGCGTGGAGTGCCGAAGGGGCACCCTAGCCCAGAGAGCGGTTTATTGGCTGTGAGAGCAAGGGACCCCACGGAGTCCAGGTTTCCAGGAGGGGCTGGGTGGGGCCTTCACGGAAGGCCCTGAGTTGTTGAAGCTGGTGCGAGCTAGTGATTGGAGGAGGAGAGGTGGGTTCCAGGAGCAGATTATGAGCTCACGGTTGGTTGTGTTGCCTTCAAGGCACTTGGGACATTTGAGGTTGGGTGGAAGTGAGGAGCAAGGAGGGCTTGAGTGTGAGGAGGACTGGGAGAAAAACCTGGGCTGGAGAAGGAGAAGCAGGAATCACAGGAGAGAGCACGGGGAGGTTGAGGCAGCTGGATCCCACATGACTGACTTCTCAGTTTGAGTCCCAGACCCGGCAGCTTGAAAATCACACAGGGCATGTGTGCATATGTGTCCAAAATCCCAAGAGGAGAGGGGAGGAGGATAAGAAGGGATTGTAGCATGGCCATGCCCCCGAGGGAGTGAGTTCTTCAGCCACTGCCCCTCTGCTTCTGGTGAGCACATACACCCTATATCAGAGAGAGGGAGAAGACAATCTCACACAGTGGCAAAGTGCTCGGACTCTGGTTTTCAACTGCTGGGGCCGGCTCCACTTCATAGCCGTGTGTTCTCAGCACTTCGCTTAAACGCCTGTGCGTCAGTTTCCTCATCTGTCAAATGGGTATGGTGAGGTTGTGAGTCTTGTGGGGCATGAGGAGGATTGGTGTTAGAGAGCATGGAGTGCTTAGGGCCAGGCGGCATCCAGTGAGCACTGTCCGGTTAGTGTCCCAGTTGTCATTCACTCACCTGCCAGGTCGGAATCACCTGAGGTGGCCTTTAAAAAGTGGAGAGTCACCGCTCAGGTTAGGGCACCTGCTCACCTAAAATAACTGTAATTCCAAGCTGTTCTCAGTTTGAGTCCCAGACCCGGCAGCTTGAAAATCACACAGGGCATGTGTGCATATGTGTCCAAAATCCCAAGAGGAGAGGGGAGGAGGATAAGAAGGGATTGTAGCATGGCCATGCCCCCGAGGGAGTGAGTTCTTCAGCCACTGCCCCTCTGCTTCTGGTGAGCACATACACCCTATATCAGAGAGAGGGAGAAGACAATCTCACACAGTGGCAAAGTGCTCGGACTCTGGTTTTCAACTGCTGGGGCCGGCTCCACTTCATAGCCGTGTGTTCTCAGCACTTCGCTTAAACGCCTGTGCGTCAGTTTCCTCATCTGTCAAATGGGTATGGTGAGGTTGTGAGTCTTGTGGGGCATGAGGAGGATTGGTGTTAGAGAGCATGGAGTGCTTAGGGCCAGGCGGCATCCAGTGAGCACTGTCCGGTTAGTGTCCCAGTTGTCATTCACTCACCTGCCAGGTCGGAATCACCTGAGGTGGCCTTTAAAAAGTGGAGAGTCACCGCTCAGGTTAGGGCACCTGCTCACCTAAAATAACTGTAATTCCAAGCTGAGGTTATCGGGTTGGGGAGCTCAGCAAGCAGGGTGCCCAGCCCCCAGCCCTCATCTGTCATCAGTGGGGTTGTGTGTGCTGCTTAGGCGTGTGGGTGTGACCTTCAGGCGAGAAGGCTTGAAACCAGATGTGAAGGCCAACAGGAGAGACCTGACGGACTGGAGGGGTGGATGGAAGGGAAGTCTGAGACGGGGCAGCCTCGGGCAGTTTAGCGCCCAGTTCCCTCCAGCCCTGTCTGGGCCCCAGACCCTACTGAGTTCTCTGTCTTCCTGTGCTGCCTGTCCAGATTCACTAGGTCTCTGAACCCTCAGCCTCTCGGTGTGAGAACTCTGCTTTTAGCTCTTCCGCAGTGTTTTGTTTTTTAGCTGCCGCTTCGGGACTGTGGGACTGTTCCGGGACAGCCCCAGGGCGTCTTGGAGGGCTGCTCCAGCCCTGGAGCTAAGACTGTGTTCTTACACACCGGCCTGCTGCACCAGGCTGCAGGCCTGGCAGGTGACACAGCCCTGTTGGGGCCAGGGCCTTCGTGACTGATCTTAGACGCGACTGTGGACTTCATCCCTGCTGCGGCCTTTCTGGGTGCTCCGCAGTGTGATTCCTCACCAGGTCTTGTACCAGGTGGGCCCTCTCTGAGTACTTTCTGGTTGGCATGGAAGGTATCAGTGTGGGTGCTGTTATGGGGGCGTCCCAGGCATCCTGGTGGTTCTGGGCTCCATCCCAGTGTGGGAGCTGCTGTTGGGAAGCCTGAGGTGTGATTCCACTGCCCGTCTCGGTTGTCTGGAGGCCAGCCTGTTCCAGGGTGGTGTGGTCCAAGGTGCTGCTCTGTCTCTTCCAGAGCCCTCCCCCAGGGTGTGCCGGGTGTGCCGTGTGCCTCAGGGCCTTTGCAGGTGTCCAGTCTGCTCTTGGGCTTGCCTCCATACCTCTTTCCAGGTGTGGCTTCCACTCCCTGCAAGGCCCCTCTTAGTCTCTGAACTTGAGGCCCAGAGCTCTTGGTGTGGCCTAGGGTGTGACATCCGTGACTGCCAGTTTGGGGGACCTTCTCCATTCTCTGCCTTGGACTCTGTCCCTCTGCTCAGGGTCCCCAAGCAGTGGTGAAGTCAGCAGCCTCACTTCAGGCACTGTGAGGCCCTGCAGATGTCTCCAGACAAATGGGCCTTTGAGTTTGCGGACCGGGGAGCTGGTTTGTCTGGCCAGACCCGCCCGGCAGCCTGCGTGCTGGGAGCAGAAACTCTGGGCTGGAGGAGGGAAGTGAGCCTCTCCTTCCTGCAGGGGCAGGGGGTGACGAGGATGGTACTGGGTTGGCGAGGCCCATCTGGGCAGCGAAGATGGACTTCGGTCAGTAGGACTTGTCCGTGCTGGCACAGGAGCTCGTCTCAGGTGAGGCCCTGAGTTGACGACGGTCAGCTCGAGTTGGTGAGGATGACCTCCTCCCCGACCTCTGCTTCCTGTGTGTCTGTTTTGGGGGGCACCAAGGCAGCTGAACCATGTGGGTGTATGCAGCGGAGGGAGCCACTGGGAGGTGCAGCCCACATCAAGGGCACCAGCAGGGCTGGGTAGCTGAGCAGTGGGGAGATGGTGTGGGAGTGCCTGACTCCTGCCCACACCCCAGATGAGGCCCACGCTGGTGGGGATCAGTAATGGGTCTAGAAGGAAGGGGCTGGCACGGTGGCTCTGTGTGCCAGCGGAGGAGGCGTCCGGGGGCACACCTTCATTTTAAAAATTATAGAGAAGCTGAAAGTCAAAAATAAATATTGCTTCTAAAGCTTCTTTGAAGACTGGCGTGTATGCTGGGGTGTGTTCTTCCAGGCTGGGCTGTTTTCTATGAACTCATTCACGCATTCAACCACCCATTCAGCGTTTGCCGGCTGAGCACCTACTGTGTGCCAGGCCCTCTGCTGGGAGCTGAGGATACAGCGCCAAGCCGAGCAGACACACACTCATGCTCCTCCTAAGCTTACAGTAGTGACTCAGTCATTGTATAAGCAAATAAATAATCTCATTTGTGGTCGCTGCTCCGAGGCAAGGTCCAGGCATGTAGTCCGGGACGTCATGGGAGGCTTCCTTGAGAAAGTGCCGTTGCATCTGAACCCCGAGGGGTGGTTGGCCAGAAGGGCATGGGTGGCTCCTTGTAGGCAGTGGCTCCCAGCACAGCAGGGCTGCGGACCGGAAGAGAGTGGGTGTGTTTGAGGAACAGGAGAGGAAGTTCTCATGGCTGGCTGGTGGGAGCAGAGTTACGGGCAGAGGTGTGCAGGGCTGATTCTACTTGATTCCAGAATCATACTGAGGAGTTTGGACACAAATTCTGCCAAAGCCAGGGGCTTGGTCTGTGCTGCTCAAAGCTGGTATGTCTGTGCCTGGCAGAATGTCTGTCACATAGTAGATTCGTGGAGAGTACCAGATGAAGAAGTTAGCAAAGGAAGTGACGAGATGTCCACCTGGGCCACCAGTGACATTGTGGCCAGATCCCACACAGCCAACCGCGCAGTTCAAGTCCCAGACCTGGTGGCCTAAAAAACATGCCAGGCGGATATACATGTGTGCCCCAAATCCTGAATGGAGGGGGAGATGGAAAAGATATTACAGCCTGACCATCCCTCATTTTCTTTCTCTCAGGCAAGCACCTGTGCCCTCTGGTAATTAAAAAAAAAAAGTCCCCTTTTTACTAAGTGAGGACTGTCCCGCATGGACAGTCGTGTGCGCAGCTTTTCCCTGCATAGACAGCAATTTCGAATGTCTTTCTACGGCAGTACATGATCTGCTGCGATAAAGTTCTTGATGCTTTCTCCATCCTTTTCTCTCTGTCCAGGAAGGAGCGGAGGCCCCGGTGCCCTGCCCTCGGTGCTGGTTATCCAGCGAGAGTGACCGGTGTGAGCAAGCAAAGACCTGGTGAGTGTGCCCCAATGTGCCAGGGGCAGGGGTGCAGAGGGCTCCTGCAGGCCAGGCTGAGCAGCTTAAGTTCTGACTCACCTGTGGAGAGCCACAGAAGGGTTGTCACAGAGATGGCGTGAGCCAGTTGCATGTGACTGAGACATGATGGAGGCCTGAACCAAGAAGGCGGAGATGGGAGCGAGAGGAGGGATTTGAGTGCTGTTTAAGGAGCTGGAGTAGCCAGGACATGTTAAAGGACCGAATGTGGGGCAGGAGGGAGGGGAGGTGTCAAGGACGGCGCCTGGTTTCTGGCCAGAGTGGATGATGGAGGAGGGCAGGGCATGATACACGGCTCGTTAACTGCTGTAGGTGTGAAACGGGTTTCCAGGGACAACGCTCCATTCGCCATGTTTCTGTAGAAAAGACTTCCTGTGGACTGTAGGTGGTGGTTGAAGGGAGCAGGGTGTCCACAAGACCTGGGGCACATCCCCTCTTGTCTCTGAGGTGCACTTCTTTTCCTTTCTGTTAGAAGCACAGAGTGGGTGGACAGGAGTTGCAGGAAATGAGGTTGGGGAGTTAGTTAGGAGTCGATGGATGGGCCTTGGATGTTGGGCTAAAGACCAGACTTCTTGAGGGTGATGATGGAGGCACTGAGGAATTTTAGGCAGAGGAGCAATATCCTTATGTTCACCTATCCATTTGCCCATCCGTTCATTCATTCAGGAACATCGAGTGCCTGCTGCAGCAGAGAGCAGACAAAGCGCACTTGACGGTCATGATCCTATTTGCATTTTCGTGAGCCAAACGGCGTGTTGGGTTGTGTGTGGAATGGGTCGGAAGGGAGTGACAGGAGGCAGGAAGCTCACTGCCAAAGTGGGAGGTGAGGAGGTCTTATGGGCACAGTGGTAGAAGGGATGGAGGCAGGACAGATTCAAACAGAGGAGGGAGGTGAAGAAAAGGGAGCGTTCCTGCTGCCTGCGGTGGCTGGGTAGATGATTGTGCTGTCCCTGGGACTGAGGACCCTGGAGGAGGCGTAGGACTCTGGGAGCATAAATTCTGGTTGGACTGCTCACCTGTTAGCTCTTTGGAGGAGGCCATGTCTGTGTGTTCACCACCTTGCCCACTGAGCAGTTCTGGATGGATGGCTGGACAAGGAAGGCCCCCAAAGAGATGGGAAGGACATGAGCACACCTTAGGTGTCTGCTGGGGACCAAGCCCTGAGCTTGGTAAGATGGGGCTTGGGGTTTGGGAAAGGGTGCAACAGGAGGTGCCGTATCATGGTTGGGAAGGCCAGCTGGGACAGTGGCTGTCAGGGTGCTGTGTGTCCTTTCCCTGGTCCACCCTGAGATCATGGGTCTCACCTACCTGGGAGCCCGTCTCACCAGAAGAGGTACCTGGAATTGGGGCCCTCTGTCCACTGCTTGCCAGTGGTGAACCTGGAGGGGTGGAGATGGGTGCGCTGTAAGGCCTAACTTCTGGAAGTGGTGCTGACTGGGAGGTCGGGGGCTGCTTGGGAGTACCGAGACCCAGGAACCAGCTACTCCCTGCTAAGCCAGGCTGGGGCCATCTTGATGTAAGACCCAAGGTGCTCACAGGGGACAGGGTTCTGAGGCGGGGGCTGGGTCAGATCCTAGTCTGGCCTGGCAGAGGAGCTCACGTCTCTGTGGGGTTTGTCAGCCTCCGCATTGTTGGCATCTTGGGCCAGATAACCCTTGGTTGTGGGGGCTGGCCTGTCCCTATAGGGTGTCTGGCAGCATCCCCGATTCTTCCCACTACATGCCAGTAGCCCCCCTCCCCCTTGACAATCAAAAATGTTTCCAGACATTGTCTAATGTCCCTTGGGGGCATAAATCATCCTGGATTGAGAACCTCTGGTGTGCGTCACCCCTCACTGCTTTCACCATGCTGTAAGCCTGGAAACCGGGGAGGGTCTGCAGGGGAGACTATGAGGGGCTACTCATCTGAGTTCTGAAGGGTGTTGAGTGGTGGACAGGAGAAGGGCGTTTCTTCCAGTGGCGAGAACTGCAAGTGCAGAGAGGCCCAGAGGCCGCAAAGTGGGGAGCCCACTCCCCTGGAGGGAGGAAGCTGGAGGCTAGGAGAACATAACCGTCCGAGGGTGCCCCATGAGCCCCTTTGACCTTCTGTCCCTGGAGCTCAGCCTCTTCTGGACCCTCTGCCACCTCCAGACATTCTGGGACACTCCTAATCTCCCCTTCCACTCCCCAGGGAGACAAGCTGAGGCTACAAGAGGGTAGGGGGCTCACTCCAGCTGGGGGAGCCCTGACACCCTCCGTGAGAGGGAGGGCGGTCCATGACTGCTCACAGATCCTGGTTAGAGGAGGGGAGGCAGTCCTGTAGGCCGCCTGCTTCCCTGGGATGGGGGTCGAGGCCAGAACTGTGATTTACTCCCGTCATAATCGAGCGGTTGGTTTGGTGAGAGTTGGAAATATGTTGGTTTTCCCTTCCCAAGTGTAACAAGGCCTGTTTCCGCCTCCGCGGCCGCCGCTGCTGCTGCAGTGCCACGCGGTGAACTGTCCAGGACATGACAAAAGGGCTCGCTTAGCTGCCGCCGGTTAGAAGATGAACAGCCCAGCTCTCCCCGCCCGACAGGCGCTCCTCACAGCCCAAGCGCTGGCCTTTCGTCTCTGCTGTCCACTCTGCAGAGCCTCGGATACTCCTCTTTGCGCCGGTGTCCATTTCTGGGCCCCTGCCTCCTGGGAGCCAGGGTCCTGGCCTGGGGAGGCTATAGGAACAGGTGGTATTTGGAGACTAATTAATATTTGTGAACAATCACACGTGCCCCAAGGGAAACAAATCAATCTGTGTTTGCATATTCATAAGGAGGATGAATATGATAGCGGTTCTCCAGCCGGGAACTCTCCCATCTCGGGGTCACAGGGCCCCACAGGCCCCCATTGAGACTGGCAGGGGTGGTTCGGTTGGGCCACATGGAGGTAATGTGGTCTCTGAATAACACGTGTTTTCTGTGATGTTTGTATGTAAATCCTGTGGCTTGGTATAGAGCCGGGTTCTGCCTCCCCCCACAGTGCTGATTCCCAGGCTCTTTGGTTTCACGAACCAGAACAATTTCCAAATGTACTTGGGGGCCAGACATGGGGTTGGCAGTTTTTTATTTTGCCAAGTAAGGATGTTATTTAAAAAAACAACCGCTGTCTGCTATCCCCATCATTTCATACGGGAAAGGGCGTTTTAACACCAAGGACAAAATTTGAGAATAAAGGACAGTTCTTCCCAAGAAAGGGCAGCTGGCAGCTTTACCCTGATGTAGCCAGGAAGAAGGATATATTAGAAGCATTCCGAATGTAGAAGAATTGCATACGATTATATCCTGTAACCTCACGCAGTATGTAATTGTGTTCCTGCCCAAGTGTGTCAGTTCGGCAGGACCGATAGTCCATGGTGCAATTCGGAGACGAGCTTGAGTGCCCAAGTGTTCCGGCCTTGTTTTTATCTCAGTCGTTGAAAGCCCAGACTCGCCCAGCCGTGCCGGCGAAGTGGACGCTCTGCTCCGAACACCGTCGCACACGATTCGCTGGGCTCTCGGCTGCCCCAGCAAGACTGGCAGCAGCCCTGCCTCACTGCTGCTTCCCCCTTCTCCCCACAGGTGACCCTGAGTCTAGGGTAGGGGCAGTGCCAAGGTCTAGGCCCGAGGCTGGGCCTGTCCTGTCCCGATGAGGGAGGCCCCGGAGCTGGGAGCGGCCTGAACCGCCTGACACCGGGTGCAGGCTCCGTGCCCGGACTCTGGGGCGGGAGGCAGCTTGCTCACGCCAGGAGCTGGTGAGGGAGAGGCCCTGGCCGGCTGATTGGCTGTGTCACTGCCAGAGTAGTTCCCTGAGCGTGTGGCCATGTCGCCTGTGCCCCTCATGTTTCCCTATCCCCTTGGGTGTCTGGGTCTGAGTCTCAGGACCCCTGGGAGAAGCCCTCTGGGGAGGGAATGTCTTTGTTTAATTTCTCTGCCTTTGTCCTACGTTCTGGAAAAGAATAAAGTGTTCTGAGCAACCCAACCCAGATACACAGGGGTCCTGGAGTCCCCAAGCAAGGGCCACTTGTCTTGCCACATTGGGGGTGGCATTCCCACAGGCCCAAGTTGTCTAACACCCATGGCCAGAGTCTCACCCAAGACTGTGTCACATGGATGTCTGTTCTGGGGGTTACAACCCCCTGGTGGCTTTGCTGAGGACTCACACCCCCTTAACTCAGGTCCCAGAGACTCAACATCGTGTTCTCTATAATGGATTCATTCTAGAGTCCTGTGCTGGGGAGCTACACCCGCGAAACATCCTTTTCAGCAGCAACGCCCTGTGACATCTGTCCCCTCTGTGTACACCTACATGATGTCTGGGCCAGGTGACGGCATCTCCGTGATGTCGTTCCTGGGAGTGACCCTGCTCTGATTACTGTGCCCAGGCAGCTACAGGGTAAACCTCCCTGGTAATCGCGCTGGGCGCTGCATCCCGCGGTGGCTGGTGAGCGTTTGTACCTCCATGACATCTGCTCTGTTTTGCTCCACACTAGGGAGGCATGCTCTCTGGGCTGCTGGGAGGGGCGTTATGCCGCATGGTGTCTGCACAGGGGAGGGTCCATACCCGGAACACCTGTGCCCAGGAGTTTACCTCTGTGATGTTGGGTTACCACCAACCCCTGGAGCCTGTACCAGGCCGCTCTGCCTCTGTCCTTTGGTGCAAATGCAACACGTCACTGAGTTATTGGCTCTGGTATCGCCTCAGGGGCTGCGGCGTGGCTGTATCAGAGGCCCTCACCCCTATGGTAACCTGGCAGGCAGTGCACCACCTGCAGTCTGCTGGGGCGGGAGCTCTGTCGTGGGCTGCCCTGGCCTCCGGTACTGTGACGACCAAGCCTAGACAGGGTCTTGATGATCTGTGGTCTCCACCCCTGCACGGCCTGGCAGGGAATCATGGTCCTAGCCAGCTGAGTGCAGTGATCACTGAGCAGATCCCTGCCCAGAGTTGGTGTGAGCGGGGCTGGGTGCCCACCAGACCCCTTTCTCTTTCTTGCTTTTAGCTGCTCAGCTTCTGTCTCAGACTTCTAGCAAGATCCTGGGTCAGGGGACATCTCTCATCCCTTTCTCTTTGTGTTCAGGCTGTCCCCCACCCCACTTAACAGCCCTGCTTCCTTGTTCAAGACCCTTGCTCCCCTACCACCCTCTGATCTTGTGACATTTGACTGTCACAGCTGAAAAAGGGCTCCAGTTCCAGGGACTGGAGCCCAGCTCCTTCCGGTTCGCTTGTTCTGTGACCTTCCAAATTCTCATACTACTGGGGTTGGCAGGTACTTGGGTCAGCCAGAGTCCATGGGTACCACCGTGGGCCACTAGGCATGTTCACTGTCACCCCTGCCCCCACTCCCTGTTGTGTTTCAGAGCACTAAGGGGAGATTGGCCATGTGCCAGCCACCTGCCCAGAGCCAGGTGTGAGCAGAGCAGGTGGGCACTGAAGCCCACAGGCAGGGAGTGTGGGAGAAGACCCTCAGGAGCTCCCTGCTGAGCTGGAAAGCACCTGCAGTGTCTCTGTGGTGTATTGCATGGCCACCTTGGAGGTTTCACACAGGTGCCTGCAGAATGGGCTCAGAGCCTTGTGAGCACAGCCCCGAACTCTGTCTTCCTGTCTCAGACCCGCTCCCTGCCGTTCATACCTCACCATCTCCATCCTTGATCTGCTCTGGACTTCTGGGGCAAGGTGGAGGAGGCATGGGGGTGACTTTCCAGGTCCAGAACCCCCCATTATTGGCCATTAAGACCTCCCTGTGGTTTCTCTTTAGAGTGGGACAGTGCCATGGGAATTGGGGGTAGGACGGGGGTGGCCAGGTGAGGCAGCTTCAACTTGTCGAGAGCACGTCCTGGCGAGCCCTGATGGGTTGTGGCTTTGGCTGCAAGCCTCTGATTCCTGGAGCCCGTCTTCTGTTAGCAAGGCCTTGTTCTGGGGCTGATGCCTCATCGTGGGGGTCTAGCCTCTTGCACCACCCTCCCTGCTGGAGAGAGGAAGGGCAGCAGATGTCCCAGGGACTCTGGAGTCCTGGCCTGTGTGGGTCTGCCTGGCTTGCGCCTGCTCCTGGCTCTGACTTGTCTTTGTCAGTCCCTCTGCCCCCATCTGTGTGTCTCTGACTCGTTCCTCTGTCTCTGTCCCCTTATGGGGGTGATTGGCAGCTCAAGGCTGGGAGGGGACATCCCTGTACAAACTCCAGTCTCAGTAGCTCCATATTCTCTCCACTTAGGTTAGGAGAAAGGCCTGAAGGCCACCTGCGCTCTGTCCCTGCACTGTGACTGTCGGGTTATCCTTGAAGGACTGGGGAATCAATGGAGTCTGGGTAGTCAGTGCATGGTCCAAGGGGACCTGTTGAGTGAGACCCTGGATGGTCAGTGAGGTTGAGGGGGTGCCAGGAAGCAGCATGGGTGGACGTTGGGGACACCGCTGGGTACCAACTCACTGGCTCTGCCTTCTCTCCATACAGGTTGATTATCCTGGGCTGGAGCTAGAGCCCTGGGTGGCCCCGAGCCAGCCCCAGGAGGACAATGGTGCCCCTCGTGCCTGCACTCGTGATGCTTGGCTTGGTGGCAGGAGCCCATGGCGACAGTAAGTTTGACCCTTCAGGGTGTAGGTCTCCCAGGTGGAAAGGGGGCATTCCTCTTAGCAGGACTCAGGGGTGGGGACAGGACCACCCACAAGGCAGGAACATGGCCAGATACCTCTCTAGACCTGTCCTGGAGAGCACCCATCTAAGGAGTACCCCAGCCCCACTGCTTCCTGGGAGCCTCCTGGGATACCTGGACGTCCCTGGAGTGCAGGGTGGGGCATGTCAGGGTGCTTTGTGGGCTGGGGCGTGACGTGTTCTGGATTCATGTGGTCCTTACCAGGTGTGCCCAGGCATGCGCTGTCTGCCCTCACAGATCTGTGCAGGAGGTGTGACAGTGAGAACCATCAGGGGCAGCACGCAGGGAGTGTGCACAGATGTGTGAGCAGGATGTCAGATGCATCCACAGGTCCAAGGAGGGCCCAGAAGCCACCTGGCCTAGACCCTCAGGATCCAGTGTGCCCCTCCCCCTTTCATCAGAGATCCTCAGGGCAGAGGGGCATCCCCTTCCCTAGTCTCAGCCCTGGAAATTGGGAAGGTTGTGCTTGGCCAGCGGGAAGCTGAACTGCAACAACCTCATGTCTCTGTGTGTGTGTGTGTGTGTGTGTGTGTGTGTGCGAGCCCTGATGGGTTGTGGCTTTGGCTGCAAGCCTCTGATTCCTGGAGCCCGTCTTCTGTTAGCAAGGCCTTGTTCTGGGGCTGATGCCTCATCGTGGGGGTCTAGCCTCTTGCACCACCCTCCCTGCTGGAGAGAGGAAGGGCAGCAGATGTCCCAGGGACTCTGGAGTCCTGGCCTGTGTGGGTCTGCCTGGCTTGCGCCTGCTCCTGGCTCTGACTTGTCTTTGTCAGTCCCTCTGCCCCCATCTGTGTGTCTCTGACTCGTTCCTCTGTCTCTGTCCCCTTATGGGGGTGATTGGCAGCTCAAGGCTGGGAGGGGACATCCCTGTACAAACTCCAGTCTCAGTAGCTCCATATTCTCTCCACTTAGGTTAGGAGAAAGGCCTGAAGGCCACCTGCGCTCTGTCCCTGCACTGTGACTGTCGGGTTATCCTTGAAGGACTGGGGAATCAATGGAGTCTGGGTAGTCAGTGCATGGTCCAAGGGGACCTGTTGAGTGAGACCCTGGATGGTCAGTGAGGTTGAGGGGGTGCCAGGAAGCAGCATGGGTGGACGTTGGGGACACCGCTGGGTACCAACTCACTGGCTCTGCCTTCTCTCCATACAGGTTGATTATCCTGGGCTGGAGCTAGAGCCCTGGGTGGCCCCGAGCCAGCCCCAGGAGGACAATGGTGCCCCTCGTGCCTGCACTCGTGATGCTTGGCTTGGTGGCAGGAGCCCATGGCGACAGTAAGTTTGACCCTTCAGGGTGTAGGTCTCCCAGGTGGAAAGGGGGCATTCCTCTTAGCAGGACTCAGGGGTGGGGACAGGACCACCCACAAGGCAGGAACATGGCCAGATACCTCTCTAGACCTGTCCTGGAGAGCACCCATCTAAGGAGTACCCCAGCCCCACTGCTTCCTGGGAGCCTCCTGGGATACCTGGACGTCCCTGGAGTGCAGGGTGGGGCATGTCAGGGTGCTTTGTGGGCTGGGGCGTGACGTGTTCTGGATTCATGTGGTCCTTACCAGGTGTGCCCAGGCATGCGCTGTCTGCCCTCACAGATCTGTGCAGGAGGTGTGACAGTGAGAACCATCAGGGGCAGCACGCAGGGAGTGTGCACAGATGTGTGAGCAGGATGTCAGATGCATCCACAGGTCCAAGGAGGGCCCAGAAGCCACCTGGCCTAGACCCTCAGGATCCAGTGTGCCCCTCCCCCTTTCATCAGAGATCCTCAGGGCAGAGGGGCATCCCCTTCCCTAGTCTCAGCCCTGGAAATTGGGAAGGTTGTGCTTGGCCAGCGGGAAGCTGAACTGCAACAACCTCATGTCTGTGTGTGTGTGTGTGTGTGTGTGTGTGTGTGTTGAAAGGGGCTGGAATAGTCTCCTGCCCAGATCCAACTCCGAACTTTGGTCCCTTCCCTGCTGCCCTTCCCCCTGCCTGGCTCTATAAGACTGGCCGCAGCCCGCCCCGTCACCATGGTTACCACTGCTTGGTTACTGGTAGGAGGCGGGGCATAGGGCAGATTTAGCCAATCTGCAAGCCGAGGGGGAGGGGCGAGGTCGGAGCCAAGGTCCCTGGGGGAAGGGGCCGTGCCCAGCCTGTCCGGTTCCCAGAGGTGGTCTAGGGCCAACCCAGGGATTACCCTGGGGATCTGGTCGGCCATAGGGCCCCCATTCCTCCCACTCCCCACCAAGCCTCGGCACAGAACTTCCCATTACCCACCAGGTTCTCTTCTCCTAATAGCTTATTAATTATTCACGAACTGCTCCTGCCCCGCCCTTTGTTCTCAAAGGCGGAGTCCTGGGGTTTGGAGGGCTAGAAGGGATAGGGAATGAGGGTTAGAAGGGTGGGGAAGCGGCAGGCCTTCCTTCTAAGGAGGGGTGAAAGGCAGTTGGCGCACTGAAGTCCCTGCAAGGAATTAGGGCCAGGGTCTAGACAGGAAGTCAGGAGGGAGTCACCCAGGTGGACGGATCTCCAGGCCTGGCTGGGACTGGTGGGAGAGAGCTTGCAGGGGCAGGTTGAGGTAGAAGCTAGCCGGGTGCCACCCCAGGGTTGGCAGGAGGGAAATGGTCCAGGTGTGGTCAGCAGCCCTGGAACACAAGCACTGTCCCTGCCCTTCTTCCCCATCCCCGACACTCAGACACTCAGGCCTGCAGACAGGAGCTCCAGAGCAGGGGGAGGGTGGTTCCCCCTGAGAGAGTGACTGTCTTCCCTCCTGCTTCAGACCCAAGGCACCCCAGCCTGTACCCCATGCTCCCTTCCCCCCAACTTGCTCTTCTCCACGTTCTTCCCCTAGTGGTGGCATTACCACCCACCTGGTCACCCACATTGGAACTGGGGCCTCCTTCCTCCCCGGATCCCACATCTAATCCTTTGCCAGGTTCTGTTGTTCCTCCCTCTTGAGTGTCTCTGGAATGCACCCACTTCTGTCTCTCCACCTTCCTCCAAGCCACCCTCAGCTCTTGCTTGGGCTTCTGTGTGCAGCCTCCAGTCCCTGCCCTCATAATCCCTTTTCCATTCCAAAGTAAGAGTCGTGCTGCGCAAGGCACACTTGATCGTGTCGCTCCTCGGTGATAGCCTTTCGTCCCCTCTCCCACTCTGCTCAGGGTCAAGCCTGGGAGTCTTCACCGGGTGCTGCGTGATCGCGCCTCTGCCAATCTCGTCCTTCCCCCGCATGTCCACCCGTTCTGCCGTGCTGACTTCTCACAGGTGTGCTCGTGCTCCTGCGTGTCCAGGCCCTTGCTCCTTCTGTTTCTTCTGCACGGAACAGTCTTCCCCATGTCTGACACTTGACCAGGTCCTGCTCACCTGGAGCCGTCACTTCCTCCGGAGCTCATCCTGATCCTCTGCGCTCCCCTCTGACACAGTCATGGCTGCCAGATTCGGCTAGCCCATTGGCCTGGGAGTTGAGGGGTTCACGTCACGGTTCAACTCCGGGCCTAGAGTGGTTGGGCGGGTACATGAAGGGTGCAGCCAGGCCTAGACCCCAAGTAGGAAATGACGGGGGCAGGATGGAACGGTTTACAGTGCAGAGTCCAGGAACCTCCGTGTTGTTGCTGTAGGGACAAGAGTCCCAAGACCAGTCTGGAAGGTAGAACCCGCTAAAGAGGCCAAAATCCTGCCTCAGCCGGAGTGGGGGCTTCAGTGCCTCGGGCGGTGTCTCAGGCAGAGACCATGGCACGGGGCTGGCTGGGGTGACGGTGACAGTGCTTCAGGAGTCAGAGTCTGTCCTACCACCTGCCTGAGACTGCTCACACTTTCAGATCTGACCCCCCACTGTGGCCAGGCTTGGGCCGAGCTTGGGAGAGTCCTAGCCAGGGGCAAGCAGCCAGACGTGGACAGGGCTGCTGCGGAAGGTAGGGCAGGCGCCCCAGAGAATTGACAACCGGAGCAGTGAAGCGCAGAGCCGACAAATGTGTTTCTATAGGCCTCTTAACGAGACAAATGAATGGGGGCCCTGGCCTCTGAGGGAGGGGGTGGGGAAGCAGCTGCCAGGAGTTAGCCCTGAGGCCTCAGCTTCTGTGCCGAGTCAGCTCTGGTGGAGACCTGGGCACGCACACCGGGAACCAGGCTAGATCCCCGTCACAGCTCCCCCGGCCCACGGCTTTGTGGCTCTCAGGAGGAGGTGTCTGGGGCCAGAAGTGGCAGGTACTAGGATGGAGAGAAACACAGGGACAGGCCTTGCAGGGTAGGGTCGCAGGCTGTGAGCAGACAGTTACAGCAGCAGTGCTGGGCGGGCTGGATTGGCTCTGGAGCGGCTCTGGACAAAGGGGATTGGGAGGCTTCCTGGAAGAGGGGAACCCTGAAGGGGGCTATTGTATAATGAGGTGAAGAATGTTCTGGACCTCTCTGAGGACTAAGCACCCATGGCCGAGCCACAGTGAGAACCCAGATAGCATGGGACAGAGGCAGGGGCTCAGGGCCAGGTGTGGGGCCCTGGTTATGAGCACTACCTGGAATCACAGGGCAGCAGGCTGGGGGCAGGGAGCTGAGAGTGTGTCTGTTGGGTCACCTCCCCACCCTGCTGAGCTGGCCCAAGGCTCCCCGCACACAGGCTCTGCAGTACCCTCCCCCTCCTGCTTACAGGTGTCCAGACTCTGCCCTCCGTGGGGCTGCTCCCCTAGCCTGTTTTCCTATTGCCTAATGGGGGTAATCGTGCCTACCTGGAAAGGTTAACTGAGGTCACGTGGTGAGGCACCTCGTACCTAGCAGGTGCTCTCCTTAGTCGGGGGGCATGACCTGGGAACCAGGGTGTTTCTGAGAGGACTCCCCTACCCAGCTCCCCGCCAGGATCTCGTAGGAGCTCATTAGAGTCCCCAGCCCATTAGGGCTTCAGGGCCTGGCCTGGGAAATCCTCCTGGCTGGGAGCTCCC
>NW_006159889.1:1220818-1222667 GCF_000334495.1 Tupaia belangeri chinensis
CCGGGTGTCTGCTTCCGCGTTTGTTAGTGTACGTGCATGTATGCACTCTACAGGGAAGGCACAGAATAGCAGCCTTCTCCCAGCGGAGGAGCTTGGAGGTGGCCCAGTTTGGCTGTCCCTGGGGCTGGACTCCTGCTCCCTGCTCTAGGCGCTGCACCCCCAGGACAGTTCCACTTGTTCACTTTCTAAGGCTGCTTCTTCCCACCTCAGAGCTTGGCTGCTTGGGAATGTCCCAGGGCAGACCAGTGGGAGCCACTGCCAACAGAGCAGCCTGGCTCGTGACCACTGTGGGTGGGAGTGCCAGGGTGGCAGGCAGGGTGACTGTGGTGGAAATGTCTGTGGTCATCTCAGATGGCACCCTGTGGACCCTGTCCCGTAAGTTCTGTTCAGACCCTCACTGAACACCTGTCTTGTGTCAGGCACGCTGGAGTGTTCTGGCCCCGCCTGGAGACCTGACCAGTCACAGGGTGGGGTCAGGGCTGGGATGGGAAACCCAGGGCTGTGAGACTCAGAGCAGGCTCCTGCAGAGGCTCTGCTCAGGGGCGGACTCTGCGAGGGGCAGGGCATGCCCAAAGGCCAGGAGGTGCCCGTGGGCCTGGCCTGTCAGGGCAGGCCTGTCAGGGCAGGCCTCGGTGGTGGGTGGCGAGCCTGAGCTGTATTCTCAGCACAGCGCAGGTTCCATAGTAGGTGCTGAGTCCTTGCTGGGGGAGGGGAAAGGTGCACCTGGAGAGGTTAGCAGAGGCAAGTTTGGGGAGAGAGATAGGGGACAAAATCTGTCGCCCAGGACAGGCATGATCAGATTTGTGCTCTCCAAAGAGCCTCTGATGAGGGGCAAGAGGGCCCAGCCCCAGCAGGGTGGGCAGAGGCTGCCAGTGCCACCGTGTGATGCTGGAGACACTGAGGCCTGGGTCCGGATTCTGAGTTGGCCGAAAGGCTTGGGGGAAGAGGGTTTGCAGCGCGACGGAGAACCGTTGAGGGTACGCCACACTTCTCTCTCGCGAAAGAAATAAATCAAAATAAACTTCAATAAAGAGGGGAGCATTGCTCACTGGGGCACTGGTACTGTGTGGGAGGTGACCTGCGGTGAGTGGGGGTGGGTTTGAGGGGAATCAAGGGCCAGGCCTGCCTGAAGGCAGGGGCCGCCTCTCCCAGCCCCAGACTGCTCTGGGCTTGGCCAATACTGCCAGTCTTGCCCGAGTCTGTTGGGCAGGTGGGTGGGCCCGGTAGGGCGCTGGCTCCCGGCCAGCCTCCAAGGGAGGGGAGTAGTTCTAGCTCCACTGGGGCACCATCCAGGCTCCAGTTGGTCCTCAGGCCTTTCGCCTCGCTCCCTGGCTTGTGACCCCACCTGCCTCTCCTCCCCAGCCTCTGTTCTTTGTTTGGCGCGGAGGCCCCGCCCCGCCGCTGGCCTTTCTGGTTCCGCAGGTTCTCTCTGGTTTCTGCTGCAGGCGCGTTGAGGCAGGAGTGAGGGGAACTTTCTACCTGGAAATTTCTCTCCCTTGCTGGGAGGGCTCCCCACAACGTGTGGGGCTACAGTCGTCACCTTCCTCAGTCATTCCTTCTTCATCGCCACCCCTATGTGCCAGGAACCGGGTCAGACACTGGGTCAGGGCAGGAAGCAGACAGGCATGGTGTCTGCCCTGCCTGGCGGGGAACAACTACTAAACAGTGAAAATGTGGAAAAGTTATAACCTCATACACATGGAACAATGTGTGAGCCAGGCTGCACCCTCACTCAGGTACGGAAAAACTGAGCCGTGCCGGGAGGGGCCTGCCCAGCTCTGAGGAGGTGACGTTGGCATGGAGGTCAGAGAGGTGAATGGGAGGGGTGGGTAAAGAGCTCCTCTACAGA
>NW_006159889.1:1222894-1230926 GCF_000334495.1 Tupaia belangeri chinensis
CTCCGCTGGCCTTTCTGGTTCCGCAGGTTCTCTCTGGTTTCTGCTGCAGGCGCGTTGAGGCAGGAGTGAGGGGAACTTTCTACCTGGAAATTTCTCTCCCTTGCTGGGAGGGCTCCCCACAACGTGTGGGGCTACAGTCGTCACCTTCCTCAGTCATTCCTTCTTCATCGCCACCCCTATGTGCCAGGAACCGGGTCAGACACTGGGTCAGGGCAGGAAGCAGACAGGCATGGTGTCTGCCCTGCCTGGCGGGGAACAACTACTAAACAGTGAAAATGTGGAAAAGTTATAACCTCATACACATGGAACAATGTGTGAGCCAGGCTGCACCCTCACTCAGGTACGGAAAAACTGAGCCGTGCCCGGAGGGGCCTGCCCAGCTCTGAGGAGGTGACGTTGGCATGGAGGTCAGAGAGGTGAAGGGAGGTGTGGATAAAGAGCTCCTCTACAGAAGCAGCAGCTCAAGCAAAGGCCCTGAGGCCACGGGAACATCCAGGATGTCCAAAGCCAGGAGTCTGGGGAGAGCCTTGTGGCCACACCTGGCAGGGCTTTGCCCTGATAAGAGTTTATTTATTTTGCTATAAGATATATGCACCCCGGAGCAGGGGACAGAGAAAGTGAGAAAGCACCCCACCCCATAGGGGATGCTTCCAGGTCCAGGACTCTTAACCTATTTGCCATCTCAGATCCAGCTGTCCCCCTGGCCCAAGAGTTTATGTTTTGTTTTGAAAGTAGTGGAAGGATTTTGGAGGGGTTTGATCAATTTGCTTTGGCTGCCGAACAGAAAATGGACTAGGGGCGAGAACACCAGCTTGTTAGGCCAGTGGGACGTCCAGTCAAAGGAAGATGGTGCCTGGACCAGGGTGGTGGCAGTGCAGATAGAGTTAGCGCTATTGTCTGGGGGACTTCAGGTCTGGGGGAGGGGTGCAGAGGACAGCAGGAGAGGACTTGTCTGAAAGAAGCAGCGAACAGGGACAGGTCTGCAGACCCGGAGAGCCTGGAGCTCCCTCAGGGGGCAGTCAGGGAGAAGGTGAGGTCAACTGTGCTGTCCCGCTGTCCTGCTGGCTCCTCCCAGCTTGTACTGTTTCCCCGCCAAGGCTGCCCCTTCACCTGCCCTTGCCTGCCCTGGTACTCCAGAAGCGAGGCAGTGGGCCTTGGTCCCTCCTCAGGGAGGCCAGCCCTCAGGTACGGGGGGACGAGTTGGGATTTAGAAGGCTGGATCGAGTCCTGGTGCCATCACCAAAGAGCTCTGGCTTGTGGCTCACTTAACCCTGCGAGCCTCCATCTCCCCATCTCTAGAACGGGGATGATAATACGGCTCACCTGGAGGGCGTGCTTCAAGACCAGTTATGCCAAGTAGATGCCCCCCCGAAGTCCAGCGGATGTCGAACAGTGTGCAGACACTAGACCTATTTTGCGGATGAGAAAGCAGAGGCGCAGAGATGCGTGAGCGACTTGCTTAATGATTACACAGAGCCCCCAGCACCCCTGCCCGCCCTGCTCTGGGTCCCGCGGCTGCCACTCCCACCTAGATTCCTGGACTCCCGCTCCTCTCCTCCCAGGATCGGCACCCTCTACGTTGGCTTTTTTCCCCATCAGGGTTTAAACAGTCTTGTAGTTTTTCAACAACAAAACCAAAACTTGACTATCCTCCCTGCAGCC
This sequence comes from Tupaia belangeri chinensis, assembly GCF_000334495.1. Taxonomy (NCBI): domain Eukaryota; kingdom Metazoa; phylum Chordata; class Mammalia; order Scandentia; family Tupaiidae; genus Tupaia; species Tupaia belangeri. Next base: position 1,224,557 of record NW_006159889.1, read on the forward strand.
CTCATCCCCTCCAGCTGCCAGCTGCCATCTTCTCTTCCCAGCCACAGCCGTCTTAGGGTGATCACCGCCGCACTCCTTTCCACTCCTCTCCACGCGTCCTCGCCGCCTTCAGCTCCCACCATCTCACTGGTCCTGCCCTGGACAAGGTCCAGACGATCCCCTGTGAACTGCTCTGTGCCAGGTGTTTGATTCAAGCCCCAGAGGTGCCACTCACTGGCTGAGTGACCTTGGGCCAGTGACTTGACCTCTCTGAGCCTGGAAGGTGGGGTAATAATGATGAAGGCCCACATGAGATAAAGTGCCTGGTGCAGAGTGGGTGCTTAATGAAGGTCATTCTCCCACACGTGCGTCCCTCTGCCGGGGCTCATGGCAGGCCTGGGCTGGGGGCACCAAGCAGGTATCCCCAAAGGCCATTTCTCACAGTATTAACTGTCACTGGAGCTGTCCGTTGGCCGTGATAGGAAGTGGATCTGCTGTCAGGATTAAGGAGTCATTGCCATATCTTCCCGAACCGGTTTCTCTGGGCTGCAGACCAGGGTGGTGGGATTCACAGGGACAGATGGGTGCTGAGGGCCGGCCCTGGCATGTGTACCGTGGTGGCACGGCCGTGGCAGCAGAGTCTGAGCCCTTGTCTTTTCCCCTCCCTTGCCTCCCTGTGGACACCTTGGGGAGCCATCCAGGCTGTCGGAAGCAACAACCAAGACAGTGGAGGCCGGGTGGGGAGGGGCAGGTTTACAGGAAACCGTTCACCTGGGAAGACATCCAGAGACACTTAGGAGCTGGAATGTCTGGGCCTTTGGGACTGCTGGTATGTGGGGGCTGGGGAGAGGAGGAGCCAGGGTTTCTGGCTGAGTCTTGGGGTGGATGGAGGTGCCATCTCTGAGGGGGTGAGCAGTGGGGGAGGGAGCTGGTGGGGCCGTTTCCAGCAGCGCTGAGTGTGTCTTTGCCCTCGACCTTGGAACTGATGGGGGCGAGAGCAGAAGAGTGTCTCGGTTAAAGCATGAACTCCAGACTCAGTGCCTGGGTTCAGATCTCAGCTGTGACACGTCAGACAATCCTTTAACCTCACTGCACCTTGATTACCTTCTCTATAAACAGAGGAAATTAGAGCACCCACCACGTAGGCTTACTGGAGTTCACGCACGGTGGCAGGTAGAGCAGTAAACAGGAAGCCCTTGAACAAAAGCACCCCGGGGGTTAGTGGGCATCCTTATTTTCTCTGTGGGTCTTTCTTGCCCCCCGTCCCCCGCGCCCTCGTGATTGCTGCCTGCCATGCCCGTGGTGACCATGGCTTGATGATGCGGTGTCTCCATCTCTTCCAGGCAAACCTGTCTTCATCAAGGTCCCTGAGGACCAGACGGGGCTGTCAGGAGGGGTGGCCTCCTTCGTGTGCCAGGCCACAGGCGAACCCAAGCCACGCATCACGTGGATGAAGAAGGGGAAGAAAGTCAGTTCTCAGCGCTTTGAGGTGTGTCCCTGGGCGGGACAGGGCAGGCAGGGCCCGAGGACTGCCCGCTCGAGGCGCTGCTCCTGCATCCTCTCCTCCGGTCGCCCTCCTCTGGACCTTTTGGCTGTAGAAGGATGACTGAGTCTGAGTAGGCCCCCATATCCTGAGCGGGCAGTGACCACGTCTGTCCTCTGACAGGTCATCGAGTTTGACGACGGGGCGGGGTCGGTGTTGCGGATCCAGCCGTTGCGGGTGCAGCGTGATGAAGCCATCTATGAGTGCACGGCCACCAACAGCCTGGGAGAGATCAACACGAGTGCCAAGCTGTCGGTGCTTGAAGGTGCGTGCCAGGGAGGGGTGTGGCGTGGGGGCCCGCAGGTGGAGGTCTTAGGGGAGCAGTCAGTGCTGGCCCTGCCATGGGCCTGTTTGCTTGGCAGGAAGGAGGACCAGCCGTCTGAGGGTCAGAGTAGGTCCCAGGATCTGGCCTGGACTGGTCAGTGTAAATCGCTGAGGCCCGCTTGGTGCACAGTGCTGAGTAGTCACTGCTTCGTGGGCTCCAGGGTCAGGCTCCAACTTGGAGCTGCAGCTCTATCAGCCTTGGGCTTCATGTCTGTGGCAGGGGGTCTGATTTTCACGTGGAGCCTGGAGTAGGCATCAGGTGTGTCCTTGTTGCCCTCATGAGCAGGGCCCCATGTCGGGGCTGGGGCTTTGTCTGGAGTCCTGTGTCTTCTCCCACTTGGTGGCTCCTCCATTCACCCACACACTCCCCAGCCTGCCTTGAGGTCCAGAGGGTCATCTGACTGGGTGCTGCCCTCTAAGAACAGTCCCTAGTAAGCCCTAGGGGCAGTCCCTGAGGCTAGGGACACAGAGGAGGAAGGAACTCTGTCTAAGCCAAGTCTTGGGGACAATTGGTGGTCAGGCATCTGCCAAGACCCTGAGGCAAGAGAGAATGGAGCTGGCAGAGAACTCTGAGTAGTTCAGGTTGGGGTTGTTTTGAACAGGGGTGGAGGCACAGAGCTGGAGAGCATAGGACGGTAGAGGGAGAGCTATTCAGCATGAGACTAGAGAGTTTGGGGGGCAGAGCACACAGGAACAGGCTGAGATGACGCCTTCTTGGGAGTGCACAGGGAGCCACCGATGGGGTGGGGAGTGACACGATCCAACCACTGTGGGCTCGTCCGTTGGAACACAGCTGTGTTTTTTTCAAAATACTACATTGATTGATCTTGCTTTTTTAAATGCAATTTCAATGCCAATACCTGGTGGTGAAAAATTGAAAAGTATAGAATAGAGCACAGAGAAAGATAAAAATTGCTCATTATCCTACGTCTACCATTAAAATGTGGTTATCTCCTGTGGTCATCTTCTGTGCTTGCATATTCAGTTGACCCTTGAACAACACTCGTTTGCGCTGCACAGATCCATTTTTATGTCAACTTTTTTTTTCCCAGTAAATAATGTAAGTGTATTTTTTTCCTTATGACTTTCATGGGTTACTTTATTGCAAAAATATGGTATGTAGCATATATATAAAATGTGTAAGACCTGTTCCCTGACTTTATGTCATCGGTAAGACTTCTGGACAGCAGTAGGTTATTAGCAGTTAAGGTTTTGGGGAGTCAAAAGTTCTACTCAGATAGTCCACTGCGCGGGGAGTTGGCATCCCTGACCCCCACGTTGTTCAAGGGTCAAGTGTATATGTGCGCATGAAATGGAATCACATATTGCTCAGTGATTTGTAGACTGCTCTAAAAAGGAAAACCAACACGTACTGTGAACCTCTTTCTCACCAGTAGATCTTCTCCTGCGTCGTTGTCTTAATGACTTTGGATAAGCAATCACTGGAACTACCCACTCTTTTATTGTTGGACACACATGTTGTTAACAGTATTTGCTTTTCAAAATAACATGTCATGTACATCCTTGCAGAAAGATATATTCACCTTCCCTTTTTAAAATTTTTATTTATTTATTTTTTTTAGTCTGCTCCAGCACGCTTGCGCTCATTGCAGGGGTGGGGTGGAGAATCGCCCTCCCACCAGGGCAGTGGGTGGAGGGAATGGCCATGCTGCAGTCTCTTCTCTGTTCTCCTCTTGGGATTTTGGGTACACATGCACACACGCCTGATGTGTTTTTCAAACCACCAGGTCTGTGACTCAAACTGTGTAATCAGGTGTATAGGGTCCAGCCACCTGAGCCTCCATGCCACCTGGTGGGTCAAGCTTCCTATTTTCTTATTCTAGATTCATGGAAGTAGGGCGAGTAGGTCAAAGAATACATGCATTTTTAAGCCTTTGAAGATTTCCAAAAGATGGTATCAGTTTATGCCCCTGCCAAGCAGAGCATAAGAGGGTTCCTTTTCTGCACATACTCACCTGCAGTGGGAATTATTATTATTTTTTTTTTTGGAGAGGTTTATGCTATAGGGTGCATGTGCTCGCCAGAAAGAGAGAGAGAGAAAGCGAGAAATCACCCCCCAGGGGGGATGGCCACGCCGCAATCCCTTCTCCTCCATTCTCCTCTCAGGATCTTGGGCACACATGCACACATGCCCGGCGTGAGTTTAAGCCACTGGGTCCAGGACTTGAACCGTGGTCGGCTACATGAGAGTTCAGCGACATAGCCATTATGCTAACTGCAGTCCCTAGTGGGAATTATTTTTAAAAATCTCTGCCAAGTTAATAGGCAAAAAATGGCATCTCAATTTAATTTGCATTTCTTTGATGATAAGAGCAGTTGGACATCTCTCATGTTGGCCATTCGTACACTGGGTTTCTGTGTTTGCACACGCATCCGTGGGGCAACTCGCGCAGCTGTGCGTCTCCTGACTTGGTGGTTTTGTAGCGCTTCACTGACCCCTCCTTACCCCGGGTCCTGAAAGATCTTAGAAAGGCCGTGGAAGACAGTGGTTAAGAGTAGGACTCGGGGGCAAGCAGATGACGTGGAGGTTAAGGTGCTGTATCCTGCGTGGCCAGGTGTGTGGTTGAGTCCTGGACTTGGCAGCTTGAGAATCACACCAGGCACATTTGTGTGCGTTCCCAAAATCCCTAGAGGAAAAGGGATTAGGGCATGGCCATCCCCTGTGGGGGTGAGTTCTTTTTCTCTCTCTCTGGTGAGTGCATGTAGCCTATAGCAAAACCTTGGATATGACCTTGGCGAGCCTCATGTGCCTCTGTACGCAGGGTTGAAATACCCATTGCCTCAGCTGGCTTGGAGGCTGAAGTACAAGGTAGTTAAGGGTGTCCTGGGATTGCTGGTGACTGATTCTGCGTGGGCTGTAGCCATGCGTCCTGAGGCCTGGCCCTGTGAGCGGATGGCGCTTGTCTCCGTGCTGCCTGGAACCATCCTGGGGGGCGGGGACCAGAGGACAGGCCTGGGCTGAACCCTGTGCCGAGTGTTCTCAGCTCCTCCCTGCCCTTCCTGACCTGTTTCCCCACTCGGAACTGGGGCAGGTACTTCAGTACTGGTCTCCCTCCTGTTGGCATCTGCCCCAGCAGGGAGCCACCTGCTGTGTCCTGGGATTTGGGCAGTGCTGAAGGGCCACTTCCTGAATGTTCCATGCCCTCTCCACTTCCCCCTTCCACACAGGGTGTGCTTGCCTCATCTGGCTCCCTGCTCCTTGTTAGCATTGAAAGAGAATTTTGGACCCGGTCCCTGGGCCCCCATTGATCTGTCTCTGATTCGGTCTCGGAGCGCTCCTACTAGATAGGCCAGCAGGTGGTGTGGTGGTTAAGGCACTGGACTCCCACGTGGCCTACTGCAATTCAAGTCCTGGACCTGGTGATTTGCTTTCTCACTTTGCCCCCCCTCCCCCCGCTCTCTCTCTCTGGTGAGCACATGTGCCCTTATAGCAAACTTAAAATAATAATAAATTCAGTTAAATAAGTAATTATTTAAAAAAGATCGAGAAGGGTGAGGGTAGTCTTTCAGAGGAGGACCACTCAGATTTGCGAGGGGTTTCTGCATTTGTACAGGCCCTCCTGGCTAAGGGTTTCTCTGTCACGGTGGTGGTATAGGTCTGTGCTTCGGGGTGTGGAAGGTGTGTGATGAGGCGGGGAGAGGTGGGGCAGATCTCTGGCCGGTCCAGGCTCCCAGGCTGGGGGAGGAGCCGTAGGCCGAAGCGAGCCCCTCGCACCATGGCTTTGTGTATTCATGCAGCAGTCCGTAGACAAAATGCTGACTTACGTGGGTTGGCCTGTGTAACCTTGACCAGCCTGGGGCTTGGCAGAAAGGAGTGTAGGCGGGCCCAGAGGGAAGCAGCCCGGACTGTGTCCATCCCAGCCCCGGGCCTTCTGCAGAGGGCCAGGGAGCTGGGGTGCGGGAACTGGGTGAGAGGATGGCATGACTGGCACTCGGGGGTGGAGCCAGGGAGAGCCAAGGCCATTCTTGGGAGGCCATCACAAGGTCTATGGAGAGAAGATGACCCTGGTTTGGGGCTAAGGGATAACATGCCCTGCCCATCTCCTCCAGGGTGGGCACACATGCTCATGGCCAGCTGGACTCTTCAAGGCTGCCTGGGGTACCCTGGCGCAGGTGAGGGCCCAGCACACGCCCCACAGGGAGTCCAGACCCACAGGTCTGTTCCGTGCCCTCTCCCCCTGCCCCCTTCCACACCAGGCCTTGCTGGTCTTGCTCTGGCTCCCTGCTCCCAGCCACTCCTGCTACACCCTCCCCTTCTGGAGACCCCCATGCCGCTGCCACCTGGCGGCCTTTGCTCCTGGCTTCCAGAGCAGGACTCCCATTCCTGGTGTGGCCCGGCAAGCCTCCACTGGGACTGGGACAAGGTGGGGGTGCCCAGCCCAGCTGGCTGGGGTGAGCCTGTCCTGGGCTGTGACAGCGCAGGGCCCGCCGCCCAGCGTTCCTGTCTGAGTGGTAATTGAAGCCATTAGCGCGCCAGCCTCTCCCTCGCCGGGTAATGGCCGG
>NW_006159889.1:1231321-1271970 GCF_000334495.1 Tupaia belangeri chinensis
AGCCATGAGCGCCCCAGCCTCTCCCTCGCCGGGTAATGGCAGGAAAAGCTCTTCTCGCTCCGCACTCTTGAGGCGGCGGCTGAGAATCACTCCCCCTCCAGCCCGCCCGCTGCCGCCACTGAGACAGGGAATCTGACATTTTCCCTCATGAGGGAGGGGGGCTGTGGGGGAGGGGAGGCAGCCTTGATTCTGGCCTTTCCCTCCAGGAGGTGGAGGGCCATGAGGGTCTTGGAGCTCAGTCTGGAGGTCATGGATTCACCTGGGGCAGCCGCTCCAAGCCAGGCGGAACTGTGGTTGCAAAAGCCACAAGAGGGGACTGGACAGCCAGAGGTGTGGGCAGGTCCCTAGTGACTTTAGGTATGTTCTGGCAGGGACAAGCAGGAGGAAACAGGGCCTTGTTCCAGGGGGTCTGGCTCCACAGGCGCCCAGAGCAGACAGCCTTGTGTTCATGGATGTAGCAGATAACGTGTGCTCTGTGTGGTGCGGGTGCGCCGTGTGCTGTAAGGCAGTGTGTGTGAAGCGTGTGCCGTGATGTGCACAGCAGGGCACTTGCAGCAGGCTGCGTGTGTACGCTCAGGCAGTGGGGGAGGGCTGGGAGTGTCTGCCAGGTGGTGTATACCTTATGGGGTGTGTGTGCGCAGCTGTAACAAGCAATGTGTGTGAATCAGGCAGTGTGTGCATGTGAGCAGGCAGTGTGCGCGTGTGTAATAGGCAGTGTGTGTGTGCACGCACACTTGCCACTTTGAGCATCAGGTAATATGCATTCTGCACAGCGAGTGGCGTGTGCAGCAGCGTGTGTGTGTGCACATCAGGCAGCATGTGAGTGTACAGCAGATGGTGTGTACAGAAGGCCGTGTGCGTGCATGCGTGCGCACAGCAGGCAGCGTGGGGGCTACACAGCAGGTAGTACGCACCTTACAAGCTGTGTGGACGCCAGCAGCCTGAGTTGAATGTGGGGTCAGTCTGGCACTGGTGGGAGGTCCGAGAAGCTGTGTCTGGGCTCATGTTTCTTGGAGCTGTTGGTTCCCAGGACAGCTGGACAGAGATGGACATGAGACGGGTTGGGCTGAGCTGTACTCAGTGGCTGCAGTGGCACCTCGGCAGTTCTTCTGCAGCCAGCCCAGGAGGAATTTGGGACCCTCTTCTCTCCCTCTGCTCCTCCCCCCAAGCCCAGGCTCCCTGCCAGCCGTTCCTGCCTCAGTGTCTGCTCAGAGGCCAAATCCACAGCACCCATGCCACAGGGTCTCAAGAACCCAGGTGTGTGCATGGAGCACCTGGTGTTGCCCCCTTGCGGCAGGATCTCAGGAAGGGCCAACCAGCAGGCATGTTAATCGGGCCAGGATGGGCGGGTCGGAGCTGTGCTGGGTCTGGACCTCAGGGTACTGCAGTGGCTCTGTCATCAACTGGCTCTGGGATCTGAGGGTTATGAAGAACCTCTTGAGAGACCCCCATACACATACACACAGTCCCTTTGGAAATAGTCCTGGGGACAGAGGACCAGGGGCAATGTATGACCCTGTTCTTGGGCATCCTGGGCTGGGCTGGACACAGAGCAGAGCTGGAAGGGAGCTTCCATTTACAGTGTCAGTGCGTTTTCTCCAGGAGTCTTTGCTCCCTGCTCACCCTTCCTCCCCACGGCCTCTTTCCCCTCCACTCAGGGTGGAATGATGTGGCCCAGGTCTGACTCTGAGGGCTGGCGAGTTTGGGGAGAGCTACTATAGGCAGAAGGTGGATTCCCGGAGATAGGATGTGCCCCCTTTCTGTTGCCCCCACAGATGTCAGTAACAGGCTGGTTTTGCAGATACTGGGCCCTGACACCCACCTGGAATTCAGCCAGCCACACTAGACATGGAAAGGGACCCAGAGCCTGGACCTCAGGCCAGCTTCTGTCCCTCTCATACCAGCAGAGGACGACCCACGTAACTAGTCCCGAGGCTGTGGTCTCTGGGAATGGTCCTTCCACCCCCATGACCATGATGGGTGGCTTCAGGACATGAGGTCCTACAACCAGTCCTGGAAGTTCTGGGCCCCAAGCATGGGTATGGGAGAGGTGGCAGGGATGGGCACTGCCAGGGCCCTTGAAGGGAAGTCCCTGGGTTTCTCCCCCATTTTTCCAAGTTCTGATCTGCTTTCATGGGCCCAAGTGGATCTCCTTCTGGATGGTCCTCCTGAGGGATAGGCAGTACTGGTGCCTCTGCTGTTAGCCTGCGCCGTCTGTCCCCCACACCGAATTCCGAGTGCTTTGAGAGCCGCTGTGCTTACGCCCTACTCCCCCAGCCTCATGATCACAGTGGAGCCAATGGCTCTGAGAACAGCTCACCAAGTGGAGGTTTAAATATCCCTGTGTATGCATTTTTTTTTTTTCATCCTTGGTAAGGTGCCTTCTCCCCCAGTTGCCAGGGCAGAGAGGAAATTTTTTTTTTTTAAAGTTTATTCCACGATATAAAGACACACGCGCATACACATCCCCAACAAGGTCTTCACACAGCAACCCTCCCAGCCTCAGCCAGCCTGGATTACTGGTGTGTTTGAGTACCTGGCATGTACAGAGGGGACTCAGGATGTGAACCTGGGACCTTCCTATGTGGATGCAGGTGTGTTACTGCTCTACTATGGTCTGTCCTGGGAGAGATTTTAATCAGGGGAGTGACACGGTCTATTTATACTTCAGAATGGTCTTGGTGGGTGCAGAGCGGGTGGAAAGAAACTGGCCTGAGAGGTTGTTGCAGTCCAGGTGAGAGGTGGCGTTGGTCTGAACCAGGTGAGGGTGGGGAGGCAGGAGGCTCTGGATTTCTGGCACCAGAATGGGTAGAAGTTGGTGCCATTTTCTAAGGCTCAGTTGCGAGTGGATCGGCTTTGAGGGGGTGAGTTGATGAGTCCTGGTAAAAATCTGTTGAGTTGGGGGCCAGCAGGTGGCATGGAGGCTAAGGGATTGGATCCCACATGGCCGACTGTGTGGTTTGAGTCCCAAACCCAGTGACTTGAGAATATTACCAGGGGGAACCAGCAGTTAGCGTAATGGCTATGTCGCTGGACTCCCACATAGTCGACCGCAGTTCGCGTCCCGGACCCGGTGGCTTAAAACTCATGCCGGGTGCGTGTGCGTGCGTGCCCAAGATCCCAAGAGGAGAATGGAGGAGAAGGGATTGCGGCGTGACCATCCCCCCTGGGGGGTGATTTCTCGCTTTCTGTCTCTATGTCTCTCTCTGTCTGTCTGGCGAGCGCACACGCCCTACAGTGAAAAGCTCTCCAAAAAAAATAAAAATAAAATATTATCAGGGAGACCAGCAGGTGGTGTCATGGTTAAGGCACTGGACACTCCCACATGATTGACCCTGGTTCGAGTCTGGAACCTGGTGGCTTGCGTTCTCACTTTCCATTTCTCTTTCTCTGTGTATTTTTCTCTGGTCAAATTAAAAAAAAAAAAAAAGAAATAAAATGAAATAATTCTAAAACAAAAACAAAAACAAAACTCACCAGGCATGTGTGTGTGCATGCATACTCCAAATCCCAAGGAGACTGGAGGAGAAGGGATTACTATGTGGCCATCCCCCCAGGGGGTGATTTCTCACTTTGTCTCTTTCTGGTGAACACACGTGCCCTGTATCGAAACACTGGGTTGGTGGGAGCCTGTAGGCCTCCAGGGGAGGTATCAGAGAGGCCTCGGACAGTCACTGGTGGAGACAGGTTTCAAGGCCTGGAAGTAGCAACTCTCAGGGAGCCATAGCCAAGGCAGGAGAAGGAACTAAGTCGTCTTCCTGTTGGGAGGAGGCTCCTGAGAGAGAGGAGAGAAGCTGGGAACATGCGAGGCCACCAGTTTGGAGAAGAGAGTTGTGAAGAGGAGTGGCCAGTGGGGTGGGCTGCTACCGAGAGAGACCAGGCTAGGTGATGGCCGAGAGGCATCCTTTGCCTTTAGCACTGTGGGGTCACTGAGAGTGATCACTGACCTTGGTGGGTGGCCACTGGGAGGCAGCTGGGGTGGCAGCTGGGCTGCAGGGAGCTGAGGAGTGCGTGGGAGGCTGTCAGTGGTCAGGAGTGCCTGGAAGCAGGTCCTGAACCTAGGGTGACAAATGGATGAAAAGAAGCTCCTTGGTGGGGGAACCCCAGGAGGAGAGTCCAGCGTGTACCCGAGCCCAGAAGTGCTGTGGGTCAGGTGTACGCCCTGGGGGAAGCCCCCGTTCAGTTTGGTGTGTGTGGCAGGGAGGCCTCAGCAATCAGGTTGAGTGGGTGATCTCAGCAGCCAGGCCCGCCAGGGAAGCCCGAGGAGGGTGGCGATAACCGGGAGGGGGAGGCCGTGCTGCCGACAGGCCCCAAACAGCTCAGATTCAAAAACAAAACAGGCTTTTAAAATGCCAAGTTTGATGAAATCTGAGTGCTAGAAGAGGTGGGAGTTTTCTCATGGAAAAACAGCTGAAAATCGAGAGTGAAAGCTGCGAAGAGAGATGGGCCCAGGGCTCCCCCAGGCCCCCCTGACTGGCTGGAAGCTTGGGGGGGGGGCTGGGCTCTTAGGAGACTGTGGGAGCTTGCAGGTCTGGGAAAGCCTCCTCACTGAGGATGAAGCAGCCTGGGGGCGAGAGGGAACTAGACGTGGTCTTGGCTTCCTGGGAGTACCCTGCCACCCATGAGGTTCCTTCATGTGTCTCTGTTCCTGCGTATGCCTCCAGCACGTCTGCCCCTGCACGTGCTCTGCCCCTGCACGTGCTCTGCATACGGGTCTCTCTGAGTGTGTCTCCACATGTGTGTCTCCGTTTCTGTGGGCCCCGCCTCTGGATCTGCTTGCAGGAGTGTTTCCACAAGTGCCCCTCAGTGCAGGTGCCCCTCCATGTGCACATGTAGTTTTCTATTTTTGCACCTGTCTCCGTGCTTATCTTCACGGGCCCCCGGCTGTGCATGTTTCTAAGCTGTCCGTGTGTTCCTGGACTGGGTGCGGCCAGGCCCAGTACGCACACCTAGGAGGGAGGGTCAGGATCACAGACGGCGCCACCCCCGGGAGCCTGTGCGGGTGTGCCTGCCTGTGCACGGAGACACTACGAAGCTGGGTAAACAGCGTGAGGAGGTCAGGCTGACAGACGGGGCCCCAGGACCCTGTAAGGCATCTCCATCTGTCGGCTTCCTTGGTGCAGCCCCCTCCCTCTGGGCCAGACTCCGCCTCAGGCATCCCAGCCTAGGTTGGACAAAGAGCCTGTGTGTGCTTTGTAGGGGCCTCAATGGCCTTCCTCCCCTGCCATACAGCCTGCCTAAGCCAGTCACTCCCATCCTAGCCTGTCTGTCAAGATCCCAACACCGGCCCCAGCCACTCACCTTGCTGTCCCTCTGCCCTCCCTTTAGCCTTTCCTCAAGCAGTTTCCCCGCTGCCTTGGTCCCAAGCTCAAGTGTTTCCTATTAAGTCTCCCTCCTCCAGGAAGCAGCCAAGATAGCAAGTAAGCTGTGGAGTTAAACTGATCAGCTCCTCCACTGCGGTGGGACCCTAGCCAAGCTCCCACCTCCCATCTGAGCTTTAGACTCCTGCATGCCCTTACACGTACTACACGCTTGTTCTGGTACCTTTCTCTGACCCGGAGGCGGGGGAACCTCTCTGGAGAAGGGGACCGGATGGGTCTCCCCGCTGCAGTAACTGGAGACTAGCTGCAGGGGGTGCACACATGGTCACCCCCACAGGTGCACACAGGTCCTCCGGCAGTGTGTGTGTGCATGCTACCTGTGCGAGCCGGCAGAATCCACAGGAGGTGTAGAGACTCAGGCTCCTGGGTTCCCCTAAAGCCCCCATGGGCTTCTCTGTCCTTCCAGGGGACCCTGTTATCAGAGGATGCAGGGCCGGCCCCTGGAGACAGATACTGCGGACACTGCGCTGAGGCTGCGGAGGCAGATGGGGCTCTCCCCGCACGGTGCTGGGCACCCAGGCAGTGAGTGCCGCATTGGTGGAGCCTGGGAGCCTACAGAAGAGGGTTCCCTGGAGTTGGCAGGCAGGGCTGGGAGGGGGCGCGGCCACTCCACCCTGGCGGGGGCGGGAAGGGCGGTGCCTGGTCAGACCGAGGATGCGTGCAGCACACAGCACACGGACACGGGCACGCGCAGGCTTTCCGCGGCGCCTGCTTCTCCGTCGTCGCCATGGTTACCGGGTGGCCTGGAGGGGGGAGGGGCTCTTCCTCCCCTTCTTCACGGGCAGCCCCTTCTCTGGCAGGCAGTGTTTTGAAGGGACTCTAGTGTGACCTGTGCATCCTGATGTTAGGTGTAGATGTGTGTTTGTGGGGGACACTGGGGCTCGCTTTGTGTTAAATGAACGCAGCTGCATGCATGCAGGGGGTCTGCAGTGGAGCCTGGAAACCAGCTAGGGCGTGCACAGGGGAGGGGCTGCTCCCCCAGAGACGCCTCCTGCCTTACTCCGCCCTACCCTGTGGTGGTGGTTTGCTCCTGCTGGTCAAGAACGCTGGGGTTGGGGTCTTGCCACCTTGTCTCCCAGCCCCACTTCCCATTGACTATATGACCTTGGGTAGGTTTCTAGAGCTCTCTAAACCTGCTTGCTTATGTCATTTTGTTTTCTTAAAAAATTATTTAGTTATACTTATTATTACTATTTTTAAACTTGACCAGAGAGAGAGAAAGAGAGAGGGAAAGTGGGAAAGCAAGCCTCCAGGTCCAGGAGTCAGACTGCAGTGGGCCATGTTAGAGTCCAGCGCCTTTAACCGCCGTCCCACCTGCTGGCCCCACCCTGCTTGTTCATAGATGTCAGGTTTGGGGAAAGATTAAGTCATTTCTTAGAGCATGTTAGTGCAGTATGGGAAACGGGGGTCCGGTTTCCCAGCTGTGCATAGGTTTGGAGTGACATGTGACATCAGCCAGAGGAGTGACCCAGGCCCTTAGTCTGAGTAGTCCAGGCACCTGAGGGTACTGGGGGGGGTGAATGTGGTAGGTGTGCCAGCCTGCTGGCTGGGTCGGTTTCCACAGGATCCCAGAACTGGGACAGGCATCCGGAAAGGGCTGCTCTGGAGGCTCCTGGTGGGGGAGAAGGAAGAGGCAGCCACCATCACTCTTGGGGAGCCGGACTCCTCCTGTGAGACCCACTGCCCCTCCCAGAGGTGGCAGAACGGCAGCCTTCCGAGCGCTGCCTGGTTGGCTCCGGGGACTGGGCTCGCTGTTTTATGGTCCCACTGCTTTATGGACGGCTCTTCACTTGCCGGTTTTAGGCTCTGGCGGTGGTGCCTGAGGGATGAGCTGAGCCAAGGACAGAGCCATTGAGGGCGCGATAATTGAGGGAGGAAAATTAATTGTCCTTAATTTGGCGTAAATCCCAAAGACCTTCCTCGTGTTAGGAATTCAGAGTAGATTCCCGGGACGCAGGGCTGCAGACGTTGTTACTTTCCTTCCTCAGTTCCTTGCGGGTAGAGATGGAAGCCGTTGCCTCCTGGGCCCTGACTGGCAGGCCCTGGCCACGCCTGCTCTCAGTTGCTTAGGCTGCTGAGCAGCAAGGAGTGAGGTCTGGGAACAGCTGGATTGGCTCCTGGATGTGGGTTGCAGGGAGTGTGGGCTCTGAGACTCAGGCCCTGTGTCTGCCTTCCTGCGAGAGCAGGTTGCAGCGGGGCCAAGGGAAGCTGTCGCCCTGCTTGGCGCATCCCAGCTCCTCTTCATTTTCATCTTCCCTCCCTTTTCTTTCCACTGTTTAGTGTTATCCTTAGAAGTCAGAGCTGGGGGCCAGCAGATGTATGGTAGTTACCTCCCTGGACTCCCACATGGCTGGACGTGGTTCTAGTCCTGGACCAGGTAGCTTGAAACTCACACCAGGCACATGTGTATGTGCCCAAGATTCCAGGAGAATGGAGAAGGGATTGTGGCATGGGCATCCTGGGAGAGGGGTTTCTCACTCTTTCTCTCTCTTTCTCTCTTCCCCTCTCTCCAGCAAGCGCACGCGTCCTAAGGCAAAAAAATCTCTTAAAAAAAAAAAAGAATGAAATCAGGGCTAAAAGTCAGGATTCTCTGGGATCACATTTCTAGCCAAGGACTTGTAGGTTTTACACCCAGTTTGTGGGGCTGGGGGTAGGGAACCACACAGCTAGCCCCAAGGACAGGCTGGGAGGTGATGGTTCTGAGAGTCCTGCTCGCCAGCCCAAGACCTCCCCCCACCTTTTTTTTGAGAGAGATTTTTGCTACAGGGCGTGTGCGCTTGCCAGAGAGGCAGAGAGACAGAAAGCGAGAAATCACCTCCCAGGGGAAATGGACACGCTGTGGTCCCTTCTCCGCTCGGGATTTTGGGTCCACACACATGCACTCAGTGTGAGTTTTAAGCTGCCAGGTCCTGGAATCGAAACACAGACCACTACGTGGGAGTCCAGTGATGTAACCGTTACGCCATCTGCTGGTCTCCCCCTTCTCCTGATGGACCGCAGTCCCTTAGGGATGCCTTGGCAGCTGGAGCCTTTTGATCTTCCCCTGGGGCCTGGCAGCAGATGGAGAGGGTCCTGTTGGAGTGCTTTCTCTCCTGCCCGGCCCCCTAAATCACTCCCGTTGGGTCTCCAAGTGATGCAGGAGGTGCCCGCCTTTACTTTCTTCTGCCTTTTCCTTGACAGGACCCTGACCTCGGCAAACGTTAACATACACCCGTCTTGGGACTAGCAGGTGGCGTGGTGGTTAAGGCGCTGGACACTCCCACATAGCCGACCAGGGTTCGAGTCCTGAATCTGGTGGCTTGCTTTCTTGCTTCCTCTCTCTCTCACTCTCAACGTCTGTCTTTCTCTGGTCAAATTAAAAAATAAATGAATTAATAAAATAAAATAAAAAAATATTAAAAAAAAAAACCCATACACCCGTCTCGTGCTGGGCCTGTGGAAGGCAGTGTAGAGCAGTGCCCATCTCCTGGCCACCCCACCGTGGACCCCAGCTTCCCCGCCAGGAGGGAGACAGAGCACAGCTGTCCCCCTTGCCCTCCTTGGGTATACCTGGCATCCATGCCGCTGGGGGATCTTCACTGAGTTCTCTCAAACCTGTGATTGTTCGATCCCAGTAGAGAGGGCCTCTCACAGCCTAGAACAGGAAGGGGGGCCCCAGGCCCTAGCATCAGCACCTGTCCCCGCCCGCGG
Organism: Tupaia belangeri chinensis; assembly: GCF_000334495.1. NCBI lineage: Eukaryota > Metazoa > Chordata > Mammalia > Scandentia > Tupaiidae > Tupaia > Tupaia belangeri. The sequence continues at coordinate 1,240,393 of NW_006159889.1, forward strand.
CTCAGCCCTTTCCTGTTACAATAATAATCTCAGCAGAGATTCCACGTCAGAAGGGCCCCGATGCCCAGCACGTGATACCGATGCAGTCCTCGTGATGGCTTTATGAGGCGGGCACTTGAACCCTGGGACAGACAGAACCGAAGATGCAGAGGGGAAGAGTGACGCACCCAGGCCCTCCCGCTGGCGAGTGGTGGGTGCGTTCCTCTGCTCCCATGGGCTGGGAGTGGACCGCCTTGCCTCCCCCACCCCTCTGGGCTGACGCCGGAATCCATGTGCAGTGGGAGTGGGTGGCACTGCTGTGTCTGTTCTTATAGCTCCCAGGAAGTGACGACTCTGTGGCCACCACTCCCTGGCGAACAGAGAAGGCAGCCAAGGAGGAGTTTTGCCTCCCCTCACCAACTTTCGGTGTCTTTTTTTGAGTTTTTTTTGCTATAGGGCATGCGCACTCAACATAGAGACTGAGAAACAGAAAGCAGGAAATCACGCCCCCCAGAGGGGATGGCCACACCACAATCCTTTCTTCTCCATTCTATTCTGGGGATTTGGGGCATGCACATTCGCCTGGAATGAGTTTCTGGCTGCCAGGTCTAGGACTCGAACTGCAGCTAGCCATGCGAGTCTAGCACCATAAGCATTACACTGTCTGCTAGCACTAACTTTTGGTGTCTTCATAGAATGTTTTAATCTCTCCTCAGCCTCTGCAGCACAAACATGGTCCCTAGACCTGACCAAAGCTCCCAGGGTCAGGACTGAGTGGGGAGAAGGCTCAGTCTTCCTCCAGGCTGCAGTAGAGAGTGGGTCAGGGCCAGGTTCAAAGGGGATTGTTGGTAGGGCAAGGAGTACCCGGGACCAGGGCTAGAACTCAGGCTGTGACCAGGGCTGTGCTGTGTACTGAAGTGGGAAGCTGGATGGATGAGGGAGGAGCGTTGTGTGTGGACAGGACGCAGGGTCTGGACAGCACTGGGGCCTCCGAGCCAAAGCGTGGCTATTGATCCCGCCACGCAGTCCAGCATGGGCTGCTCTTTCTGGCGTGGCCGGCAAAGTATCGATCTTGTTCTCAGAGCCCAGGAGAGAAGTGCTGACGCCTTCGGTCCTGCATTGTTGCTCAGACCTGGAAACTCCCTGAAAGGGCAGGATGGCCCCGCTGTAGCCCCCAGTCTGCCAGAGGCCTCGGCACCTCATGTCGGGGTAGGCATGCTTAGAAGTCAGGGAAAGCTCGTGAGGTCCCAGCCAACTGGGTGGCCAGAGGAAGCTGCCCACAGAGGGGTCCTAGTGCCAGGCAGGACCAGCCCTAACACACATCTTCTCTGTGTGCAGAGGAACAGTTGCCTCCTGGGTTCCCCTCCATCGACATGGGACCCCAGCTGAAGGTGGTGGAGAAGGCGCGCACGGCCACCATGCTGTGCGCAGCGGGTGGAAATCCGGACCCTGAGATCTCTTGGTTCAAGGACTTCCTCCCAGTGGACCCTGCCATGAGCAACGGCCGCATCAAGCAGCTGCGTTCAGGTGAGCAGAGGGCAGGGGTCGAGGGGCGCCGCGCAGACCTCAGGAAAGGCATCATGCCAGGACCCAGCACAGCCTTTGCTCTTGGGCCTGGGCACCTGGGCTGATGCTTAGGACTGAGCAGAGGGCAGCGGTGGGTGGCTGGATCTCCTGCAGGCCTGCCTGGCCCGAGGAAGTGCGTGGTGGTGAGAGCTCTCCGTTGGCCGTGCCTTCACCTTCCCGGATTATCAGATTCAGACTTCGGGCCAGCCCTGCTCTGCACGTGTGTGGCGTGCCCACGTGGTGCGCTCTGAGAAGCGGCTCTGTGGGTAGTTCTGCTGTACCTTCCCTGTAGCCCAGCCTGAGACTGGGTCTGGACGACGCTTCTCTTCGCCTCTTCAGATGGCAGGGCTTAGTGGGATAAGAAGACCAGACAGGCCTGATTCAAAAGGCCGGACCTCAGTGGCCTAGAGCCAGGGGCACTTGCTGCCACCCCTTGGCCACCAATGCCACGTGTCTCCTCCGGATGTCTCAGTCGAGCCAGCTCAGAGCCCTGGGAACAAGGATGCCATCGTGACCAGGCGGGAAGTGTCGCCCCGTTGATCGATCTGCCTCTGAGGCTCCCGCCAGGATAATTGATTCAGTTTTTGTGGGAACAGAGCGGGCGGGAAAGGAGACTTGAGTCGGCCGGGCTGCATTCTACATCTGCCGCCAGTGTGGGCTGCATGGAGAGACCTTGCTCCCAGCTGTCCTGCTTGCTGCAGGATGGTGGCCTCAGGCAGGATGGCCAGTGCCAGCCAGAGCCCCACCGACCATCGGCTGAATGTCAGCGCTGAAAGGAGGATGTGACTCTGTCCCTGTCGGGGCCCTGTGGGCTGCAGAGGCACCCTACCACTCCCCGGGGTGCCAGTGTCTCCCCACCAGCTCCCGCTGGGTGCATACCTTTCTGTACCCATGGGAAGGAGGGAGAGAGGAGTGCCCAGCAGGGCAGGATGCTGGCCCCAGCCACGGCCGCCTGAGACAGCCCACAAAGTGTTAGCTCATTTAATTTAATTAAAACTCAACAAGATGGAGGCAGCTGGAGCGCAGTTAATTAAAACAGTCATAATCAAGGCAGGAAATGGTCCGGCAGTGTTTGTGGCCGCTGCCCAGCACTGCACAGCGGCCGGCACGGTTCGGCTCCCCTGCCTTGTCGCGCAGGTCCCCAGGCAGCATCCCCAAGCATCCAGATAGTCCTCCCCACAGGCCTCGGTTCCTGCCCAGAACAGCAGTGCTGGCCTATCGCAGCAGTTCTGGGAAGGCTCGCTGCCTCCCTCATTCGTTCATCAAGTATTTATGTAGTGCCCGCGACGTGCCAGGCCCCGTGCGACCCTGGCCCTGCCCTTTGCTCCACCAGCTGCTGCTCAGGCCGTCTCTTGCTGGGACAGCCTTCCCTTCTCCACCTTTCCCTCCCACTTTTCCCTGGCCTTCCAGGGCTCAGCTTCCCTGGTGCCCCGTCCCTGCAACAAGGTCTTTCTCTGCTCAGTCCTCAGCCACTCCAGGAGCTGGAGCAGCCTTTCCCTGGCGAGTTTACCCCTCCCAGAGCTTCAGCTGCCGGCTCCTCGCCTGCACCCTCTGCCTTGGTCTCTTCAGCTCAGACATCTTGCCTGAGTTTGGGCAGTCGATCTGCTTTCTGGATGTCACCCCAACTGGGATGAGGGTGACCTTCCCAACAACCCCTAGTGCTGTCATCCTGAGTGGCAGCCCCCCAGCCTGAAACCTGGGAGACGATTCAACTCCTGCCCCAGTGGAAGTCAAGCCCTCTTGATTTGTCACCCACCTGGCTCTGGGGTTGGTCCCCTTCTCTCTGCCTTGGTGCTACCCCAGGCCACAAAGACTGCTCTCCTCACCCAGGGCTCACCCCGAGGGCCCAGTCTCCAGCAGCTGTTGGAGTTTTCTGCTCAGGTCCCTGCTGTGATCTGGGACCTCAGTGGTGTCTCCGTCCTGTGTGACCCAGCATGTGCTCCTGAATGAGGCACGCAGAAACTTCTTGACGGTCTCCTGGCTGCGCCTCCAGCTTCATCCCATCGGGTCCCAGCTGCACACTTCCTTGCCCTCTCCCCTTAGCTATGCCGTTTAACTTCTTCAATCTTCATTTTCCTTGTTTTTAAAAAGGAGTTATAGTAAGCAGGGCTTAGTGGGATAAGGAGACCAGACAGGCCTGATTTAAGAGGAATCAGGAGTAAGCGGGGCGGTCAGTGTTTGTTCCTGTCCTGTCCTCCCTCCCGCCACTCCCCCTCTAGTACCGAGCTGCGCTGACCCATCCTTGCCCATCTCCGGGCGCCTGCTCGTCTTCTATCATAGATCTTCCACTTAAAGCCTTTCCCCTTCTCGGCCTTGGGTGCTCCGTCAGCGTGATCTGCATATCACATCACATCCGTCGTTGCCATCTGGCTCCAGCTCCTGCTCACCTAGGCCGGGTGCGTCCAGCAGGGAGGGCTTGGGTCTGACTTCCCTTGTCTGGCCCCACCCAACTCAGCACAAGCCCAGCTGTAAGACAGGTCCGAGCCCTTGTTGAATGAATGAGTTCATGAACTTGATCTTTGGGACCTGTCCCTGTTGGCTAATGTCTATTCCTCTCGCTTCCCAGATCCAGGGAAGACCTCTTTTTATTTTTGAGAGGTTTTCGCTATAGGGCGCGTGCGTTCACCAGACAGACAGACAGAGACAGAGAGACAGAAAGCGAGAAATCACCCCCCAGGGGGGATGGTCACGCTGCAGTCCCTTCTCCTCCATTCTCCTCTCGGGATCTTGGGCACGCACATACACGTGCCCGGCATGAGTTCTAAGCCACTGGGTCCAGGACACGAACCGCGGTCAACTGCGTGGGAATCCAGTGACATAGCCATTACGCTAACTGCTGGTTCCCAGAGAAGACCTTTTTGACCTTTCCTGCCACCTGGAAGCCCTGACCTAGGGCCAGGGGGTACCTGAGGGGCCTTAATCATCCCAATAAACTACAGGACTTTCTCCCCTATCCCTGGCTAACCCTGGCCCATGACCCTTGACCCACTGACTGCCACCCTTATCTTGTTAGATTTAAAAAGATGCCGAGGTTATCCCATGCACACTGTATGGGGACATCCCTTTGTGGAGTGGCCTCAGGCTCCCGAGCACCCGCTGTTTACAGGGACCTTTACGGTTCACGCATCACTGGCAGCGTACAAAGTGCTTTCCCGCCTTTTGTTGCAGCTGATTCTCCTGCAACCCTGTGAAGTAGGGCAGGCTGTGAGCATCATGCCCACTCCAAGCTGAGCTAAAGGAGTCACCTGGGGTCACACATGGAGACCAGGGTCTAGGAGCTGCCCAGGGAGATCACCCAGGGGTCTGACGAGCCAGCTCCCACCAGGGCTCCAGTTCTGCACAGCCCCATCCGCTCCGACCGTGGGCCCTCACTGATAGTGCCCAGAATCTTCCATCTCACCCGAGCCTCAGCACGTCTAATGGGCAGGAGCTGGATGGGAAGCAGCCAGCAGCGGGCACTGCCAGCCCTGAGCTCTGTTGGGCAGGCCCTTCCCTAGCCACAGTGATAGTATGTGCCGCCACAGGAGGATCCGAAGCGTTCGAACCCGGGGTGGGCCTCTGGAGACGGAACAAGTTCGGTCAGAGAGGAATTGGCGTCAGGAGCAGGCAGCCTTACAGTGGTGAGCAGGGCTGGGCCTCCAAGTGGGCTCTGAGCCCAGAGTTCTGCCACATCTAGACACAGCCCTGAAGAGAGTTCTCGTGCTCCCGCTGTGACCTGAGTGTGCCAGCCACTTTCCCTGTCACCGTAGAGGGAAACCCAACTGATGGTGTCCCCCGGAATCTCCCCAGTGCTCACCCAGAGTGAAGCTTCTTCCAGCATGCCTGAGCTAAGACTTGGAGGCTTCAAGAAGAGTCGGTGGCATCTCGCTGCAGGAGGAGGCCTGCTGGCCCTCGAGGATGAGACCCAGGGGCCCGATGTAGCTCCCCAGATGGCCAGCTGGCCCACTCTGCCTGGCGTCATCTGTCTGCCAGGAGGACATGCTCTCAGCGCATGGTCATAATTTCCTGAGTCCATCAGCATGCCCTGGGGATGCTGACATCCGGGCCCCTGTCATTCCCTAACACCCACCTTGTGAAATGGAAAAAGCAAGTTATTCAGTTTGGTGGGGAAATTAGCTTTCTGGGAAGCCCCGAGATGCGTCACAGAGCAGGTTAGGTTTTGGAGGAGCTGGGCTGGAAGCCAGCAGTCCCAGTCCTGGCGGCGGTGCTGCAGCGTATCCCGAGGCCCTGGCCTAGGCTGGAGGAGGACGTCAGCGGCCATCAGCTTTTTGGTCTGAGGACCTGTAAATGTAGCTACGCGAGGACTTCAAAGAGCTTTTGTTCATATGGATTGTATCTATCAATACTTACCATATTGCATTGGCTATTAAGACTGATTCAAATGATTATTAATTCACTTAAAAATAATTTAAAAACCCATTACACATGAACATAAATAACTTTTTTTAAATGAAAAATAATTATATTTTCTAAAACAAAAAAGGATTTAGTAAGAAGAAACAACGTTGTTTTCCGCTTTTACAAATTGCTTTAATTTTGGACTTAATAGAAGGTAGCCAGATACTTCTATCTGCTTCTACAGTCTGTTGCGTTATCGCATGTCATATATTTTCTGGAAAACTCCAGTGCATATTCATGAGAGAAAGAGGGTGCATAAGGCAAATAACTTTTTTTTAAAAAAATATTTGATTTACATTTCTTTAATTTGACCAGAGTGAGAGGGAAAGTGAGAAAGCTAGCCTTCAGGTTCCGGAGCAAGCCTTCAGTCCTTTTAGGACTCAAACCATGGTCGACCATGTGGGAGTCCAGTGCCTTCAACCACCACACCACCTGCCGGCCCCAGGAAATAACTTCTTAGTACAGTATTTTGAAAATAGTTTCGACCTCATGGACCCCTGGACTGTCCTTGTGGAATCACTGACGGTTCTCCCCAGATCCTCTGTGTGCCTCTCCCATACACCCCAGGTCCCTGCAGGTGCCTCCGCCTTCGCCCTGGCCTCTGCGTCTGCAGGAGCTGCCTTGCCCGTGGGAAGGCCATGAGCCAGACAGACTTGGTCAGGTCCTGCCACCTTGCCTACAAGCTGTGTGACCGTGGCTTTTGGGCAAATCACTTGATGTTTCTTGGCCTCCGTCTCCTCATGTGTACACAGAGGTGTTTAATTCTTCCAGGCGGCGTTGTGAGGTGCGGTGAGGCAGTGATCAGTGTGTGTCTCCCGGCAGCAGGCAGCATGGGCAGGGCCTGCTCCTGGGCTCCTCTCTCTTCTGGAGGACAGAGAGGCCTGAGCAGCAGGAGCAGCCACCCTTTGGGAAAGGGACCTGCTCAGACCTCCTAGTAGGCTCAGGGTGGGAAGAGCGAGTGCCCTAGGCTTAGGACACTTTGGATAAGCACGGGGTGGCTCTGGCCTCTGGCGCTCATACTGGGGGGAAGCTCAGCAGTCGCTCAGTTTTCAGCAGGGCTCTTTAGGGAGGCTGCTGCTGGGTTGTGAGTTTGCCGAGCCCTGCCAGCTCCACCACCTCCACCACCACCAGGACTGGTCTGTTTGTTGGTGGGAGACCTGGTCTGGTGGTAGCCTGTGGCAAGCCCTCCCTTTAATCCTTTCTCCTGTCTGCTTAAACGCCCTGGTTTTGTTTTGGTAAGTGATTTGCTTTGAACTCTTCCCCACCTGTGGGATTTGGGTGGCTCTATAGGGTGGGGTTGCTTCCTCTTTCTTCACCCACCCCTTCCATTGACCCTAGCCCCTGGGGTCTGCAGGAGCCCGGACCCACCTTCCTAGTTCCCATCACCCCCAGCCCCCCATCCACCCTCCACTCTCCCCCTCCTCAGAGCAGTGCCAGTGACCTGGGGGACACGCTTCACCCACACTCAGCCTGGCTCAGCCTGGTGCTTGCTCACACATCACCTGCATCGGCCAAGCTCAGGCCTTGATTCCTCCGTGTACTTAAGGCCCTTTCTCGTGTTTTGTTTGATCTGATTGGCTGTGTGTGGCTTTCCTTCCTTTGTACTAATGCTTCTCTCTGATCTTATTTGCATTCAAATTACCTCGCCAGGTGGTTCACCAATCAGAGGTAAGAATGCTGTCCGTGCATTTCGCCACGCCACGCCACGCCTCGCCACTGCTGTCACCTCCACTCCATCCCGTCCAGTCCGTCACCTCCCCATCCCCATCCCGACCTCTCCAGCTCCTCATCTCCAGATCTGGCCCCCCAGTACCACCGGCCACCACACACCTCCACTCTCAGTCATTCCCTCCTGTGGACCCATCCATTGCAAGTCTGAATTGTGGAGATCCTGGCTGAGGCCCCACGGGAATAGCAAGTCCTGCTGCCCAGGCCTTTGAGGCCACCCCCACAGAAGGGGACCTGGCCAGTTCCACAAAGAAGCCTAGCCAGGCCCCATGGCTACTAGAGAGGGAGAGTCTTCCTGTGAGGTTAGGGGGTACGACCAACCAAGTAACCCAGTTACTGTTTCTCTGTTATTGTCCGGCCCTACTGTGAAATGAGGGTTGCTCCTTAAATTCTTCAGCCCGGCATGGACGAGGAGGAGTAATCAGCCAGGACTATGGGATGGATGCTGGATGCCATCAGGGAAGTCAACACACTGCCACACAGTAGATCAGTCACCTGACCTCAGCGTGGAGCCCCTGCCAGGCTGTTCTCAGGCACCACGGCCCAGCAACCAATGGTGTAGAGGGTCCAGGTGTGACTGGCCACCTGTGGGACCTTCGGAAAAGCCAACACATCTTTTAGAAGTCTGTTTCCTCCTTGTGGGGCCAGGGCCACTCACCTCACAGAGTACTGAGAGTTACCGGAAGGAGGAAGATGCGTGCCATGTCTGCCACCAAGCAGACTCCCTGTGACGTGGTGGCTTTTTGATTCATTCACATTGTTTTCTCCACACCTCTTGAGAGTTTGTGGTACAGCTAGAGTTCAGGCGAGGGTGATGTTAGAACAAAAGTGGGGGGCCAACAGAATTAGCTGCGTCCCTGTGGGGTGTCTTACCCATCACCCAAGGACCAGACTCACTTCACCCTGCATCCCCCTGGATCCCCCTCACATCCATTCGGCACACACTGACTTCTGACTGACCCTGCTTCTGGGTCTTGGTGTTGGTACCAGAGTGGGTATTTCTGTGTGCAGATAGGTGCAGGGTCTGCTTGGGTTCCCTGAGTCCCGTGGCAGGGGGAGCTTTGCCTCTCGTAGGCAGGAATCCCACTCTGGCACCATCTCCTGCTTCCAGGCAGTGGCATCAGTACAGGTCTCCTCTCCTGTCCCGCTGCTGGGTAGCCCTGCCAGCCAGGGCCCAGTCTCCCTCCCGCTGGAATGAGCACTTTCCGTAACAGTGTCCATCCATCCCATAAACATGACCTGTCGGGTGCCTGCCAGGGCTGTTCTTGCAGGAGATGGGTATCTGGCATGTACGCTGGGCCCTGGCATCCCCTGGTGTCCTGTGGGGAGGGCCATGCCACAGAGGCAGGCTGGCCCTTGTCTTTCTGACGTCTTTTCCCTACCGAGGCCAGCCCTTCGGTGTCCACAGCCCCTCCTGCCACCCGGGTTAGATGGTAGGAGAGAGCGAGCAGGCGGCCGAGGGGATGTACCTGGGCCCCACGGTGGTCTTCCCCTCAGGTCTGGGCCAGATGGCATGGCCACTCTCTCTCTGTGGGGCCTGCCCAGTCCAGTCAGGTGGGGCCTGGCAGGTTCTGTCTGTGTCCTGTGTGGGTGTGATCGTCAGTCAGCCAGGGCCCTGGGAAGGGTGCAGGCTGTTGTGTGCAGGAGGCGGTTCTCTGTCAGACTGTCCTGTGGGGTTATTGACTGTCCGTTGGACCATCCTGTGTGGGTGTAATTGTCTGTGGGATTGTTCCAGAGAGGGCGTGTTGCCTGTGCCCTGGGGGTGTTACTGTCACAGACAGCTTGCCCATGTGCTTTCTAAAGCAGGTTTCTCATGTGTTTGGGGCTGGGGCTGGGGCCTGGGGCTGCCAGGTTGAGTGATTTCCCTGCCCACCCTGCCCCTCCAACTTGGGCTTCCCCACCTGGACTTGCCAGACCAGCCCCAAGGCCAGATTTTCTCCCTTCTCTGTGAGGGATTTTCTTAGCTGTCTCCCAACCCCATTCTGGCTCCTGTCTGTCCGTCTGCGGCCAGAGCAGCCCCTCCGGGTGCTGGCCCGTGTGGGAGGCGGACGCTCCATTGACCGAGCAGCCCCTCCGGGTGCTGGCCCGAGTGGGAGCGGCAGCCTCCATTAGCCTCCTGAATTATGCAGGAGCCGTGGTGGGTCGAAGCACTTTAGCAGGACCAGGCTGAGGAGAAGAGCCGGAATGGGTGGGGCCCGCAGGCTGGGGTGGTGTGGGAAGGGGAGGATGGGTGCCACGATCAGAGGCTGGTGGGCACCAGGCCCCCAGGGCAAGCCTCTTCCTTCCTGGCTCTTGAGGAGGGCGTTGCATGATCAAATCCTGGACCAGCAAGTCTACCAGCTGCTGCCTTCCCTGGCGCTGAGCTGCGGACAGGGCTGTGGGGCCAGGAGCACCAATAGGGATGCACATTGGGCTCCAGTACTGGCAGGGCTGTGGTGGGCACTCAGCTGGTGGGGTGTAGTCCCAGGCAGGCCCGGCTGGATGGGATCGTGCCCAGGGGCACACCCTTGGTTCTAGCCAGAGGGCTCCTGGACTCCTCAGGAAGCCCTCTTGGAAGTAACGGGTCAGGATACAGCCCAGGTGAGCTGCTACATCTGGCCAACGTGAGCCGCAGATGCTGTCGAGACCCCTCCTTGTGTTCCAGGCTACACTCAACATGGGCCATGGCTGACCGCTCCCTTTGTGTCCCCACAGGTGCCTTGCAGATCGAGAGCAGTGAGGAGTCGGACCAAGGCAAGTACGAGTGTGTGGCGACCAACTCAGCAGGCACACGCTACTCGGCCCCCGCCAACCTGTACGTGCGAGGTAAGGACTCGGGCAGTGCCTGGCCCTGTCACCGCAGAGCTGAGCCTCGCCCGCTGGGCATGCCGTCTGGAGCCTTCGGTGCAGACACGCACGGGACTGCCAGGGGCAGGCCTCTCCTCCTTCCCGCCTCTTTCCGCAGCAGCCACTCCCACTGGGCAGGCTCCTGATGTCTGCTACTACCGCGTCTCCCTTCCCTGCAGGCCCTCGGGGAAGCCGGAACTCTTGGGAGCGTTTGTGTCTCTCTTAGGTCCTGCTTCATGGGCTCAGGGCCCCACGGGAGTCTGGAGCCTTTCCAGCAGAGTTCCCCCAAGGGGGAGGTGTGTGCACCCACACAGGCACGCACATTCATGTGTAAACATGTGCACAGCTGACCTGGCTGTACTCTGCCACCCTAGCAGGATGGGCTCCAGGACCCTCTGGCTCCAGGTTTTGGGTCAGTCAGGCCTCAGGAATGGACCAGAACCTGTCCTCTGGCCAGGCTGCCTGGGGCCTTTTGGGAAGAGCCAGCCATGCTGTCTCCAGCCAGAACCCTTATGTGAGGGGTCAGGTCAGGCAGCCGTGGGCTCCTGTGTGTACATTGCTGTGGGTGAGTACCTACTATGTTTAGGTGTTCATTGCTGGTGCTGAGCAGGTGGTGTGCTTTTCAGAAGCCCAAGTCCAGCAGACTGGGAACTGTTTTGTTGTGTCTAGTTTCATGCTTACAGCCCAAGGGCAACCAAAGCCGGCCACCTACCTGAGCACATGCTGGGGTCGTGGGCACAGTGCCTAGGACAGGCTCAGAAGTTCCTCCTACCTGCACTGTCCCTTTGCTTAGCCCTCCTACACGCAGATGTCATTGCAAGTTAAACCGTCCCCACTCGGTAGAGGTAAGGGATGCAGCTCCTTAGAGTGATGCTTTTATCATGCTGAGCGCCTGGTGCAGCTTTCATGGGGTGTCTCTGACCGTATCCCCAGCACATGGGACAGGGCGATGGCAGTGGCCTGAGCCACCCTTCAGGACAGTCTTGCTTTCTTCACAGGACAGAGTGAGGCCATCAGCCAGCACACACTTACTAAGGGTCTGCTACGTATGTGGCCCCAGCATAGATCAGAGAGGCCATAGGCTCCAGCCCATTGGGTGGCCAGAGGGACTGTTCATGATGGGCCACTTGTGCTTTGGAGACAAATGAAGATATGTCTGAGAGTTGGGGCCATAGGGTGGGAAGTTCCCGCTGCCTCCCTCGTAAGGTGTCCCACTCACCAAGGTTTGGTTGAGCTACATCGAGGCCTGGCTTCAGAAATAGCATCGGGACAGGGGACCAGGAGCCCAGGAACCTCTCGTGGCCACAAAGAGTAAAGTTGGCGAACAGCACAGACTCAACCCTGTGCTGCCTGGCGGAGGCCTCGGGGCTGGTGAGTCTCCATGAGAGAGGAGCAGCTAGAAGGACCCTATTCAGTCACCTGCCACCTCTACTCCACTGTCTCAGATATTTCATGCTTCTGGCTAAGTGTGTGTCTCAATAACCGGGGTGGTGAGTGTGCAGGTCCTGGGCCTCAGCAAAGAGGCCCTTGTCGCTCTTGGCTACAGTGGGGACAGGCGAGCCCTGCAGAGCTCCTGTGAGCCCCAAGCAAGCTGTATGGGCATGACCTATTTCCTGCAGAGAGCCGCAAGAGGCAATACTGAGGCAGGAGAAGGCCCGCACTCCAGGTAGATGGCCCCCTACGTCATCTTCTAGGTTGGGCAATGTTTTTTAAACTTTTTAAAAATGTATTTTTATTTAGTTTTATTTATTCATTTATTTTAATTTGACTAGAGAGAGAGAGAGAGAGAGAGAGAGAGAGGAAGCAAGTCACCAGGTCCAGGAGACGAACTGCAGTCGGCCATGTGAGAGCATCCAGCACCTTAACCACACCACCTGCTGGTCCCTTGGGCAATTTTTTTTTTTTTTTTAGATGTTTTTGCTATAGGGCACATGCACTCACCAGAGAGACAGAAACCGAGAAATCACCCCCCCACCCCAGGGGGAATGGCCACGCCGCAATCCCTTCAACATTCTACTCCCAGGATCTTAAGCACGCACGCACATGCGCCGGCGTGAGTTTAAGCCACTGGGTCTGGGACTCGAACAGCGCTCAACTACATGGGAGTCCAGTGACATAGCCATTACGCTAATTGCTGGTCCCCAGGCAATGTTTTTCGATGTCGCTGTCACACTGGCCCTGGCAGTGTTTTTCGATGTCGCTGTCACACTGGCCCTGGCAGTGTTTTCCGATGTCACTGTCACACAGTGCTCTGGAGATGGACTGAGCTCAGGTACTGACCAGGGAGATCTTACCTCCAGCTAATTTTTAAAAAATAATTATTTCACTTAACTTTATTTATTATTATTTTCCAGGTTTTTAAAAAATAGTTATTTTATTGAACTTTATTTATGTATTTATTTTAATTTGACCAGGGAGGAACAGAGTGAGAAAGAGAGAAAGTGAGAAAGCAAGCCACAGGACCAGCAGTTAGCGTAATAGCTGTCGCTGGACTCCCATGTGGCCCACTGTGGTTTGAGTCCCAGACCCGGTGACTTAAACTCATGCCAGGCACGTGTGCATGCGTGCCCAAGATCCCGAGAGGAGAATGGAGGAGAAGGGACTGCAGCGTGGCCATCCCTCCTGGGGGTAATTTTTCACTTTCTATCTCTTTCTGTCTCTCTCTGTCTTTCTGGTGAGTACACACGCCCTATAGCAAAAACCTCTCCAAAAAAAAAAGAAAAAGAAAGAAAGAAAGAAAGCTACCAGGTCCGGAACTAGAACCATGGTCGGCCATGTGGGAGTCCAGTGTCCTGAACCACCACACCACCTGCTGGGCCCCACCTGCAGCCTATTTATGCGGCCCCCAGAGTCCACACCAGGCGAGCTCAGGCAGGACCCTGACTGGCTCTGCGGTGGCCCATCACCCGCCTCCGCCAGGTCTTACTGGATCCACCTTCCTGGCTCCATTCCCATGTGTCTTTTTGCGGGGGATGTGGGGGTTCCTTTAGTTTCGGTCCCACTTGCCAGGGACTCTAAAACAGCTAAACTGACTTCTCTCTCCCTCTCTTTCTCGTGAGCGCCCACACAGTCCTGTGGGCCGTCATGTCTCAGGACCGGTTATTCACCTCCCTTCTAGCACCTGCCTCAGATCTGAGCCCTCTCTGAATCTACACCTGCTGTGCTCGGCCAAGAACTGCCTGCCCTATAGGCCCAGGACAGCTTCCGCTGTCTTCCTGGCAGGATTTCTACACATTCAAGAAGCCCTGCTCCCTGGGACCCTTGCCTCTGCTGTCCCCACCCCTCCTTACCTCACACCTGGCAGAATCCTTTTTTCCTCCTTTACCAGAGGGCACCTGCTTTTGCCAGAGGGAGAGGGAGAAAGCACCTCCCAGTGGGGCGTTCCTTCTTCCTGTCTCCATCCTATCAGGATTTGGGGCACCCATGTACGTGCATCTGGTGTGTTTCTCAAGCTGTTGCATCTGGGACTCAAACCACACAATGGGCCATGTAGGATCTAGCTCCCTTAACCGGGAGGCCACAGGGCCAACTCCAAACCCCTGTGGAGCTGAAGATGCTCAGCTCCAGCTCCTTTGGGACAGCCTGTTCCATGCTGGCTAACCACTGTGTATCCTGAACCCTGCCTGTGGGTGGCTAGCCATGGAGGGATACCCAGTGCTGTCCCTTTGCCCATCTCCCAGCAGGGTGGTTCCCTCCAGAGGCAGGAAGCCTCCTCAGGGCTCTGACTCTCAAGACCTGAGCTTCAGCATCTGGGCCAGTGTGGACTGTAGCCCAGCGCTTCTCAGCACCGTTGACATTTTAGGTTGGATAATTCTTTGTTTGGTGGGATGGAGGGTTGTCCTGTACATTGTAGTTCCCAGTAGAATCCTGGGCCGAACCAACTTAGATAACCAGAAATGCCTGCAGACGTAGCCACGTGTCACCAGGGCTGGGGGAGAACCACTGCCCTGAAGCAGGGCCACATCGCTGGCCCCTGTGCACTTGCCTCTGTTCAGCGCTGACTCTTCTTCTGTGCACTGGCCCAGAGGCCTCATCTTCCCCAGAGCTGGGATCGGCGTCTGCTTGCATCCCCACTCCATACCCCAGATTCTGAGGACTCCCACTGCCTCCCGGGCCCCGCGGTGGCTGCATTTAATGGTCAGTATGTGTAAAATGCCCAGCACGGCGCCAGGCGCTCGGGAAGCACCTGGCGGTGTCGGGACAGCCTGTGAGGGTGGTGTCCATGCACTCTGTCTGGCTTTGTTCACAGTCTCTCGCAGCTCCGCCCGCAGTCTAGCAGGCCCAGGCACGCCGGGAGGACCAGCCTCTCCCCGTCACCATCTGACTCCCCCCCTGAGTGACTCATTCTCTTCTTCCATCCACAGCGTCTCTCCTCCAGCTTTCCGGGTGCACAGTCTGGCCTACCTGCACCATAGCCACCAGCCTCCCCATTCTCTGCAGGGACCTCGGTGCTGGGCCACCGCTGTCGGAAAGGGGGCTGTGCCTTTCAGCCCTTCTCCCCACAGGCGCCCTGCTCATACCATGCTGTGCGGTGTGGGCTTCCTTGAGGTGGCGGGGTCCTGGTGACTCGTGTGCCTCAGTGGGGGTGCCAGTTGGGTGGGTCCCAACCCCTGACCCCAGAGCCCAGTTCCCAGGTCTGTCTGAGCTCTGGGGTGCGTACAGGGCATGGGGACATTCCTGTGCCCGCTTCCACCCCGTCGGTCCTGCCCTTGGCATCCTGGCACCTGCCGGTGGGCCCCAGCCCTGTCCACCGTGTCCTCCATGAGTCCTGAGTCTTTTGTGAGCGGCGTGGTCCGTGTGCACCTGCGTGCACGTGTGTGTGCGAGGGGGCACAGGAGTCTTGTCTCGTCCTCTGTGCTGTGTGGGCAGATGAAGGTTGGCCTGTTTTTACTCTCTCTGTGTTTCTCCTTGTCTTTTTTTTATTCCCTCCTCATCCTCATCGCACTCTGCCATCAACCCAAACTCTCATCTCTCAGATCAGCGAGAAGGTTGGTCCTTTTCACTTCTTATCCATCTACAGTTCGCCCGTCGACGGGACGCGCCCGTCATTAGGGACCAGCAGGCTCGGTCAGCCCCTCAGGCTCGCTCCAGCCACGCCTGCCCGCCAGTCGGCCTCTGCTCTCCATCGTTCGGGCCGGCAGGCAGGCAGGCCCCGGGGTGGGTGGGCAGGCCCCCTGCCTGCATGTTTCCACTGCTTGGGTCCCTGATGTATCACGTGTCTGCATGTCCCCTTAGCCGGGCTCCCTGCTGGGGCGGGCGGGCAGGCATGGTGCATGGCATGAAACCACTCCTCCTGTGCTCCCGGGCCAAGCCAGCTGTCCACTGCAGGTGGAGTTCAGGGATGTTTGGGGGACTTGTGGTCAGAGGGAGTTGTGAGAGCTCTACGTGGACTTGCGGGGCCTTCCACAACCACCCGCTGTCAAGAGGTCACATTTACTAAGCTCAGCCGAACCACTGAGAGGAAGGCAGGAAGAAGCTAATGTAGAACTACCTCCTAAGATCCTGCAGCATAGGACAGAGGTCCCTCGGTGTCCGCCCTGTCCCTTGAGGCCCCTAGAGTTCCTGCCAACACTCAATGGGGCAGCTCACCCTGATCTGCCCAGGGAGCTTCGTGCCTGTAGCACAGAGTGGCATCACCTCGGCTCACCTTCTCCAGTCAGATCTAAACTAAGGTCTATCTGCCCAGACCCTCTGCCCACACTTCGGCCAGCCCCATGTCTGCCTGAGCTGCAGTTTGGCAGCCAGTTGGGTGCTCAGCCCAGTGCCGGGAGCTGGGCATTCAGATTCAGGCCCCAGTTGCTTATACCTGGGCTGACTGGACCGTCAGCTGCAACTTAGCAAGGCGACCTCTGCCTCTCCAGGTAGGGAAGGGCTTCCTGGAGGCTCCCTTGAGCCTATTCCAGAGCAGTCCACTTGGGGCTCACTTTTCAACTCTGCCCTTGGAGCGTGGGCTAACAGACATTCTCCTGTCACATGGTCTGAGTGGTCAGAGGCTGCTCCCCTGCGTGGGGACAGGCTGAGGTCTGAGGAGCAGGCCAGGCCACCCAGCCCCCTCTGCATTGTCTTCCACGGCTCGCGTTTCCCCCGTGAGCGAGCAGGAGCCAGTCGGGCAGCGGGCTGCAGCCTGGGCTCAGGTATCAGCCTGAGCATCCATCCATATGCACTCCTGAGCTCTGGGGCATTTTGGTTACACCATTTCGCTGACCAGGCGAATCTGCTGGCGTGTTCAGAAAACAGACATCAGCAGAGAAAGGCAGAAATGAGTTTCTAAATATTCCAAGGGGATTTGCCGGGCTGGTAATTTGTTTGGTGCTGATAATTGCATCTTACATTTTTCCAGCTTTACTTAAAACTGTGTGCCGGGTGCGCGGCATTTAATTACTGCTCTGCGGCAGCCACAAGGTTATTTATTAAAGAGTTATTTTATCTTGATACAGTGGATCCTGCCCCTTATCCCCTCCTTAATGTTGTGTTATTTTCATCAGAGAAATTTCCGCGAGTGAATGCAGATTGCGGGGCTGCCTCCCCTACGATTAGGCTGTCACTCCGTTGAATGCTGATGCCTCTGGGCGCCGCTCCGCCCTATTATAGGGGGTTGTCAGCGCAAATAATTAGACTTAAAAGTTACAGCTGAAATATAATCCAGAAATGGCAGGGCCCTGTTTTGGAAATTGTCTATAAAATGTCAGCACTAAGGATGCACAGGGAACGGTAATAGACCGGCATTGTTGGAGCCTGAGATTAGACCCTAAGTGCATTTTTTTCTAGCTCCAGTTTTTCCTTCCCTGCTGGTGCTCTGTCAATAGACTGAGTTCGAGGTAAGTCCCGCTCCTTTTGGAGGCCTTGTCCCTGTGGCAGCAGGTAGAGGACGGCGGGGCTGCTGCAGTGAGGTGCCAGCCGCTTCTAACTGTTGGCATGGGGTGGCTGTCTGGGCAGGTCGGGGATGCAGGCGCCTGTTGGCACTCAGGATACCAGGACGTGGTCTCTAGTCTCCCCCAGCCCTTCCTCCGTAGCTCCCTGCGCCCTTCACACTCCAGGGAGGATGTGCTGAGCTGTGTAGGAACCCGTGTTCCCTGCCGTGCTGAGGCCCAGTGTCCTTGTGAAAGGACGAAGTGATATACCCAGGAGCCTCTGGGCTTCAGGCCCTGGCCCGCTGCTGGAGACACCTCTGTGGGCCGTATCTGGGCTGGCACTCATCCCTCCTCCCTGGAGTTCTCTCTGCCACTGGTATATAGGAAAGGAAAAATAAAACCTCTTCCTCGCATTAGTGCCTGAAGGGCCTCAGTTTCTAGGCAGTGTCTGGAGTCAGAGTGGCTCAGGGAGTTGGCACAGCCTCCAGTCCCAACCTGTGAAGGCTACATTTTGGCTTGAAGACCCTCTTCTCCAGAGATAATTTCGGGGCATAGTCCAGGTTGAGGCCGAGGATTACTGGCCAAGACCCACTTCCTCTGCTGGGGCCTTTGTTCTGGCATCCAGGGTCCCAGAATTCCAACCCCCGGGGTTGAGTTTGTAGCCAAAACCCCTCCCCTGGCACAGGCTCTAGACAACTCACCCTTACACACTGGAGCAGTGTCTTCTGCTAGCCTGGGCTAGTCTGGAAACTTCTCCTGAAGCCAGGACTCAGAAGGGTTGAGTTTTCCTTCACATAGACCTACTATGTGTGTAAGCGTGGCATACCACTTAAAGTATCCTTAAGTCAGTTCACTTGTCTTTAATTGGGAGATGATGCAATCTGCAGCATGAAAACTGCAGCACATAGTAGGTCTCTCTTCCAAGAAGTTTCCCTTCCCTGAACCCACCGTGACGCCCCTGAATGAGGAGGCATTGAGGTTCCCGCTGGCTAGCAGGACAGGAGAGACATCAGTTAGGCTGTACCACCGGGCTGGACCCCTCCGTTCCTTGGCAGGCCTGGGCTTGATCTGCACACAGATCTCCAGCCTGTGCCTCTCTTCTCAATACCCGCCCCTCCCCGACCCTGCTCTGGAGCCCAGGGAGTGTCCACACCAGCAGACCGAGCAGCCGCTCTGCCTGTGCCTCATGGCTTCACCTTGTGCCACTGCGAGGACGACTCAAAGGGGACTTTTTGTTGCCACAGAGCACTTGCCAGCCATGCCCCCAGGCTCCACCTGTTCCCTGCCATTAGAACTATCGTGCTTGTGACATGCTGTCATCATTGGTGTAGATGCCCGACACTGGGGCAGATGACAAAGCCACTCAAACCAGCATACGTGAGACAAGGAAACTCTTGTGTTACAAAACTAAAAAATGAAGAAGTAGCTGCAGCGCTGGGCAGGGCTGGATCTGGATGCTTACCCAGTTCAGGCAGGGCTCTGTCCCTTCACTTGGCTCTCGTCTGTTGACTTCTCTGTTCTCAGGCTGGTTGTCCCGTGTGTGGGGAAAGGAGGTCCTTTAAACTTGGCCATCCCAGGAAAGGGGGGAGTCACTTACGGTTTCTGCACAAGTCCAAGTGCTGTTGCTTTTTCTTGAGAGATTTTTCTGTAGGGCACATGCACTTGTAGGAGAGAGAGACAGACAGAAAATGAGAAATCAACCCCTGGGGGGGATGGCCACTCAAAAGTTCCTTCTCCTTCATTCCCTAGTAGTGATTTTGGGCACGCTTGCACATGTTCCGGGTGTGAGTTTCAAGCCACCGTATCTGGAATTTGAACCATGGTTGGCTATGTGGGAGTCCAGCGACGTAACTATTATGCCACCTACTGGGCCCCTGAAGCTGCTTCTCAGTAGCCAGATGTGGATCACCTACCCTGTGCTCCACGCACTGGGAGAGCGCCCATTGTTCGAGAGATGAGGAGGCCGATTCTAGGAGAAGGCAGAACACTGGATGTCCACGTGATGCTCGGACACCTCAAGTGAGCCTGGACACACAGGCCAGGCTGCTGACACTGATCATGGCTGGCCCACTTGGTCGACTCTCAGAGTTTTAGTTCTGTCTGGAGGATTTGGAGCAAGGCAGACAAGGAAGGAGTTGAAGTAAGGTGGCATCGTGAGGCTGTGTGGACAGTTTGTTCCGTGGGGGAGTGACCTGAGGGGGTCTGTGTCATTCGTCTGCAGCGGGTCAGCTAATGGGAATGAGAGGAGGACGCCCGGAGGGCGAGACGGCAGGAGGCCCAGTGAAGAAACCACTGCGCGGCTTGGGGCGAGGGGGCAATGACCACCGGGCTGGACCCCTCCGTTCCTTGGCAGGCCTGGGCTTGATCTGCACACAGATCTCCAGCCTGTGCCTCTCTTCTCAATACCCGCCCCTCCCCGACCCTGCTCTGGAGCCCAGGGAGTGTCCACACCAGCAGACCGAGCAGCCGCTCTGCCTGTGCCTCATGGCTTCACCTTGTGCCACTGCGAGGACGACTCAAAGGGGACTTTTTGTTGCCACAGAGCACTTGCCAGCCATGCCCCCAGGCTCCACCTGTTCCCTGCCATTAGAACTATCGTGCTTGTGACATGCTGTCATCATTGGTGTAGATGCCCGACACTGGGGCAGATGACAAAGCCACTCAAACCAGCATACGTGAGACAAGGAAACTCTTGTGTTACAAAACTAAAAAATGAAGAAGTAGCTGCAGCGCTGGGCAGGGCTGGATCTGGATGCTTACCCAGTTCAGGCAGGGCTCTGTCCCTTCACTTGGCTCTCGTCTGTTGACTTCTCTGTTCTCAGGCTGGTTGTCCCGTGTGTGGGGAAAGGAGGTCCTTTAAACTTGGCCATCCCAGGAAAGGGGGGAGTCACTTACGGTTTCTGCACAAGTCCAAGTGCTGTTGCTTTTTCTTGAGAGATTTTTCTGTAGGGCACATGCACTTGTAGGAGAGAGAGACAGACAGAAAATGAGAAATCAACCCCTGGGGGGGATGGCCACTCAAAAGTTCCTTCTCCTTCATTCCCTAGTAGTGATTTTGGGCACGCTTGCACATGTTCCGGGTGTGAGTTTCAAGCCACCGTATCTGGAATTTGAACCATGGTTGGCTATGTGGGAGTCCAGCGACGTAACTATTATGCCACCTACTGGGCCCCTGAAGCTGCTTCTCAGTAGCCAGATGTGGATCACCTACCCTGTGCTCCACGCACTGGGAGAGCGCCCATTGTTCGAGAGATGAGGAGGCCGATTCTAGGAGAAGGCAGAACACTGGATGTCCACGTGATGCTCGGACACCTCAAGTGAGCCTGGACACACAGGCCAGGCTGCTGACACTGATCATGGCTGGCCCACTTGGTCGACTCTCAGAGTTTTAGTTCTGTCTGGAGGATTTGGAGCAAGGCAGACAAGGAAGGAGTTGAAGTAAGGTGGCATCGTGAGGCTGTGTGGACAGTTTGTTCCGTGGGGGAGTGACCTGAGGGGGTCTGTGTCATTCGTCTGCAGCGGGTCAGCTAATGGGAATGAGAGGAGGACGCCCGGAGGGCGAGACGGCAGGAGGCCCAGTGAAGAACCCACTGCGCGGCCTGGGGCGAGGTGGCAATGGCTCTGAAGTAGGCGGTGGTGGTTACCGGTGTGTTCAGAGAGAAATGCGTGAACTTAGGAGATGTTTCAGGACCTGTGACGTGCTGACTGCCTGACCTCGGCCTGTTTTGACCCAGCAGTGAGGTCAGAGTGGACAGGGTGCGCCTGCAGCTGCTCGCAGCTCTGATTCCGTGACTTGGTGCTGTGTGAGTGGCAGCGTCTGGGGCCTGTGGAGGTGTCCAGGCAGCACCATGTCCTCCGCATGTCGGGGCCCCCAGCGAGGATCCTCTTGGGTGCCGTTGGGCCACTCATAATCGCTGCCTGCTTTTGCCACCCTGCGTGCGAGGGTGCCCGTGTTAAGACACACCCTAACCTCTGCCCACACGCTGCATGCCCCGTCTGCATGCCACGCATGCCCACCATGGCTAGGCCTGGTCTGCCTTTCCTCCCACTGCATGTTCTGAATGTCTGTACCACGCTTGCAACTTCAGGGGTGGTTCCAGGCTGCACCCTGGACTGAGAAGCTCAGAACAGCTTCTGGCCAGGAGAGGCCAAGGCTGGAGGTCGCACCAGGCACAGCACCTCCCCTGGAGACCCTCGTTCACTGCGCAGAAAGCCGTCTGTCGGCGCCCTCATCATGTTACTGCCATCGTCATGCCCATCTTGCCCGCGGGCCATGTCTCTGGCCCGCCCAACCCCTCGCCCCCACCCAGTCCTCCTGAGGGGCAGCCCCTGGGCTCCAGGCTGTGCCTCGAGTACTGCTAAAGCCCTGGCAGGTGGTCCTATCACCTCCCGTATCTGTTCCTCTCGGGCTGTGTCCTGCTGGTGAAGGCTGTGACTCCAGAGGAGGTGGCCTGTCACTCTCAAACTGGCCCTCTGCCCTACCCCAGCCACACTCTGAGACCCCTTCACCCTAGACCTGAATTTCTCTCAGTGGTGCCCAACCAGTCCATGTGGAGACCCATTGGGTGGGGGCGGAGGCCAGAAGCAAACGGGTGGACATGGAGTACGACCTGGGTTGTGGCCCTGACCAGGCCTGGACGTCACGTTGGGTCAGTGTGATGCTGGGCAGCCAGGACTTTTCTGGGCTTTGATTCCCAGACGGTCACGTGAGCTCGGTTGCGATATCGTGAGTCAGACGTCACGTTCCAGACAGTCCCTGAGTGCAGGGGCTTCCTCTAGCCCGCAGGCAGGGTGGGAACCAGGGAGCCACCGGGGCGCAGGGGTACCACCTCCCCGTCTCTGAGCATGGGCTTGGCTCTGACGAGAGGGGCTTCCTGGACGAGGGGCCCCTGCCCTTCCACGCCTGCGTGTCCTGCCTGGGCTGTGAGTGCCTTTCTCCTCCTCCCGCAGTGCGTCGCGTGGCTCCTCGTTTCTCCATCCCTCCCAGCAGCCAGGAGGTGATGCCAGGCGGCAGCGTGAACCTGACGTGTGTCGCAGTGGGAGCTCCCATGCCCTACGTGAAGTGGATGATGGGGGCCGAAGAGCTCACCAAGGAGGATGAAATGCCGGTCGGCCGCAATGTGCTGGAGCTCAGCAACGTCGTGCGCTCGGCCAACTATACCTGCGTGGCCATCTCTTCGCTAGGCATGATCGAGGCTACCGCCCAGGTCACGGTGAAAGGTGAGTGTGATGGAGGCTCCTGCCCAGCGCCTGAGGCGGGTATGCGTGAGCTGGTGCTGTCCCTGTGCCCAGCTCTGGGGTCTTCCACCTCTTCAGAGACAGGGTTTTCTGTTCATAGCCTTAACGAGAGTGGCCGACAGGTGTGGAGTTTCGTGTGGCAGGAACTTCATGCTGGCAAGCAGTTTGTTTTGCTCCGTTCCTGTTATACTGGGAGGTAGAAGCTCTCAGTGTCCCTGTTTTACAGATGAGGAAACAGGCACAGCGAGGCTACATCATTTGCCCAGGGTCACACAGTAACAGAACAGGGACTTGAACCGCAGGTGGTCTGAATCCACCAGCACGCCACCACTCCCTTGCCATGCTACTGCATAGTACCAGACCCTCCGGTATAACTGCCTCCTGGCAAACAGGAACCAGGCGAAGAGTGGGGACCCTGCCTGGAGCCCTGGGGTCAGGCACACGTGGGCAACACACACGTAAAACACGTGTCACAAGCTCCCCCTGGTTTCCCTGCTTCCCTCTGAACTGCATCTGATCTGTCTTCCATCCTACGACTTGAGTGATATTTTAAAATGTCAGCTAGAATCATTTAGCTCCCTTTTAAGAAAGAGAGAAGCACCTTCCAGTGGCATTCCGTTAGGACATGGGTTAGGAACCTCACCTGTCTCCAGGGCCCCTGGCTGCCTGCCCTCGGCATACAGTGGCCGCATCAACACACCCTGTCTGTCAGCCGTGCTTTGGCCCCAGCACTTCCTGCCACCAGCTCCACCTCCCCTCAAGGCCTCAAGGCTTTCCCACCCTGGTCACACCACCCAAGGAGAGTCCCTGGGCTTTTCTTTTTCGATCTTAGCAGCCTGCTTCTTTTTGTCCTTGCGTGTACCAGAATCACAATTATTAGCAACTCTTTTTTTTTGTTTCTAATTTTGCCAGAGGTTGTATGCACTTTCCAGAGAGTGAACGACAGAGGAGAAAGCCACCCCTGTGGGATATGGTCATATCACAACCCCTTCTCCAACTCCTCCTCCTTTCAGGATTCTAGACGTACATGCATACATGCTCAGCGTATTGCTCAGGCTGCCGGGTCTACGTCAGCTGTGTGGGACCCAACTCCCATGGTCGCTAGGCCCTGGGCTGGCCCTCAACTTGCGTATCCTCTCTCACATGGGAGTGTAAACTGTGAGAACAGGCATGTGACCATGTGGCATCGTGGCCCCGATGGATGGCTCTTAGCGAGCACTCAGAGTTGTTTGCGGGATAATTGTCTGTGGACCATGGACTTGTCCACCTTGATTGAGAGCCAGTCACGGGGTCTATGGGACCAGCAGCCCCATAACTTTCCAAAATCCAGGCTAGTCCTTTAGGAAACACCTTGAAACCTCCTTGGGCCCAGCAGATGGCATAATGGTTATGTCGTTGGACTCCCACATAGTTGACTGTGGTTTGAAACCTGGACCCAGTGGCTTAAAACTCAAAACCAGGCACATGCGCGTACATGCCCAAAGTTCTGAAAGGAGAATGGAGGAGAAGGGATTGCAGTGGGTGGTGTTGCCATCCCCCTCTCGTTTTCTGTCTGTCTTTCTCTCCAGTGAGCATACACACCTTATAGCAAGAATCTCTCTTTAAACACACACACACCCCTTCTCCTTGCTGCCTCTACTCCACGTTCTCACTCCCAGGTGGGTGCAGGTGAGCTGCAGAGGCAGGTCCCTGCTGCCCAGTCTACATGGGATGGTGAAGGCCTCGTCACCCCCTGGCAGATGAGTGATGTGGGCTGACATGAGGATCCCGTGAATCTCAGAAGTGATATGCATACATACTAAGTAACCCAAGGCTCCTGGGGACATTGACAGGCCTGGCCACCGTCCCCCTCTAGGTGCCCTCAGAGATCACCATTTCAGACATTCTTCAAGATGGCCAGTGGCTGGCCACCACACCCTGTGCCCGATGGATCCCCAGTTGCGGTAGGGTTGGTCCTGGGGTCATGACCTAGGGCAACCCTGAGCCTCCTACTTTCTTCCCAGCTCTACCAAAGCCTCCTATTGATCTTGTGGTGACCGAGACGACTGCCACCAGCGTCACCCTAACCTGGGACTCTGGGAACTCGGAGCCGGTGTCCTACTACGGCATCCAGTACCGTGCAGCGGGCACGGAGGGCCCTTTCCAGGAGGTGGATGGCGTGGCCACCACCCGCTACAGCATTGGTGGCCTCAGCCCCTTCTCAGAGTATGCCTTCCGTGTGCTGGCGGTGAACAGTATTGGACGAGGGCCGCCCAGTGAGGCGGTGCGGGCACGTACGGGCGAGCAGGCGCCCTCCAGCCCTCCACGCCGCGTGCAGGCCCGCATGCTGAGTGCCAGCACCATGTTGGTGCAGTGGGAGCCACCGGAGGAGCCCAACGGCCTCGTGCGGGGGTACCGCGTGTATTACACACCAGACTCCCGCCGCCCCCTGAGCGCCTGGCACAAACACAACACAGACGCGGGGCTCCTCACCACCGTGGGCAGCCTGTTGCCTGGCATCACCTACAGTCTGCGTGTCCTCGCCTTCACCGCCGTGGGCGACGGCCCACCCAGCCCCACCATCCAGGTCAAGACGCAGCAGGGAGGTAGGTGGAAGCGTGTGCACCGGCCAGCCATGGTGGAACCAAGGGAGGCTGAGGCTGCTGTAGCGCCCCTCCTCAGGCTGTGAGGCCGAGGACTTGGAGACAAGGGTGCCATATCCCATGGATGTGTGGTCTCTTGGGAGGCAGCACAAGGGTGCCCCCAGGGCTGGCGAGGCTGACGGTGCCCGGGTGGCTGTTGCAGTGCCCGCACAGCCCGCGGACTTCCAGGCCGAGGCAGAGTCGGACACCAGGATCCAGCTCTCATGGCTGCTGCCCCCGCAGGAGCGGATCGTCAAGTATGAGCTGGTGTACTGGGCAGCGGAGGATGAAGGCCAGCAGGTGAGCCGTGCGGAAGCGGGAGGGAGGGGCAGCTCCTGGGCCTTGCGGGTCTGGCGGGCTAACCCGGCCTCTGTGGCTCCTGTGGGCATAGCCTCCAGGGCTTCTCCTTGGGGCTCTGTGGCTCAGGTGGCCTGTGTGGTTCTATAGTCCTTGTCGCTCTGCTGGGGGTGAAGTCCCTAGTGTCTGCCTGTAGCCCTACTCGGCGTGATGCTGGCAGAGCCCTGAAGTTCCTCTGGGACTACCCTCAGTGTGGTTCTGATGGCCCATGTGTTCAATGAGGCACGCGTGGTGTGGACTGGCTATGAACTTGTGTGGACCATGTGACCTCGCGGTGTGGGGCTGGTCCTGGAGCCATGGAGGGCCCAGAGGGGTCAGGTTGCAGCCTGTGCTGGGAAGAACCTGAGTGACCTTTGACAGCAAAGCAGTCAGTGTGTGCTCCCTGCTCTTCCAGCACAAGGTGACCTTCGACCCCACCTCCTCCTACACTCTGGAGGACCTGAAGCCCGACACGCTGTACCGCTTCCAGCTGGCTGCCCGTTCGGACATGGGGGTGGGCGTCTTCACCCCCACCGTTGAGGCCCGTACCGCACAGTCCAGTAAGTTTCTCCTGAGGCTGCTGCTTGTCGCAGCTGGGCTAGGGCAGCCATGCATGCACACGCACATGAACACGAACACGCACACGCACCCTCCCCCTTGCCCAGGTGGGTGGGCGGGTCTGCTGGGCCTCAGGCTGGACTCCTGTCTGAGCTATGGGTCTGGATCCTGAGAATGACAGGTGAGTGGCCCCAGTCTATCCAGCAGCCTCTGCCTTCCCTGCTCCCTGCCTAGCCTCCCCCTTCCTCCCACTGTGCCCTAAGCAGGTAAGTTCCGTGTCTGTGACCCATCTCTCCTCCACCCGCCCTGTGCTGGTCACACGTGCTGAGCCGTCCTCTGTGGTGGGCCCGCTGTGTCCTGGCTCTGCTTTGGCGGCTGTCTCCCCTCCCCATGGACCCACACCTCATCACCCATGCTCCCCTCCTCACATCCCACCATGAGAATTAGGCACGTACCGCGCACTCATCCTGAGCCACCCGCACATGGTAACAGGTCTGAGAATGTGACCGTAGGACTGAGTGTGCCCCGATGCCTGCATGTAGGACCACGTGGCTGCGTGTCACGTTTGTGTGGCAGCTGTGTGACGTGTGAGCGTGCCATGTGTGGCAGACACTGTGATCTGTGGCTGCGTACGTGGCACTCCCTGTGGGCAGATGCGTAGTTGCACCTGACAGGACAGCTGAGCGGTACCTGCGTTCATGTGTCGGCCCTGGGATCGTGCCTCTCTCGTGTTCCAAATGAGAATGCGTGTACAACTCTTTGGGTAAAACTGGACAGTCTCATCTGTGGTCGTGCAACCCACTGTTTCTGAGGCTCTACATGGGTGTGACTGTCTAGGGTGCCCCACAGGGTGAACACGGTGACCACAGGGTGACTGTTGTTGTGACAGCATCTGTGTAGCAGTCTGTGGACGTGCCACTGTGCGTGTAGCAGTGATGTCAGGATACTGCCTGCAATCCTCGGTTCATGGATTCATTCTAGAAGCTCCTGAGGGGGACCAGGCCCAGGGCAGAGCGCAGGACTGGCAGCATGTCCGGACAGCGCAACCTCTGCCCGCGGGGGCCCACAGTCAAGAAGGGCAGGTGGATGTTACACCTGCCATTGCTCCGATGAGTTTCTTCTTTTTCTAAGAACTGGTTAATTTTGTTTATTCATTTTAATTTGCTCTGAGAGGGACAAAGAGACAGAAAGTGAGAAAGCAAGCCACCATAGCTGGAACTCGAACTGCGGTCAGCCACGTGGGAATCCAGTGCCCTTAACCAGCATGCCACCTGCCAGCCCCTCCGATGAGCTTTGACTGTGAGATGATGTGACAGGAGCTGCCTGTGGTCGAAGGGGTTAAAGAAGGCTGCCTTGGGGAGGCAGTGCCTCACGCAGCACTGGTAGGAAGCATGTCCAGCTGGACAAGTGAACAGAGGCCTCAGGCAGGGAGTCCGCAGCCCCAGAGGCCCTGGAGCCCAAAGGTGTGTGGTCCTTGGCCAGGGGGGTGTGCATCCAGCCAGTGTGGCTGAAGCAGCCACCAGAGTCATAGCGGTCAGGGCTTAGGGACAGAGGGCAGGCAGGAGGGTCACTTGCTCGGTGAGAGTGGACAGGCCATCAGACCAGTTAGGAGGCCTCACAGCAACTTAGACAAAAGAAAATGGCTCAGATGAGGTGATGGTGGTGCTTTGAGAGGCATCTGGGTGCTGAATGGTCAGGACTTGTTGAAGATTTGGCGTGGGGGCTAAGAGGGGGGGAGTGGAGGTGAGTCTTGTTTCTTGTCAGGCTCAGGAGGTGAGTGAGGGCAGCTCGGGGTAGGAAATGGGATGGAAGCCAATGTGAAGAGGGCACCTGGTTTCAGATGCCTAATTGAGGATGCCCACGTGCTGGTCAAGTGGTGATGCCAGGCAGGGCCAGGGCTGGGGTGGAGGAGCTGAGAGATCGTAGTGATGGGAGGGAACCCAGGAGAGGGGAGAGTGTGGAGGCTGGAGGAAGGGAGTGTTTCAGGTAGACTAGATGCTACTACTGAGCGGCCAGGAGCAGGCAGACCAAGAGGGCCCACTCGGTGACGAGGAGCGGGCCTGGGTCCAAGCGCGGAGTGTGGGTGCCTTGATGGGGACTGAGGCTGACCGGAGCCTCACGAGGCACGGGCTGGGGGAGGAAACAGGCAGCAAGCTCAGACTCCACTCAGAAGTCCATTTGTAAGGGTGTGATTACTATTGTGGGGCAGGGGCTGTTGGCTGAGGATGGGATCTTTTTAGGACGGAAGAATTTTGAGCATAATTACACACTTTCGGGAAATCAGTTTTAAAAAGGAAAAACCTGGGAAAAGAAGGGCAGTTGGAGAGCCTCAGCAGGTGGAGGGACAGGCAAAGGGCATGGGGACAGGCTGGGTGCAGGTGGCTCCATTCTGTCTTTGTGGGGGGAAGGGTGGGAACCAGTGCACATGTGAGTAGGGTGGTGGGCTTGGTAGCAAGAAATGGAAGAGCCGTTGTTGGAAGACTGTTTTCTCTGCGAAGTGGGAGACAGGATTGTGCACTGAGAGGCCGGGGGGAGGGGGCGGACAAGGAACTGAAAGTTTGGGGAGTGGAGAGGAGGCTGGCGCTCCTTTGGAGAAGGCAGAGTGTTGGATCCATTCAGGGCTTGGTGCAGGCCAGGCAGGAGTACGGGAACACAGGGAGGTTTGGGGATACTGGTGAGAGTGGTGAGGGGATGCAGGGGTGGTAGGATGGGGGTGTGTGGTCAGTAGACAGAGGTCCAGAGGAGCCAAGGAGCAGGTGCAGTGCTGGGGCCCGAGTAAGTGAGCTGGAACAAGAGGTGAGGGTCTGCAAGGGGAGTGGGAAGCCATAAATTTGGGGGTAGGGAATGGTAGCAGCATCCAGGGTGTGACCACAGCAGTTCAGGGAAGAGAAAGTCCTTGAGTCGAGGGCCCTGCTGGTCCCCCTTGCGAGGGGTGGTGGCAGGACTTGAGACGGAGAGAAGAGCAGTCCGTGTGTTGGTAGTGGAGTCCTCGGCGGGCCAAGTCCAGAAATGCCACTGGTATGAGGAAGGCACACGCCTTTCTCCTGTTGCCAGGGGTCTGTTCCGGGCGAGCGCCTGTTTGGTGCTTCTGTTCCAAACCCAGAGGTCCTTGGGCTCCCTGATGTCTGGCCTCTGGTTTCTGTGGTTGTCTGTGGCTTAGACATAGAGATCCTGGCCAGGCAGGCAGAGGTCAAGGCAGCCGTAACGCCGAAGGAGTGATTAGGGACACTAGTCCTCAAACGCAGAGGCGTGGGCACAGCAGACGTGGAGCAGTTGTCCGTGTGTGGTGGTTGTGTGACCAGGGTGTGGGATGCCAGTGGGTAGCCACATGTGTGTCTGATATAGTGTATGTTTTGTGGGAGAAACCTCACGTATGTGGGAGAAACCTCACGTATATGGGAGACTGTTAGAAGTCCACATGTGTGCAAGAGATATCGTGTGTGTATGTGTGTGCATGCACATGTATGCAAGATTGAGAGGCAGCACACATGTGCACACTGGTTGTTCAGGGGTGTCAGGCCTTCTGGCTCCAGTGGCACAGCCTGCCTAGAGGGCCCTGAGATGGCCACTTCCCCTTTCGGGTAGCCTGTCTGGGTGAGTCTCCAGTCCACTGTGACTCAGTCACCATGCCTGTGATCCCCACCCTCCATCTGCCTGCTTCCCCCCATTTGTCTTCCCCAGCCCCCTCCGCCCCTCCTCAGAAAGTGACATGTGTGAGCACGGGCTCCACCACGGTCCGGGTAAGTTGGGTCCCACCCCCAGCCGACAGCCGCAACGGCGTTATCACCCAGTACTCCGTGGCCTACGAGGCAGTGGACGGCGAGGACCGCAGGCGGCATGTGGTGGATGGCATCGGCCGCGAGCACTCCAGCTGGGACCTGGTGGGCCTAGAGAAGTGGACGGAGTACCGGGTGTGGGTGCGGGCACACACAGACGTGGGCCCCGGCCCTGAGAGCAGCCCGGTGCTGGTGCGCACCGACGAGGACGGTAGGCAGTGGCACACGAGGCGGGGCGGGACAGGGAGGCAGATGCCAGCGCCAGCACCCCGGAGCCCTGGCCTTCCACAAGCCTAGGCCCTTCCCTTTCTGGTGTGGGCTGAAGGGAGATAAGTTATGGGACTACCCATGCCAAATTCTAGCCATTGGGGCTATCTCCGGAGTAGCCCCGCCTCAGATTAAAGTTATCAGGGCTCAAAAAGTTGGTGTGAAAAACACTCAAAGTATTGGGTTGTGGGGAAAGTTATGGTGCATTTTTGCATAGAAAGATATGTCATGACTTGCCCCACAACCTGATAGAACCTTCAAGGACTGCCTTGGCTGGGCATTGGCATGGGCGGGGGTGGGGGACAGAACGAACTGCTCTCTACATCTCAAGTTCTGCCACCACCCCTGCCAGGAGGGCCAGCAGCCTCCTTGACTAGTGTGGCAAAGGCCTCGGGTCCCCCCTCCACCTGTTCCTGCACAGCTGCCCTCCCACCAAGGCTAGCCCTGGACGAAGGGGTAGGCAGGGCCAGTTGTAGGCCTTTCCGCAGCTGGCAGAGGGAGCTTCCCATGGTCCTCACCCAGCACAGGTGGCCTAAGGAAACTCCAGGGCCTTTCCGGGAGAGGGGGTGCAGAGGCGAGGCCTTGGAATTTGCGGTGCCCACCGAAGCTGGGATGGGTACCACCAGGCCTGATTTCCCTTTCTACCTGGCCCCCAGTGCCCAGCGGGCCACCACGGAAGGTGGAGGTGGAACCGCTGAACTCCACTGCTGTGCATGTCTCCTGGAAGCTGCCTGTCCCCAGCAAGCAGCACGGCCAGATCCGCGGCTACCAGGTCACCTACGTGCGGCTAGAGAACGGCGAGCCCCGTGGCCCGCCCGTCATCCAGGACGTCATGCTGGCTGAGGCCCAGGTGCACCATTGGGGAGGTGGCGGGGGGAAGGGTGAGCAGACTGGCATGCACACCGCCTCTGGAAGCCCGGGTTCGCCCCTCCCTCGCCTGCACTCAGAGGGGCTGAGGCTGCCTTTCCAGTTGGGAGACCAGAGACGCCTTGTAGCCTCCATTGGGTGGGAGGCACCGAGGTCAGGACCCCTCTTCTGTCTTGGGTCTGCCTAAACTGTGCCGGGCCAGGTTCCATTGCGAGCCCCACCGGGGCATCAGCCTTGGTGGCTCACAGCCTTGGTGGCGTGTTCACTGTGGGCTTTTGAGACGTGCCCTCCTCCTGGACAGTGCCAGGCTGGGTGTCTACTCCTCCCACGGCTAGAGGCAGGGATGGACCGAGGTCAGGACCCCTCTTCTGTCTTGGGTCTGCCTAAACTGTGCCGGGCCAGGTTCCATTGCGAGCCCCACCGGGGCATCAGCCTTGGTGGCTCACAGCCTTGGTGGCGTGTTCACTGTGGGCTTTTGAGACGTGCCCTCCTCCTGGACAGTGCCAGGCTGGGTGTCTACTCCTCCCACGGCTAGAGGCAGGGATGGCCCGAGGCCGCCTTACCCGC
>NW_006159889.1:1272995-1273942 GCF_000334495.1 Tupaia belangeri chinensis
GAGGGACGGGGCGGCCCCGGGCCCGCTTCCCCCGCCGCTTGGCCATGGGCCAGTAGCTGTGGCAGAGCTCTGAATGGCCGGGCTGGGTGTGGCTCTGCTCCTGGCCCCAGGAGGGTGGTTCGGCCCTGGTGTTTACTGTAAAGGGCTAGGCCTGCTAGTCAGCCCTACACGTTCCCCTCCGTGCTTGTGTTGGGGATGATGGTTTTGTCCCCGAGCTAAAGGGGTGAGGAACCTGGTTTGCTGTTCAGATGAGAACCTGCAGCATTGGGAGGCTGTTCAAGTGGTTCAGAAAGTGGGTGGCAGAGTCTGGGTAGGAAACCAAGTGTCTGGGCCCTGGGAAAGGGCTGCAGTTGCCATCCCGAGCCCCCTCCTAAAACGTTCTGCTGAAGAGCCACATACCTGGTGTGGTCTGCTCTCAGGGTCTCCCCACTCAGCATAGGGACCTAGGGGGACGCTTACGGGTCAGTCTTGTGGGGAGAAGCCTGAATTCTTTCCAGGGCCACAGCTCCTCAGTCTTCCTTAGGCTGAGGCAGAGGTACAAGCATGTTCCCTGTGTTCTGCAGGTGTTTTGTCCTTAGGGTGGGGGCCAACCACACCAGCAGGCAGACAGGAGCCTTCAGGGGGCCTCTGACTGCCCTCAGCCCTCTTAAGCAAAATTCCTTTACACTCAGGGGTGCCCTGTCCCTCCTCTCAGCCCACGCAGTGTTGAGGGACTGGGCCAAGAGGTGGGGAGGTGGGCGTGCACGCCTGCCTGCATTCCTGGGTAGATTGAGGAGAGCTCTTCATGGCCGCCTCAGCAGACACACCCATCCAGAAACATCCTGAGAATGGCTCCCTCTGGCTCCTTCTGAGGTGGGAGCAGTGGCCACGACCACCCTTAAGGACTGCAGCTAGTGGGGTTCCAGAGAAGCCACTTTGGATGCCCCCTTCTGGTCCCCAGTGGTTTG
>NW_006159889.1:1275915-1278773 GCF_000334495.1 Tupaia belangeri chinensis
ACGTCCTGAGAATGGCTCCCTCTGGCTCCTTCTGAGGTGGGAGCAGTGGCCACGACCACCCTTAAGGACTGCAGCTAGTGGGTTTCCAGAGAAGCCACTTTGGATGCCCCCTTCTGGTCCCAAGTGGTTTGGAAGGGAGCTGGGCCAGAGGATCAGGGACACTTCCCTCTTAGCCTCCGATCTCCGTCATGGGGAGTAAACTGAAGCCAGGCTTCAGGGAGGCCACCTGCGTACAGCCTGCCCTTGGGGCCTCTTGGGGTGAGGTCATTCTTCTGTAACCCTGTCAGCACATAAGGCCTGGTCCCCAGCCTGGCCACGAGGCCCCATGTCACCATCTGCTCAGCTCAGGGCCCCTCTTTCCTTTTGTCCGTTTCTCATGGTCTGTTTTCATTCAGTCTCACTCCATTTCTGTCTGGCTCATTCTCTCCTCTCTCCTCCCTCCTGCCCCTGCCACTCCCCGTCCACTTCCTTTCCCCTCCATCTGTTTTGCCCTCTTTGTCTCTCCTTCCTCTCTGCCTGTGATGCAGGAGAGGCACCTTGTGCAAACTCCTGTGCCGAGGCCTGGTGTGGACAGCCCAGGCCCCCAGACAAGGAAAGCAGAACAGAGGCGGACCCAGGCACACCCTGTGAAGTGGCCACAGCCCAGGGCCCTGTCTAGCCTCCCACATTCTGCTTCATGCTCCCTGCAAAGTCTTTCCAAAACAGAGCTGCCCAGAACAGAGGCAACTTGGGACCCCCACCCTGGGGTTGGAGGCCAGAGGCCAGCCCCTCACTGTGAGGATGGGTGGGCCAGAGGACTTGGCTCCCTCTGACCAGGAGGTGTCACGGAGCAGCTCCCAGTGCTGGGCTTGACACTGGCAGCCCTAGCTCTGATGGCAGAGTCCTTGGCATGGAGACCCAGTCCCTCCCCGTCTGGTTGGCATACCTGTATGTGCAGTGGCCGCCACATTGCCAACCCCGAAACTGGCCTTCCCCGCCTCAGGTACCCCCCGACAGGAACAGGTTGAAGATCCCTGTCCCAGTGGGGCAAGGCCCTGGCCTTCAGAATCTAGCAGCCAGCTGCTCTCTGGCTCGCCTGGTGACGGCCAGCTCACTGTTGGGGCTACTCCTCGTGCCTGGTGTGACCGTCATTTATCGTCTCATCTGGGTACTTTTGAGAATGGAAGGAGACACTGAGCGATCACAGCGTGTCGACAAGCATAGGCCAGCGCTGTCACCTGCATACTAGCATGTTGTCACTCCACTTGCCCTTGCTGTCTTCCCTCCCCTCTGCCTGAGCTTTGGAGCCACCCTCCCCCGACACACACACACACACACACAAACGCACCTGCAGACATGTTGGCAGCCTCTCCCTCAGAGCCTCCTGTGGGGTCCTGAGGCTCCTAAGTTTCAGAGCCACGTCTCCAGGCTGCCTCCTCAGCCCTAGCACACACAGTTGGTGTTCAGTTAGGCAGAGGCTCCAGTCCATGGATAGGGAGCACTCCTGGGCTGCTACCCCTATGGGCACTTCGGAGCCCCATGCCCTCCGCCTTCCTCCCCGGGCCAGAGTCCTTCACCATCCTGTCTCCCTTTCTCTCTCTCCCGCGGTCAGTGGCAGCCTGAGGAGTCCGAGGACTATGTAAGTAACAGGTGTGCGAGCGCGTGCGAGACTGGGGTCAGGCTGGGCTCATGGGACACTCCCCCTTCCCTCCTTCCCTCCCAGCCTGTGCTGGCAAGATCCACAGGTCACCAGCCACATCCGGAGAAAATTGGCGTTTAGACGCAAGCCCCCGCTGAGCAGCGATTGGCGTTTTCTCTCATCCTTACTTCATGCCTGTCGAACAGCAATTTGAGGCCAATGTTCACGATCGACCAGGGCCCGGCCCCTGCTCCGGCCAGACAGGAATAGAGTTAAATCCAATGCTGATCATTAGGCCTTATTGATCCCTGGAGTGAAAAATCCCCTGCTTCAGGGCCCAGGCTGGGAGGGGAGTCTCGGGGGGACAGGATCTGGCATTGGTACATTCTGGAGCTCCAGCCCTCGGAGACCCTCCAGCTGAGCGGGAGGGGGCCTGCCAGGGGCTGACGGCTGCATTAGCCCTGCCCAAGGCTCAGAGCTGGAGGGACACCAGGGTTGGTGGTGACAGCTCTGTTCCCACTGCACTATGGTTCCGTCCTTCCTTCCTTCCCACTCTCCTGTCTGTGTGGCGTGGCTTGGCCTCTGGTGGTGTTTCTCCGCATGTCCGGAAATGACGTCTTTGCTGGAAATGGTGTATGAGAGGGTCTGCTGAGACCGGAGGATGTATCCCTGGTTGACTTCTCAGGCTTCATGGGAACAGATGGGGAGTTGTGTTCTCAGGTGTGGGGGTTCCTCAAACCCTGCCCCCATCTTAGAAGGGAGGTGTTGCAGGACATAAATGTTTATGGAGCCAGTGGCCTATGTGGGGAGGTTAGGTGGGGGTCCTGATTGGGTCAGGTAGAGTGACAGCTTGGCCCACTCCTCCACCTCACTCTGTGGGTGTGTGTATGCAGGGGCACACATGCATGCATGAGTGTCCATAGTGGCTTTACACCTGTTTGTGCAGGAAGAGCTCTGTGCATGTGCGTGCCAAGAGCCATGCAAGGAGCAGGGTGCGTGCAAGGCTCTGGCCCTGCGTGTGCACGTGTGCAGAGACCTCACGAGGCGTCATTCACAGCACAATGAAGTGAAAGCAACAGTGTGGCCCTTTGTTCTTACCTGAAAGGAAGAATGAGCTGTCTGCCTCAGGCGTGCAGCTCCTGGAACCGGCTGGTGGCTGATCCCACCTGCCTGCTCCGCCTCCCGCAGAGTCCGGCAGCCACACCTCCCACAGCCTCTAGCCCCCGCCCCGCCCTGTGCC
>NW_006159889.1:1278897-1284843 GCF_000334495.1 Tupaia belangeri chinensis
CCCGCAGAGTCCGGCAGCACCACCTCCCACAGCCTCTAGCCCTGGCACAGCCATGTGCCCCGCGGGGCTGCTGACGAGGTGTGCTCCCTCCCTGCACCATGTGATGGGACTGGGTTCCTCCTCCTCCCTCAGGAAACCACGATTAGTGGCCTGACGCCAGAGACCACCTACTCCGTCACTGTCGCTGCTTATACCACCAAAGGAGATGGTGCCCGAAGCAAGCCCAAAATTGTGATGACCACAGGGGCAGGTGAGTGAGGGCTCAGGGACAGAGTCCAGGGTGGGCACTGGGAGGCAGTGCCAGAGCCAGTGCTTGGTGGTTCAGTCCCAGGCCGGCCCACCATGATGGTCAGCACCACAGCCATGAACACCGCACTGCTCCAGTGGCACCCGCCCAAAGAGCTGCCTGGTGAGCTGCTGGGCTACCGGCTGCAGTACTACCGCGCCGACGAGGCACGGCCCACCACCATCGATTTTGGCAAGGACGACCAGCACTTCACAGTCACAGGCCTGCACAAAGGGGCCACCTACATCTTCCGGCTTGCTGCCAAGAACCGGGCAGGCCCAGGTGAGGAGTTTGAGAAGGAGATCACGACCCCTGAGGACGTGCCCAGTGGCTTCCCCCAAAACCTGCGCGTAACAGGACTGACCACTTCTACCACGGAGCTGGCCTGGGACCCACCGGTGCTGGCGGAGAGGAACGGGCGCATCACCGACTACACCGTGGTGTACCGTGACATCAACAGCCAGCAGGAACAGCAGAACGTCACTGCCGACACCCGCCTCACGCTGTCTGGCCTCATGCCAGACACCACTTACGACGTCAAGGTCCGCGCACACACCAGCAAAGGCGCTGGCCCGCTCAGCCCCAGCATCCAGTCCCGGACCATGCCCGTGGAGCAAGGTGTGTGCTGCGGGCCTGGCAGCGCCTGCCCAAGCGTGGCCACGCCTAGGGACCTCTGCTGTCCTTGATCTTCTGGTTTTCGGCAACTGGCCACCAGCCTCTGGTGTGACCCTCTAGTCTGTCATGGTCGTGACCACTAACCTCTAGTGACGGGCGCCACGTTCCTGTATATGTAAGCCCCGACTTCTGCTGTCCTTACCCTACTGACCTCTGCTGTGTGACCTCATCTCTCGTCACCTTGACCCACTGATCTCTTCTGACTGCATCACCACCCTTGGGTGTATGACCTGCTGCTCTTTGGTGTATGATTCTACTCTCCTGGGGCCACGACCTGCTGACCTAGCGAACATGCTCCACCATGCTCTGGTGTGTGGCCAGAGTGCTCCAGACCAAAACCCACTGACCTCCAGTCACTCTGGCCTGGTGTCTGTCCAGTCAGCTTTGACCCACCTCCTTCCTGAGGCTCTGACTGGGGTGCTGGGGCATCCCCACCCTGTTTGGTGTTCACTAGATGTAAGATCTTAGGCTGGGAATTGAACTGCGTAATTAGGAGCTGTCTGGGGGTGGGGGTGCTTGGTACTCTGCAGCCATTCTCAGCCGTTTCCCCCAACCCCAGCCAGGAGTCTCACTGGTGGGGAGCCCTCTGGCCCACTCACCATACCACAGCCCAGCCAGAGCTGATGCCCTCCGCCTCCTCCTCCATAGTGTTCGCCAAGAACTTCCGTGTGGCAGCTGCAATGAAGACATCTGTGCTGCTCAGCTGGGAGGTCCCCGACTCCTACAAGTCTGCTGTACCCTTTAAGGTGGGTAGAAGCCACCACCTGCCAGACCCAGCACAACCCACAGCCTGCTGAGCCCTGTCGTTCCGATCCTGGCCCAGACGTGTGCCTGTCTGGGGTGCAGGGTGCCCCCTCCCCATGGCGCAGCGCCTGGCCCAGAGGCACTGCCGTGCTCTGCCTGCCGCCCCCACAGATCCTGTACAACGGGCAGAGCGTGGAGGTGGACGGGCACTCGATGCGGAAGCTGATTGCAGACCTGCAGCCCAACACGGAGTACTCGTTTGTGCTGATGAACCGCGGCAACAGCGCGGGAGGCCTGCAGCACCTGGTGTCCATCCGCACGGCCCCTGACCTCCTGCCACACAAGCCACTGCTCGCCTCGTCCTACATAGAGGAAGGCCACTTTGCCCTGTCCATGCCCCAAGTGCAGGATGTCTCACTTGTCAGGTGCAGACAAGGCCTCGGGGAGCTGGGGCTGGGCTGGGGGCTGCCGGTGACGGTGGTCCTCATCCTTCTCTGCCCCCAGGTGGTTCTACATCGTGGTGGTGCCCATTGACCGTGTGGGTGGGAGCATGCTGGCGCCGAGGTGGAATACGCCTGAGGAGCTGCAACTAGACGAGGTGCCTGGGGTGGGGACAGGACACTGAGGGCGGCCCTGCTGCTATCCCGCCTATGGCTTCCCTGCCCAAACTGATTCACCAACTTGAAATTACACTCCTGGTTGCTCCTGCTGGCAGCCTCTGGAGAGAGGGGAGCCCCTTGGGAGGGTTCAGAGAACTCCTGGAGGGCTGACGGAGAACTCCCCGGAGACATTTGGTGAGAATCCTCTAGGGCAAGAAGTAGTGGATGTCTCTGTGGATCTAGAGAATCCTAAGCCCTGGAGACTAAGGATTCATGAAAATCCAGGGGCCAGGAGGGGCTAGAGAGGGCCCTACATCCTGTAGTGTCCCAGAAAATGGGAATCCTGTCCTCTTACAGCTGGTGTGGGAACAACCTTCCGTGGCTGGGGTGATGGCTGGTGACCTGCAGAGCCTGCGATAGGTGGCAGGGAGGAATGGGGTGCAGGGTCTGTCACTGTTCTGTGAGGACAGTGGGATGGGCCAGGGGTGGGCTCTACATGGAAGGCGAGCCTTGGTCCTAGCCCACGTGGCTGATGTCCAAGACCACAGCCCAGTGTAGCATGCTCCGAGGCCCCACGTGACTCCCAGGCTCTGCCCCCAGCTTCTGGAGGCCATCGAGCAGGGTAGTGAGGAGCGGCGGCGCCGGCGGCGGCAGGCAGAGCGGCTGAAGCAGTACGTGGCTGCTCGAGTGGACGTGCTCCCTGAGACCTTCACGCTGGGGGACAAGAAGAACTACCAGGGCTTCTACAACCGGCCCTTGTCTCCGGACCTGAGCTACCAGTGCTTTGTGCTCGCCTCCCTGAAGGAACCCGTGGACCAGGTCTGCCTGAGCCGGCTTGGCTCTCAGCACCCTGAGACCCCAGGCCTGACCCAAGGCTAGGCCAGCCTCAAACACCACAAGATCCCAGGTCTGCATCAGCCCAGGGACTCCCAGATACTCCACTAGGGAGGCCCCAGAGACCTGTGTTAAGAACCCCAGACCCCAGAAGACTAGACTCAGTCATGTTGCCCAGGCTCAGGCCAGCCGCTAGGGTGTGACACCCCTAGTCCCGCCCAGCCCCAGAGCCCTTCTCAGGTTGGATGGGCAGAGGGTCGGAGATCTCTCACTGAGCTCACACCCTGTGTATTCCTCCGCTGGGCCACAGAAGCGCTATGCCTCCAGCCCCTATTCTGACGAGATCGTGGTCCAGGTCACACCAGCCCAGCAGCAAGAGGAGCCCGAGATGCTGTGGGTGACAGGCCCTGTCCTGGCAGTCATTCTCATCATCCTCATTGTCATCGCCATCCTCCTGTTCAAGAGGTAAGTGCGTCCCTTCTCTGGGCAGTGCGTGTGGAGCAGAGGCGCCATCCCAGCCTCGAGCCCGGCCCTGGGCTCGGTGGGAAGCCAGGAAGGGCAGAGGCAGTGAGTGTGAGTGTGAGCACCAGCCTGTCAGGTGGGGCACACGTGTGTATGTCAGCCTGGGCGTGAAGAGGAGCCAAGGCATCTGGGCACACCTGTCTGTCTCTGTTTCTGTGGATGTGAGCAGATCTGTCTCCTCTCCAGCTTCGTGACACTGCCCTCCCTGGTCTCCAGCCATCACTCCTAGGTGGCTCCCAGCCTCGCTCTCCTGCTGAGGCCCAGAAAGGTCCTGACCCAGCCACAGCTGCATGCCCACAGTATACTTAACAGACGTTCATCGGAGGCCCGTTGTAACTACCATGTCCCGGCCGTCTTGGCCTCTCCCCTTCCTCTCCATCCACCTTCTAGCCTGAAAGGGATCTGCAGAGACTAGCTTTGTTGCTCTCGGTCTAAACCTTCCTGTGGCTCCCGAGATAAAGCCCTGCCTGTTCAGGGTGACTATTGGGTGGCCAGTCTGACCCTGCTGCCACCTGCGATGGCATCCTGATACACCAGTGGGGGCTGTGCCCTCCTCTGTCCTACAGCTCTCTGCCCACCTAGCAGCCACCATTTCCTCCTCCAAGACTCACTTCCAGCTGGCTCTGGTGCCCACAGAGGCATGCCTCCCCGCACAGCCCCGCACCTACTCTCGATGCTCCATTAAAACGCACCGGGGCTGCAGCCAGGTGTGCTGACCCTGCAGCCCCCGGCACAGGGCAGTGTGTAGAGGCACCTGGCAGGTGAACGCATGCTGGGCCGTGTGTCTGAGCACGTCTCTGTAGGAGTGCCCATGCTCCGTGACTGTCTCGCCTCCGCCCTGCCCTGAACACAGTGCTGCTTCCTGAAGAGGTTGTTCCTTTCTCCCAGGGATAAAGACCTCTGGGCAGGGCCCTGAGGAGTGTCCCCCACACCCACTCATCCTTCCCACTCCCACCTGGATCCTTGTGTGTGTCTGGAGAGTCAAACCCTGTCCTTGTCATGTGGGTGCCATAGCAGGGTCCCTGTGTCTCGAGAGGGCTGAGTGCTTGTCGGAAACAGTGACCGTTCCTTTCTTCTGTCTTTGCCTGTCTTTCGGGACCTAGTAAACAAGAAAGGTAGGAGCCGTTCCTTCTCTCCTCCACGCCTCCCCTCTACTTCTTCCCCTCTGCACACCTCGGGCCAGCAGGGAGGGACGGTGCTTTGACCGGAGCCTCCTGGCCTGTGGCTTTAGCAGCAAACTGTCCAGTCACCTCAGCAGGCTCCCGGTTAGGGACGGAGTTCTCATTGGCGTGAGGGGGTAGGCTCTGTCGCTCCCCTGCCAGTTTACCCCCACACCCTCCACAGACAGTGCTCCTCCTCCAGGGTCTGCGTCTAATGCGACCTTCCCTGCTATTTCCCAGAACCTTCACGGCCTCCCAGTTCTCTAGGAGGTTACCTCAGTGCTGCAAGAAGCTGTCTCGCATGTGTGCAAAGAGCACTCCGCAGGGCCACACACAGGGAGTGTGTCCTGGTACACGCACACTTGAGCACCCACACATGAGCTCTTCCTTCACCCACCCACAAATGTGTAGACCCCAAGTGGATATTGCCCGCACCCGGACCCTGGAGTCTGTCTCTGACCCTGTCCTTGTATTCGGGGAAACTGAGGCCAGCAGGAGCAGGCTCTGCCCAGTCAGGGTGACACCTTCCCCGTCCCTCCTCTGCTGCTCTGGGCGTTGACGCTGATACTCCAAGAGCCGGAAGCTGGGGCGTGGTCCCGTGATGTTTGTGTATTATGTGTCTTTTGCATGTTTATTCCTGGTGGCTCTTGCTGCCTCAGCTGGCGTGGCCTTGGGGATGGCAGCCACTGCCCAGCGGTGACCTGTCTTCTCTCCAAAGGAGCCACCAGCCTCTGAGACCCCTTCCTCCCTCGCTGCACTGCCCCCTCTGCCCACTCCACACTCCCGCTGTTTCCTCCCCCTTCCTGACCCCACGTTCTCTCATTATGAGGCTGCTCTGCCCCTGGCTCCTCTGTGCTCAGAGACCCCAGGATGAGGTGGGGCAGCGGGGGGACAGCCGTGGCCGTGGGGCTCGGTGACAGCCAGGCTTCAAGTGCTCACCAACCTCCCTCCTGCCTGTTTAGGAAAAGGACCCACTCGCCGTCCTCCAAGGATGAGCAATCAGTTGGGCTGAAGGACTCCTTGCTGGCTCACTCCTCTGACCCTGTGGAGATGCGGAGGCTCAACTACCAGACCCCAGGTAGGGCAGCCCCCATGGCCTGCTCACCCCCAGCCCAGACCAAGCAGC
>NW_006159889.1:1285190-1307919 GCF_000334495.1 Tupaia belangeri chinensis
ATTCCTGGCAGGTCACTGGGGTCTCCTCTGAAGGACCCAGGCCACATGCCTGCATCCCTGCCTTTTCCTTCCAGCTCTTCCCCTGTGCCCACCCACCTTGCATGGAAGGGTCTGCAGACACCCTTCCGCCACCAGTGCCCGGGGCCCAGTGACCTCTTAGAGTGGTAAAACAGTGTAGCCCCTGCCTTGTCCTCATCAAGGGCTCTGCTTATGGACCCCCCGAAATACACAGAGCCCAACCTCAGTGCCAAGCGGGATTGATTCCTGCCCTTCCTCCTTCCACTCTCATGTGGCTGTCTAACTGCTCCTCCTGCCTAAAATGTCACTGTTCCCATGCCCTAGCAGACACAGCTCAGACCTGTCCTCCTGGGAGATCCCCCATGCAGGGTTGGATGTCGGCTCCCACAACCTCTCAGCCTCTTCCATCACGCCGCCTCTCACGTGGGCCGGGATTGCCCTAGTAGCAGTGTGTGAGCTCTGTGGCACTGAGTCGCTTGTCCCCAGCCCTTGTATTCGGTGCACGGTGGGTTCTTGTTGAATGCCTGCGAAATGAACACAGACAACCGAACGAGCGAGTGTACACAGAGGGCTGGTGTACGAGCTACCTATTCCTGCATGTCAAATTACTCCAGAACTTAGTGGCTTGAGACAGCAATAATTACGTATTAGCGCTCACAGTTTTTGTGAGTCAGAAGTGCAGACGGGGCACAGCAGGGACAGCTTGTCTCTGCTGCAGAATGTCTGGGCCCTCAGCCGGAAGATTTGAGAGCTAGGAGCTAGAACCGTTTAAACCAGGGGTTGGCAAACTGTGGCCCGTGGCCAGATACAGCTCACCACCTGTTTTTGTAAACAGAGTTTTACTGGAACACGGCCACGCCCATTCATGTGCGTACTGCCGTGGTGACTTTCCCACTGCAAGGCAGAGTCGGGAGGTGCAGTAGATCCGGCGGGCCGCAAAGCCCGGGGCATTTACTCTCTGGCTCTCGTAGGAAAGGTTGGCCGGCCCCTGGGCCTGTTCACGTGTCTGGTGGTGGATGCGTCAGCGGTGAGCCTGGCTGAGGCAGTCAGCTGGGACCTCACACGGGCTCTTCGTGTAGTCCGGGCTTCCTCACAATAGAGTGACTGAGCTCCGAGGGTATGTGTCCTGAGGGAGCACGTGAGGCAGACCGAGCAGGCTGGTGCAGCCCAGCATGATTGGATGTGTGAGGAATCCGAGCAGCCTCCTCTGGGAGGGCACGGGTCCAGAGAGGGGTCTGGGTGGTGCTGCACAGAAGCCTGTGCAGAAGCTCCAAGACGTCGCATGCGCGTCAGGCAGTGAGCAGTTGAGTGTTTCTGCGGCGTTGGAGTTGGGGGCCAGGAGTATTGAGCCAAAAGATGACAGGAGGTTAGACAGACGTCCAGCCACAGCGGGCCTCCAGCTCCGGGCTTAGAGGCTTGGAGTTCGCCTTGACGGTACCAGAGAGGCATTAAAGGCTTTCAGGAGGGGAGCACTCTGGTTAGAACTGTGTCTTAGAAATGTCACTCTCAGGGCCTGCAGGTGGCATGGTGGATAAAAGTGCTGGACTCCCACATGGCCGACCGTGGTTCGAGTCTTGGACATGGTGGCTTGCTTTCTCACTTTTCCTCTCTCTCTGTCTCTTCTGGTCAAATTAAAAAATAGTAATAATAACAAATAAATGTAAATAAAATATTTTTTTTAAAAAAGAAATGTCACTCTGGCTGCTATGCGGAGGATGGGCTGGAGAAGGAGGAATTAGTGCAAGAGATTAGTCAGTTTTTTAAGGTTTATGTTTCTAGGTTTTTGCCATAGGGCATGTGCGTTTGCCGGAGAGAGAGGGAAAGTGAGAAATCACCCTCCAGGGCAGATGGCCATGCAGCAATCCCTTCTCCATTCTTCTGAGATTTTGACCGTGTACTCACATGTGATTTTCAAGCCCCCGGGTCTGTGGCTTGAACTGTGGTCAGCTATGTGGGAGTTCAACGTCTTAACCACCACACCACTTGCTTTAAAGCCCCCATTGAGTACGTGAGAGGTGGCTGGGGGAAGAGAAAAGGGACAGACTCGAGAAACATGAGGAAGGCGAGGGCAGTGGGGATTGGGCTTGAGTCCACATGGAGGTGGCAAGAATAGTGCCATTGTCGCCTGCTGAGTAGCTGGGTGGGCTGGCCCTCCCTGACACGAGGGCTAGGGCAGGAGGTGGTGAAGGGCATGCAGTGGTCAAATCCTGGGCTGTCCCAGGGAGAAGGCGGGGAGGAGGAGAAGGGCTGAGAAGGGAACCCCGGAAGGGCAGCTGGCAGTGTTCGGAAGGCTGAGAAGTAGCCCCAGGGATTAAGAAGGAGCAGCACGTGGGCCAGCAGGTGCTGCAGAGGTTAAGGTTCTGGCTCCCATGTGACCAACTGTGCAGTTTAAGTCCCAGACTCGGCAGCTTGAAAAACCTCTGGGCACGTGTGTACATTTCCAAAATCCTGAGAGGAGACTGGAGAAGGGGTTGTAGGGTGGCCATCCCTTCTAGGGATGTGTCACACACACTCTCTGGCGAGCACATGGTCTATTACAAAATAAAACTTAAAAAAGAAAAAAAAAAGAAAAAAACAGAAGGCAAGAGTGCAGTGTCCCAGAAGCCAGGGTGTGGGAGGGGGTGAGCGATTTATAGTGCAGAGACTCAGAGGGAGGGCCACTGGCTGTGGCAGGTGGAACAGCGGTCCTGGGACCAGAAGTGGTTCAGTGGGCTGAGGAGTAGCCAGCGGGGCACTTTGTAATAGGGAATCCTTTTCAAAGCCGTGTGTGCAGGAGACGGTGGGCAGGGGCACAGCCTGAGCGGAGAGGGCTGTGGGCTCTCAAAGGGAGTGCTCCCGCGTCCAGTCTGGAAGTCACCCACAAGCAGGTGAGGCCACGTTTCCATAGCAGAGGCTCCAGGGTTAGGTTGGACTGAGCATTTCATCACAAAATGCAAACCCTCCTGGACACAGAAGGGGCCCTCGGTTAGCTTGTCCCATAGCCGAGGCCCTCACACCTGTCACCACCTCCTGACCCCCTCCCTGCTGCCCCTCCTCCGTGTCTGATGGCGGCAGTGTCAACGCCAGGGTTAACGGGCTCTCTTCTCTTGCCCTGCTGTTTTTCCATTTTTGTTTTCTCTGCAGGTTCCAGTGTCCCCAGTTGCCCGAATATCTCAAGTTAGTTTTCAAAGTTCCCGCGTGGGGGATACTTTGGCTTCCGTGTCTGTTTCCACTCCTCCACTTTTTCTACCCCCTCTCCGCCGCCTTTGAATCTGGTCTCTCTCCTCCTCCTTTCTT
Organism: Tupaia belangeri chinensis; assembly: GCF_000334495.1. NCBI lineage: Eukaryota > Metazoa > Chordata > Mammalia > Scandentia > Tupaiidae > Tupaia > Tupaia belangeri. The sequence continues at coordinate 1,288,485 of NW_006159889.1, forward strand.
GCTGTCCTCGTCTTCCTTCTCTGCCCTCCTCTCTGCCCGCCTTGCTTTCTCCAGTTCTGTTTTCTCTCCTCCTGGCCCCGACTGTCTCTCTGCCTCTCCTGTCTCTGATCTGTCTGACACCTTCCTGATGCCTCTGCTTCCTGTCCCCTGTCCATGTCCACACCTCCCTCCTCCTCTCTGCCTCTTTCTCCGTGCCCCTCCGCGTCACTCTGCCATTGTCTCTACTTGGTGGCCACTCCATCCACACTCTTCAAGCCCAGGGCAGTGATGTCACCGAGTCTCCCATGGTGGCTGGTGCCAGTGAGGGGCAGGAGGGCTGTCAGGCAGGTGTGATGGGACACCAGCTTCCATCCTGTCATGGCTGCTGACCTGGGCTCCAGCACCAGCCTGAGCAGGAGGAAGCCTCCCATCCATCCTGAGACCTGCCAGGCAGGGCCCTGCTGCCCTTACTCAGCACACGTCACCTGGACATGCTCCCACATGCTCACGGCACTCACACCGCCCTCGCCCACCCTCCAGCCACTGTGTGCTCCGCCATGCCTGTCGCCGCCGCATGTGCTGCTGTCTCCATGTCACCAGTGCTGAGTGCTCCATGGTCACACGTGTTCACATGTGCACATACATACACTGGTGCTGTCTCTACCACCCCTCTCATGCTGACTGCCCTGCTCCTCAGGTATGCGCGACCATCCCCCCATCCCCATCACCGACTTGGCCGACAACATCGAGCGCCTCAAAGCCAACGATGGCCTGAAGTTCTCCCAGGAATACGAGGTGAGACGTCCCCAGCCCTCCCATGTGTCTGGCCCCATGTCAGCTCCTTCCTTGTCCCAGGTGCCTGCTGTGGTTGGGGGGGGCCTAGGCTGCCCCAGAGCACACAGAGAGAGGGTCTGCAGTGGTTGGGAGCTCTGTCTGCCAAGGCCCCACCCATACTCTCTAAAGATCACCCTCAGCAGATGCTTCAAAGGCTGCGAGCCCCCCAGGGTCAGACACTCAGACACGTGCCCAGACACTCACAGACAAGGCAAAGGTCAAAGACACAGACGCAGGGACCAGCAGTTAGCGTAATGGCTATGTCGCTGGACTCCCTTGTAGTCGACCGTGGTTTGCGTCCCGGACCCGGTGGCTTAAAACTCACGCCGGGCGCGTGTGCGTGCGTGCCCAAAATCCGGAGGAGAAGGGATTGCGGCATGGCCATCCCTCCTGGGGGGTGATTTCTCGCTTTCTGTCTTTGTCTGTGTGGCGAGTGTATGCGCCCTATAGCAAAATCAAAACAAACAAACAAACAAAAAGACACAGACGCAGATCAGTGACAGCAGCCATGACAGCTGGCATCTATCAAGAGCTCATGCCAGCCAATTTCCCACAGCCTCGTGAAGTGGGTACTGTTACCCCGTCTTACAGATAAGGAGGTGGGGCTCAGACAGCTGATGAGCAGTTGAATCAGGATTCAGGACCAGGCCTGGCTGATGCCCTGTGCCCTGCACTTGAGGGGTTCATGTGTGTTCTCTGAGTGCACAGCTCAAGAGCTGGGGTGTCAGAAGGCTCTAGGCCCTTATGTGCTCATCCCGCTCTGGCCTGGGCTCCTGCCTGCTGGGGGCAGACTCTAGGACTTGAGGGTTTTAATTCCACCCACAGCTGGTGGCAGGAGATGACTGAGGCTGCCAGCTGGGGAGGGGTCTGGTGAGGGCAGGTGGTGCTGAAGGAGAGACCTGTCCTCTCGGGGAAGTAGGTGGAGATGTCTTTCTGCCTCATTCCCACTTGCCCAGCACCTGGCCCAGGCCTCGGTACGTGATTGAGGGGTAGGTGATGGGTAGGTTGGCTTGGCCTAAACTGTGAGTGTGCACTGCTTCCGGTCAGATGTCCGCCATCCACCAAGATGACCCTCCTGTGGGCTGTAGGCCAGGGCAATTCCAAGGGCTGCGAGCCAGGTTTCCACAGAGGAAGCCGAGCTTGGCAGGCGGATGGACAAACATGTCTGCTGCAGAGAAGCCTGTGGAGCCCCCAGCGGGGCCCTGCTTTGCCTCAGGGTGTGCTGCAGGGTAACACAGCTTGTGATCCTGCCCTTGGTTCTTTGACCGGAAGACCTGGTCTTCTGCCCATCCCACACCACGTCCTACACCTGCCCAGAATTCCATCCGCCGAGACTCTGGCTGGTTGTCTGGGCTCACAGTGGCCCCCTTTCCACTTTTACCCACTTCTCTCCTCTGATCTGAGCTTTCCTTACAAGACCTCCTTCCTCTGGGAAGTCTTAGCTGGCCACGCAGGGTTGCCGTGGGCTCTCTCTTAGCCAGGATCCCATAGCGGTTATCTTTCGCAGTTGGTTAGTCACTCATCACACGTTTGTGAGCACTGACCACGTGCAGGCCCAAGCTGGGTGGTATGGAAGTCTGCAGGAAAAATGTCCTCAGGGAGCCCAGCCAGGGGGGGGACACCCATGGGGTCAGCATTGAACATGTGACTGCGACAACTGCCCACGTATAAAATGTGCCTGACGCGTGTGGGGAAAGCAGACTGACAGCACCAAAGCGGCCCGAGGGGTGAAGTGTACGGGTATGGGTCTCACGGCGCAGTGACACTGACCTGAGGAGGGTAGGAGGCTGGGCCAGAGTATGGAGGGCGTCGTGTGCTGCTCTGCAAACGCTGGATGGCACCCGCCGGTAAAGCGAGGCTTAGACGAGAGTGCACTCACAGCGCTGCAGCGACTTAGTGCCAGCGCACCGGAAGTTCTCGCCATACTTAGCTGTCACCAGCTGCATCTGAGGTGCAGAAGAGCTGTGGAAGGCTTTCGAACAGGAGATTGGCGTTCAGATAGCATTTTAGGATCGTTCTGACTCCGTAATACAGGGTCAGAAATGAGCAAGAAGAGAGTCAGAGAGGTGTCCGGCCTGAGTGGGTGGCCTGGCTACGGCCAGTGGCAGCAGGTTGGAGACACTTAACGGGGAGGGGAGCACCAGAACATGGTGACTGGTTGGAGAGGGCTTGGAGGGCTTTTTTGTTTGTTTGATTTTTTTTTTTTTGTTGTTCACTTTAAGGGGTGTGTGCTTGCCAGAGAGAGTAAAAGGGAAAGTGAGAAACCACCCCCTGAGGGGGATGACCACATAATCTCACTTCGGTTTCCTCCTGGGTTTTTGGCCATGCACACACTCATGTCTGGCATGATTTTCAAGCCATCAGGTTCGCGACTTAAACCATGGTGAGCCATGTGGGACTCAGTGCCTGAACCACCATGCCATCTGCCACCCCCCCTGGGAGGACTCTGGAGGCCACGGGCAGGCTCCTGGCCTGGGCTCCTGAGTGAGATGGGTGGTGGTGCCTGTCACCAGGTGAAGTCCCAGCAGCAGAGTCAGGCTAGAGGCAAGCCAATTAACTCAGCTCTGAAAGGACTGAGATGGAGGTGGAGGTGTCCAGAAGGCTGCCGGAATTCAGCAGGGTGCTGAGGGCACAGTGGAGCTCTGGGCAGCTCCAGCACACAGATGTAAGGATCCCGCCAGCGAGGCCAGCAGGTGGCATGGTAGTTAAGGCACTGGACTCCTACATGGTAGCCTGGGGTTTGAGTCCCAGACCTGACAGCTTGCTTTCTCATTTCTCTCTGTTTTTCTCTGGTGAGCACTCATGCCCTATAGGAAAAATTTTAAAATAATAAATAAAATAGAAAAATATTAAAAAAAAAAATCCCACCCACAAATGAGGTTACCCAGGGAAGGTGGTAGAGTGCAAAGAGCCTGGAAGGAGCGCGGAGGAGCCCCGCGTCCTACCTACAGGACCTGCAAGGGGAGGAGAGAGACAAGGAACAGAGGGCAGCCAGGTGGGAAGGTATCGTGGCATCCAGAGCCTGGGACAGTGTGCAGTACCGCACTGGGGCTGCCATCACTTCCTTCCGGCCACACTCACTTCATTAATTGGGTGCAAGCCTTGATGACCTGTCCCCCCCCAAATCCTCCCTGAGGCCACTCAGGCAGGCGAGGGGATTGGGTACCGTGGTCAGAGGAGACCTTGCTCCACCACTTCCCTGGTAGGTGATGTAGCAGCATCTGGCTCCATGGCTGGAGGAGGTGGTGTGCACCTTCTCTGGCACCGTGGTTCAGAGATGGCTGGGCCCCCTCTGGGGAGGTAGGTAGGCCTTGGCTCTTACGCCATCCACCTGCTTCCTCTATTCCCTACAGTCCATTGACCCCGGACAGCAGTTCACATGGGAGAATTCAAACCTGGAGGTGAACAAGCCCAAGAACCGCTATGCAAATGTCATTGCCTACGACCACTCTCGGGTCATCCTCACCTCCATTGACGGTGAGCCACAGGCAGGGCCTTCCCGTCCCCTGGCCCTGCTCCCCGGGCGGCATTTCATCCCACACAGTGTGCCCTGAGTCTCCAGGGTGCATGGAGGCCAGCTGGGCTGGGCTGAGGTCCCTCCGATGATGCCCTCCCACACCCCTTTCTGTCCACAGGTGTCCCCGGCAGTGACTACATCAATGCCAACTACATCGATGGCTACCGCAAGCAGAATGCCTACATTGCCACACAGGGCCCCCTGCCAGAAACCATGGGTGATTTCTGGCGGATGGTGTGGGAACAGCGCACGGCCACCGTGGTCATGATGACACGGTTGGAGGAGAAGTCCCGGGTGAGGCATGCAGGGCCCTAGCAGGAGGTGGGTGGGAAATACACTACCACCAGCAGACAGCTGGCTCCTCCGCCTGTCCCTATAGACGGAAGTACCTCTAGGGAGCCCCCAGATGTCGCTTTCCTGGGGTGTTACTGTGCTCCTCAGAGACTGGGGTGTTCTGGGATGTCGCATGTTCCCCAGTGCTGGTGGGTGTTCATCAAATGCAGTCCCTTCCTGGGACTGTTCTCTGTGCCCTTGTTGCCGGCATGTTCCCGGGGTGTTTACGTGTTCCCCAGATGCCCGACAGTTCCTGGGGCATTACCACATCTCCCGAGTTAATTAGTGGAAAGAGCTGCTGTTGTCTGCTTGTGCACCGCAACGCACTGACTGGAACGTAAAATTTACAGAGCTTGAAAATGGCGCATAAACATTATGGGTAAATTTGGCAGAAAATGTGCCTGGTGCGATCTGGTCTTGAATAAATAATTTTCAATTACGACCCTCATTCCACCACCAGGGCAGTGGCGGCCACCTAGTGTAAGGACCTTATGTGGCTCTGAGAGCTCAGAGCCGGGGGCCTCGTACCAGATAGGTAGAGTCCCCCTGCCATCCTGCTTCGGCCCATCCGAGCCTCCGGGCACCCTCCAACACGTCCTCCCCCTCCATGTTTCCCGCCTTGCTTGTCTCTCTGCAGGTCAAGTGTGATCAATACTGGCCCGCCCGTGGCACTGAGACCTACGGCCTCATTCAGGTGACACTGCTGGACACAGTGGAGTTGGCCACGTATACCGTGCGCACCTTTGCGCTCCATAAGGTATGGCCCTGCCCAGTACTTGCCCCACACCTGGACCTGTGAGGGCAGTGCCTGAGTGGGGTGCTGGAGTGGGGGGGCGGGGCGAGAGCCCCCAAGATCGGAGGGTTAGGGGTTCAGCTCAGAGGTGTGAGTGAGTGTGACACCATCCCCCCATGCCGTGGGAACAGTGCCATGAGCTCCATCAGGCTGCCTCGTGTGGCTTCTAAGTCCCGTCAGGGAGGCAGGTGGGTGGCCTCCCTGCCCCGAGACTGCGGGAGACTTCTGGTCTCCCATCTCTCACTACTCTCACCTCCAGAGTGGCTCCAGTGAGAAGCGTGAGCTGCGTCAGTTCCAGTTCATGGCCTGGCCAGACCACGGGGTTCCCGAGTACCCGACCCCCATCTTGGCCTTCCTGCGGAGGGTCAAGGCCTGCAACCCACTGGATGCCGGGCCCATGGTGGTGCACTGCAGGTGAGAGGGTGCAGCGCCACCGGAGGGGCGGGGTGGGAGGGGCGGGCCTTCGCCTGAGGGGAGTTTGTGTCCCGCAGCGCGGGCGTGGGTCGCACGGGCTGCTTCATCGTGATCGATGCCATGCTGGAGCGGATGAAGCACGAGAAGACGGTCGACATCTATGGCCACGTGACATGCATGCGCTCGCAGAGGAACTACATGGTGCAGACAGAGGACCAGTACGTGTTCATCCACGAGGCGCTGCTGGAGGCCGCCACGTGTGGACACACAGAGGTGCCCGCCCGCAACCTCTACGCCCACATCCAGAAGCTGGGCCAAGTGCCTCCCGGAGAGAGTGTGACTGCCATGGAGCTCGAGTTCAAGGTGGGACTCAGGCGGCCTGCCTGTCTCGGGCCTGGGGGTAGCCTCCCATAGGGAGCCCTGCCTGACCAGTCCTCTCTCTCGGTAGTTGCTGGCCAGCTCCAAGGCCCACACGTCCCGCTTCATTAGCGCCAACCTGCCCTGCAACAAGTTCAAGAACCGCCTGGTGAACATCATGCCCTACGAACTGACCCGTGTGTGTCTGCAGCCCATCCGTGGTGTGGAGGGCTCCGACTATATCAATGCCAGCTTCCTGGACGGCTACAGGTCAGCGTGCTTGTCACTGCCCCACTGTGCCCTGTCGGTACCTAGGTTTGCACGCGGCGGAGTGGGAGCAGCCCAGAGATCGGAGAGAGCTGCGTGGAGCAGCAAGGACTTCCTGGAGGAGGGATGGTCTGAGTGGGCCCCGAGGGCCAGGCAGAGTTAGGGTAGCCTGGGGGCAGCAGCACCTCCAGCATGTCCAGTCTTATGTCCATGCAGACAGCAGAAGGCCTACATAGCCACCCAGGGGCCTCTGGCCGAGAGCACCGAGGACTTCTGGCGCATGCTGTGGGAACACCGCTCCACCATCGTCGTCATGCTGACCAAGCTGCGGGAGATGGGCAGGGTGAGCCCAGCCCTTCTTGTTCCCGGGGAACGCAGCCACCCAGGAGAGACGCCCTTCATTCTTCTCCTTCACACCCCAGCCCCCATCAGCATAGCCTCGGACCCCTCTTCCACCACAATCCTCTGAAACCCCGCTCTCCTGTCCCCTTGTTCTCTGCCTGATCCTGGGCTGGGCCCTCTGTCCACAGGAGAAGTGCCACCAGTACTGGCCAGCAGAGCGCTCTGCCCGCTACCAGTACTTTGTCGTCGACCCAATGGCTGAGTACAACATGCCCCAGTACATCTTGCGGGAGTTCAAGGTCACGGATGCCCGGGTGAGTGGACAGGAAAGCGTGCCTGTTTGCACTCATGTATGTCCACGACACTACCCGGGCACTCATGGTGTGGCCGCTGCCCACAGGGTACCTGAGCTCCCCATTCAGGAATCCCCAAGGGTGCACAGAGATTGGATGTGAGCTCATCTCCTGGGGTGGCCCCAAGCATGGCAACTTCATGGGTATACACACCTGTGCCATTGAACTGCCTCCCCAAGTCCAGTGGGGCCACTGCCTGAGACACCCTAACCCTGCCTCCGGCCACCTCTCCCAGGATGGGCAGTCGAGGACGATCCGGCAGTTCCAGTTCACAGACTGGCCAGAGCAGGGTGTGCCCAAGACGGGCGAGGGCTTCATCGACTTCATCGGGCAGGTGCACAAGACCAAGGAACAGTTCGGGCAGGATGGGCCCATCACGGTGCACTGCAGGTGGGCTGGCCCCATGGGCCCGTGGGGCACAGGCAGGCCCACTGCCGCCCAGGGTGAGCAGGACTCCTGACCAACCTGTGTCCCTGAGCAGTGCCGGCGTGGGCCGCACCGGGGTGTTCATCACACTGAGCATCGTCTTGGAGCGCATGCGGTACGAGGGCGTGGTCGACATGTTCCAGACCGTGAAGACCCTCCGCACACAGCGTCCTGCCATGGTGCAGACAGAGGTACGCAGACTAGTGTACAGGTAGGGCCTCACCAGGCTTGTCTTTGCACCCCGGGCTGCCTGTGGGCAGCAGTTGTCTAATGCATCCTTCACGCTGCCAACACCTCGCATAGCCTGCTCCACCCAGTGTGCCAGTGGGCAAGGTGGGGGAGGCGTGTGCATTTGTGCAGCTGCTCTGGACTGTGCACCAGCAGTGCCGCAGGCCCCGGTCCCGGCTGGGCAGAGCAGTCCCCATGGGGTGCAGTTTAGGAGCAGGTAAACGCGGCAGAGGTGACAGGGAACTTGCTCGATGTGAGGGCCTGGGAGATGGAAGGAGACAGACGAGCCTTCGGAAGTGCTTTCAGGTTTCCCAGGACGAGGCCTGGGTGGCTGTGTGGGTCTGGCACCTGCTTCTGGCCAGCACAGGTCCTCACTGACCAGCCCCTGTCCCGGCAGGACCAGTACCAGCTGTGCTACCGCGCGGCCCTGGAGTACCTCGGCAGCTTTGACCACTATGCAACGTAACTACCGCTCCCCTCTCCTCCGCTGCCCCCTGGGGGGCTCCGGAGGGGAACCAGCTCCTCTGAGCCATACCGACCGTCGTCCAGCCCTCCTGCACGGATGCCGTCGCTGGCAGAGCACAGCCCACGGGGATCACAGCGTTTCAGGAACATTGCCACACTTTCCGGAGAGCCCAGGACCCTGGGCGAGTGGGCAGGCCAGCAGGCGGTGCTATGGCCCCTCTGCCCATCAGGCCCGCCTGGAGCCCGCTTCAAGCTCTCTGTCCCGCTGCCGCGTTTCTCATGCTTCTCATGGGGTGGGGATGGGGACAAAGCCTCCTTTTTTATACATTAAATGGGGTAGACTGAGGGATTCTAGTCTCTTCCCTCTGATTTTTCCTTTTGCAAATTCTTAACTGCAGAATGGGCCACTGTGGGGGTTGGGATTTCTTTCTTTTTTTTTTTTTTTTTTTTTGGGTAAGGTTCTTGCCTTAGGGTCCATGCGCTTGCTTCACCTTAGATCTTTTTTTTGTATGACTTGACTGCTGAAAGACAGAACACGCCTTCCTCGTGTTGGGCCTGGGCTGCCAACCTGAGCAGCAGGGCCAGGGGGTGCGGCCGATCCACCGGCTCTTCAGCCCATCAGATGAGATCCTGTTTCAGCCAAATGCAGGGAAACACACTTTTCTCCTTTTTTTTTTTTCTTTTTCTTTCTTTCTTTTTTTTTAGTTTTTTCTTAAGAGCCTTTTTTAGGCCCCACAGACAGTGGTGGGCGGGGAGGAGATGGGAAACACACATCCCAGTTGTCTATTCCAGTGTGTGTTCAACATTCACAGCCCAGAACCACAGCTGTGTCTGGGGGAGCCTGGCAAGGCATTCCTCATCACCATTGTGTTTGCAAAGGTTAAAGCAAAAACAAAAAACACAAAAATCAAAAAAAAAAAGAAAGAAAGAAAGAAAAAGGAAACGAGAGAGTCGTTCCATGTCCCCTGCTTCACGCCCCCAAGAGGGGAGGCAACTGCCTGCACTTGGGGTGCCCTCTGGGCCCTCAGAGCCTCGTGTTCGATGCCAGCATTGCAGCATGGCGTGGTGTTTGCGGGCCGTGGGGCCAAGACAATAGCACAGGGCAGGGCGAGTGCCACGCCCCTCACACCTCAGGGCCAAGCAGGGCGGAGTTGGTCCTTCAGCTGCAGGCCAGTGGGCCGGGTGGGCCTGGTAGCACATGTCCTCAGCGCGGGCCAGATGGTTTCCCTCCCTGGTTTGCAGCTGTTTTCAAAGCCCCTGAGGATCGTCCTTTCCACTCCAAGATGCCCTCACAGACCAATGTGGCAAGACTACTGGACCTCTATCCATGGTACTATAACCAACCCTATTGGCTCGGCTGGCTGAGGGGCAGGGAGAGGGCTCATCCCGGGGCAGCACTATCTAGGAGGGTGAGTGGGGGCGGGGAAGGGTGCATAGCTCTCAGCTGGAGGACTGTCGCAGAGTCCCCCCAACTAACTAGGCTCAGTCAAGATCAACAATCCAGGGTTGGTGATGTTGGATGAAACATTCATTTTTACCTTGTGGATGCTAGTGCTGTAGAGTTCACTGTTGTACACAGTCTGTTTTCTATTTGTTAAGAAGAACTACAGCATCATTGCATAATTCTTGATGGTAATAAATTTGAATAATCTGATTTCTTACAAGCCAGGCCTCTGTCTCAGCTCTTTGTGGAACCAGAGCCTGGGTGAAGTTGGTAGCTGGGGTAGGCTCCGCAGAGTCCCCGTCCCGGGTGAGCCTGTGAGAGTGGACACCTGGCACAACTGCATTTCGGAAAGGAGCTGGTTCAAGGTGGACATGGAGCCACAGCCACCAGGGCCAGGCCTGAGCCCCAGTGCCTGGGGAGAGTGCCTTGGGCTCAGGAGCATGCCCTCTGTCTCCCCTACTCCTAGGGGATTGTGGTTGCCAGGTCAGGGCTGCTGGGACTCCCACTTCCCTGCTCCCATCACTTGTGTCTCCCCCTCACCCGCTCTGAGGAGGGAAGGCCTCGTGGCAGAGACTGGCCATATGGAAATCATTTGCCCAAGGTTCTGAGAGGAGAATGGAGGAGAAGGGATTGAGGTGTGGCCTTCCCCCCGGGGGGTGATTTCTCACTTTCTGTCTCTCTCTGTCTTTCTGGCAAGCTAATGCACCCTATAGCAAAAACCTCTCCAAAAAAAAATCTATAGGCAGGGGGGCCAGCAGGTGGTGTGGTGGTTGAGGGCACTAGACTCTCACATGGCTTACCATGGTTCGAGTCCCAGACCTGGTGAATTGCTTTCTTACTTTTCCTCTCTCTCTCTCACTCTGTCCCTCTCTGGTCAAATTTAAATAAATAAATAAATAAAGTTAAATAAAATAATTCTTTTTTTTAAAAAATCTATAGGCAGGGGCCAGCAGGTGATGTGGTGGTTAAAGCACTGGACTCTCACATGGTTGACTGTGGTTCAAGTCCCAGACTTGGTGACTTGTTTTCTCAGATTCCCTCTCATTTCTCTTTCTCTGGTCAAATAAAAAAAAAAAAAAAAGATTTTTAAAATACTTTCTAAAGAACTATAGGCAAAGCTCCACTGCAGCATTATTCATAATACTGAAAAATTAGAAACAGCCCACATTAGACGTACACATGGTCTACAGCCTTAACGAAGGGAACTCAGGCCAGAAGAACCTGCATCACCTGCGACTGTTTAGAAATGTATTATCTCAGGCTTCTTTCCAGATCTGCTGAATCAGATTTTGTAGATCGAGTTCCTTATGGTATTTTATAAGCATTAAAATTAGAGAGCACGGGCAAGGATAGACACCAAAATGTTAGCAGCGATTTTCCAGGTGGTGATGTGCCCTATTTTAAACTCATTTTCTTTTTTAAAGAATTTTCCCTTCCTTCTTTTCTTTCATTTCCCTCAGAGAGGGACAAAGTGAGAGAGAAAGTAAGCCACCAGGACCGAGACTCAAACCACAGTCAGTCATGTGGGAGTCCAGTCCACTTAACCACACACCACCTGCTGGCCCCTTAAACACACTTTCTACTTTTCCTGCTTCTGCCATGCATTTTTTCCGTGAGCATGTGCCACTGTGATGCCATGCCATGGGTGCACGTATTTTCTCTGCTGGATACCCTTCCTGGCACCCCTCATCCCGGCTCGCATCCTCTGAGTCCCTCCTGGCCCTTTCCCCCCAGGAACCTCACATCCAGTGGTGTGATTGATCCAGTAACTGGCACTGTGCTCAAAAGTATTTTTGCCTCTTCAGCTGTTCAAATACTAAAATAGAAAAAAAAAAATCAAGAAAATGATTGCGGCTGCTGTGCAGAATGAAATGCACACTGGCAAGGACCGCCTCTCACTTGCTCCCAGCTTGGGACTGACCCAAAGTAGGAGCTCCATTCATGTTTGCTCAGTGCCTGAGAGGCCCTGGCCTACCCCTGAGGCAAGGAGTCATTCTGGCTGTCTGAAGGCATTTCAGCTGGGCCTGGGCAGCAGTCAGTCCTCAGAATCTCCACTCCCAGCTCCTCTGAGGCCCTTCCTTTTGCCGCCAGCCTGAGCTTACCCCCTAGTCAGCTTCAAGAGGGACTTTCCATCCCCGGACCAGCCTACGAAGGGTCTAGTATCTACCTCACCAAGCTCCGCCTCCCTGAGCTGCTTTTACATGTTTTTGAAGAATTATTTAACTTCATTAATTTATTTTAATTTGACCAGAGTGAGAGAGAGAAAATGAGAAAGAAGCCTCCAGGTCTGGAACTCAAACCACGTTTGAGTTGTGGGAGTTCAGCGCTCTTAACCACCACACCACTTGCTGGCCTAAAATTTTTCAATTTTTTGCTACAGGACATATGCTCCTGCTAGAGAGAGAGAGAGAGAGAGAGAGAGAGAGAGAGAGAGAGGGAAAATGAGAAAACAACCCCCTCCGGGGGAGGACCATGCCACAACCCCTTTTCTGTTCTCAGGATCTAGGGCACACACACCTCGGCATGTTCTTCAGGCTCCCAGGCCTGGGACTCAAACTGGGCAGTTGACCATGTGGGATCCAGCAGTTCTAACCACCACACCACCGACAAGCCCTGAGCTGCTGCTTCTCATTCCTCAATAGGAATGACTCGGATTTGCCAAGCTGTGTTTTAAGTAAGTATCACCCTGGACCCGGACCTGAACCTGGACTGGACTTTGAGCTGAGGGCAGAGTTGTGGGCCCGTAACTGGGGTATCCTTGGATTCCCCCAGAGACCTTGTATCCTAGACCCTTTCCCAGGGCTGACCCATCCCAACCTTCACTGTCTGGCATGATTTCTAAGCATACTCTACAGTTAACCCCATCTGAACCCCTGCGTGGTCCTAAAATTCAAGTCCAGGGCTAGCAGCTGGTGTGGTGGTTAAGGCGCTGGACTCCCTCATGGCTGACCATGTTTCGAGCCCCAGACCTGGCAGCTTGAACATCACACTGGGTACATATATGTGCCTGCCCAAAATACTAAGGTGAGATTGGAGAAGGGGTTGCCTTGTGACCATCCTTCTAGGGGGTAATTTCTCACTCTGTCTTCTTTCTGTTTTTGTTTCTCATTAATCACTCCAGGTGTGCATGCGCCCTATGGCAAGAACCTAAGGGGAAAAAGGATACAAATCCAACAAGCATGTGGTATAATACCTGCTAGTGTCACTAAGCATTTAAGTAATAGGCATTTTATCTGCATTGTTAGAATGCAGTTCCCCTAGGGGCTGGCAGGGAGCATGGAGGCTAAGGGCACTAGACTCCCACCACATGCCCAACTGTGGTTCGAGTCCTGGACCTGGCGGCTTGCTCTCTCACTTTCCCTCTCTCTATCTTTCTCTGGTCAAATTTTAAAATAATAAAATGGAATAAAATAATTATTTTTTAAAAATGCAGTTCCCCTAAAAGCCCTGCATATATCATCTTTTGCTTCTGAAGACTAAGGTCCAGAGATGTAAACCAAGTCACCCTAAGTCACAGCTAAAAAGTTAGTGGGCCCTGGCTCTGTGACTCCAGAGCTTGAATGTGTAACATACACACTAAATACATACGCACTGTATGGTACTGTATATATAGCTTGTATGTGTACACACTATATACCGCTATGCAAGTCTATCTGGCTTCATTTGTCCTTTCTTTCTACAAATAAAATTTCAGAAATACTTATTAAGCGCTTACTGTGAACCAGGCAGTGTACAGGTGCTGGGATTCAACGGTAAAATAACAAAGTCCCCTAACCTTCAAGAACTCAATCTGGTGGGAATTGGTGGGAATAGACTATGAGACAAAGAAATCTGACACATAGTTACAGACTCAGATTCTGGACTGGCACACAGCCGACCACAGTTTGAATCCCAGACCTAGTGGCTTGAAAATCATGCCAAGTGCATGTGCCTATGTGACCAAAATCCTGAGAGGAGAATGGAGGAGGAGGAAGTGCTATGTGGCCATCCCCCTAGGGAGTGAGTGACTCCTCACCTTCTCTCATCTCTCTCTCTCTCTGTTGAGTGTACACACCCTGTAGCAAAAACTCAAAAACAAACAAAAGAAGAACTGGGCACTTGGATGGATACAGCGAACACCGAGGATGCAGTACACTTGGGAGAGAATGCAGAGTGCTTTTGTTGAGTGTGAGGTGCCTGTAATTGTCTGGGTGGAAGAATAGAGTTGTCATTTCCCTATTCCCAAAGTCAGCACATAGTAGGTGCTTATCACAAACTCCTTAACCAAAAGAATGCACAGGTAAATTTGAGCCAAAACTTAAAGAATGGATGGGACTTGGCCCTGAGAAGAAGCTATTTTACTGCATGAGATGAAAAAAAAAAAAAAAAAAAAAAGCAAAGGATATAGGGATAGACTTGGATGTAATCTAGAAATAGCCTTTAGCTGCCTGATTGTTGGTGCTCACCAGGGTTTTCTGCACCTCTGCCTTTAACACAGCCCTCTTTGGCAGAGAGGAGGAATAAATCAGAACTAAGCAGAAAAGTGCTTTTGGGTACCAACAGATTTTGTAGAGGTTACGTTGCTGGACTCCCAGGTGACCAGCCACAGTTTGAGTCCCAGACCTGGTGGCTTCAAAATCACGTGTGCATGCATGTTCAGGATCCCAGGAGGAGAATGAAGGAGAGAGGACGGTGGTGTGACCATCCCCTCTGGGAGGTGATTTCTTACTTTCTCTCTCGCTGTCTCTGTGTCTCTCTCTGGTGAGTGCATGCACCCTAAGGCAAAAACCTCTAAAAAAAATGAAAGTTGTGCTTTTGAGAAATGTGGCACTGATCTATCTGTTGGTGTGTGTATGTCTGTTTAAGCATTTTCATGTTTTTATTTTCAATGTTCTAGAGGCCACATAGTCATGCCGGAGAGAAAGTGACCATCCGACCAGGAATCGTCATACCACAAACCCTTCTCCATTTCTCCTTCCTTTTGGAATTTTGGGGATGCAGGCACACGGGTTTAGAGTGTTTTTCAGGCCACTGGGTCCAGACTCTAATTTCGAGGTTGGCCACCTGGAATCCAGCTGCCTCAACCACCATACCACTGGCTGGCCCCAAATTTGTGTTTATTTCATGGGTGAGAAGGTGCTGGTCTTGGGACCAGCAGGTGGTGTAGTGGTTACATTGCTGGATTCCATGTAGTCAACAGTGCTTCAAGTCTTGCACTTAAACTCACATCAGGCATGTGTGTGTGTATGCACATGTGTGCATGCCCAATATCCCAAGAGGATAAGGGATTGTGGTGTGGTCATCCCCCTTGAGGGGTGATTTCTCTGTCTTTCTGGTGAGCACATGCACCCTATAGCAAAAATCCAAAAGGTGTCGGTCTTTCCACCAATCTTGTCTGCAAGGCTGAGTTAAGGCTGAAGTTTTGTTCTTATTTACATGGACTGAACTGGCTATAAAAGGCCTCTCCCTGGTGAACCAAGCAGAGCAGTCAAGGCGTAGCAGTGAGTTCCTGGTGTTTATGATCAAGGCTTTTCTAGGCAGCTCAGGTCAGGCCCTGAGCTTCCTGACTACCAGAGAAGAGTGTTTACTTTAAGCAGCTAGTACCCACGGGGCAGGGGTGGGGGGTGGGGTGGAGGTCAAAGGCATGGCATTACCATAGAAATGTAGTACCACCTGGTCCTTTTTTATTCAGTGTATATCCTAAGATCCACAGCTCATTTCAAGTTAAACATCAACTTTCTGGGGGCTGGCAGGTGGTGTGGTGGTTAAGGCGCTGGATTCCCACATGGCTCACTGGTTTGACTACCAGACCAGACCAGACCTGGTGGCTTTCTTTCTTTTTTTCCTTTCTCTTTTTCTCTATCTGTCTCTCTCTGGTCAAGTTCAATTTTTTTTTTTTAAAGTAAAATAATGACAATGAATAAAATAAAATAATTAAAATCATAACCTTCCTGTTCCCTATTATTATCAGCTATAAAATGGGACAGTAGTAATGTCACCTTCAAATATTGTGGGGCTAACAGGTGGCTATAGTGGTTAATGTGCTGGACTCCCAATGGCCAACCTTGGTTTGAGTCCTGGATCTGACAGCTTAGAGTGGACAAAATCCCAGGAGGAGAAGGGAAGAGAAGGGATTACAACACGGTCGTCCCCCCCAGGGAGTGATTTCTCACTTTCCCCCTCACTAACTGTCTCTCTGGCAAGTGCATGCACCTTACGGCAAAAATTAAAAAAATAAATAAATAAAAATTCAGGGGCTGGCAGGTGGTGTGGTGGTTAAGGGTGCTGGACTCCCACGTGGTCGACTGTGGTTTGGGTCCCAGACCTGGTGACTTGTTTTCTTACTTTCCCTCTCTATCTCTCACTCTGTCCCTCTCTGTCCAAATTAAAATTAATAAGTGAATAAAATAAAATAATATTTTAAAAAATTCGTAGAGAGGGATGAGGCAGGGAAAGAAAAAAATTCATTGTGGAGATGAAATTAAGAAATACTGATTTATGTGGGGCCGGCAGGTGGCGTGGTAGTTAAGGACGCTGGACTCCCACATGGCCAACTGCAGTTCAAGTCCCGGACCTGGCAATTTGCTTTCTCACTTTCCCTTTTTCTCTCTCTCTCACTCTGTCCCTCTCTGGTCAAATTAAAATAAATGAATAAAAATAAATAAATGAAGTTAAATAAAATAATTCTTAAGAAAAGAAATATTCATTTACTCCACAAACTCTTTTTTAAAGGAATTATTTAATTTTGTTATTAATTTCAATTTGTTGTAGGGCACATGAAAGAGAGAGAAA
Organism: Tupaia belangeri chinensis; assembly: GCF_000334495.1. Classification (NCBI taxonomy): domain Eukaryota; kingdom Metazoa; phylum Chordata; class Mammalia; order Scandentia; family Tupaiidae; genus Tupaia; species Tupaia belangeri. Next base: position 1,305,008 of record NW_006159889.1, read on the forward strand.
GAAAGAAAGAAAGCTGACAGGTCCGGGACTCAAACCACGGTCAGCCATGTGGGAGTCCAGCACCTTAACCGTAATGCCACTACCGTCCCCACTCAACAAACTCTTAGCACAAAGAGCCAGGATTTTTCTTTTCTTCTTTTCTAGATTTTTACCACAGGGCATGTGCACTTAGGGAAGAGTGAGAGAGGGAAATTAGAAAATGACCCCCCAGGGCACCGGCCACTCTACCCCTCCCTTCTCGTCCATTCTCCTTCTGGCTCTCGGACTTGAACCTACATGCACTCGGTGTGTTTTTCAAGCCACCTGAAACTTGAAGTTTGGCCCGAACTCAAACAGCAGAGTTGGGCATATGGGATCCAGCTGGTCCTTCTTTTCTTTTTTAAATGATAAGAGGGTATGTGCACTAGCCAGACAGAGAGGGAGGGGGAGAAAGCACCCCCATGGGGCATGACCACAATCCTTTCTCTTCCATTTCTCCCTCCTTCCAGACAAGATGTGTTTGTTTTTGTTTCTTGTTTTTTTTATTTTTATTTTTTCCCAAGCTGCTGGGTCCAGGATTCAAACCTTGCAGCCAGCCATGTGGGAATCCAGATCCTTTAACCATGAGGGAGGGTGTGGGCTGCCCCCCAACCCAGACTTTCTTTCTTTTTTTTTTTTTTGGAGAGGTTTTTTCCGCTATAGGGCGCGTGCACTCGCCAGACAGATGGAGAGAGACAGAAGGCGAGAAATCTCCCCCCAGGGGGGATGGTCACGCTGCAGTCCCTTCTCCATTCTCCTCTCGGGATCTTGGGCATGAACGCACACACGCACACACGCCCGGCCTGAGTTTTAAGCCACCAGGTCCGGGACGCGAACCCCGGTCAACTACGTGGGAGTCCAGCGACATAGCCATTACGCTAACTGCTGGTTCCCCCCACCCAGGCTTTCTAAGAGCAAAGTATAGTGATGAACAAAATAAAGAGCTCTGCCCTCGAGGAGCAGATATTTTAATGGAGAAAGGTAAACAATAGAAAAATAAATAAAGCGGAGGCCAGCAGGTAGCATGGCGGCTAAGGCGCTGGACTCCCACATGGTCAAGCACAGTTCGAATCTTGAACCTGGTGGCTTGCTTTCTTACTTTCCCTTTCTCTCTCTCTCTGTCTCTCTCTCTGGTCAAATTAAAAATAAAAATAAAATAAAATAAATATTAAAAAAAAGAAAAAGAAAGCATACAATGGTTGTCAGGAGAGGCTTCAGGGAAGAGGTGAAGGGTAGGAAACCAGAAACAGGAGGATTAAACTGGGGAGGAGTTATTCAGAGATGGGGTGGGGGGAGATTGTCTGGAGACTGTTAAAAGGACTTGGCTTCTCTCCAAAGTGAGATGGGAAGTCCCTGGACATTTTTAAGAAGAGCAGTAACATAATCTGGCTTCTGGTATTATAGAATACTAGAAGGGCAGGGAGGAAGGGCAGAAACAGATGAATCAGGTGGCTGTGACACTTAACCCAATCAGGCTGCAGATGGCGTGGACAGGTGGCCGGGTGGCAGCCGCGGAGGTGGAGAGAGTGTGAGGCAGAGCAGATCTGTGGAAATGTTCATATCAACGTACTGACAGCACAGTTCAGAAAATAAGTTGATAAATTCAACTTCATCAAAATGAAAAGCTCGCTCTCTCTGTTTCTGGTGAGCACACGTGCCCTATAGCAAAGTAAAGAAGAAGACTACGACAAACAACCCAGTTAAAAAAGGACAAAGGATTAGAATAGACATTTCACCACACAGGATATATGAATGGCTGGTACGCATGTAAAAAGATGCTCAACATTAGTCATTAGGAAAATGCAAATTAAAACCACAATGAGATACTTCACGCCCACTATAATGGCTATAATCTGGAAGACGGTACCAAATGCTGGCAAGGCTGTGAAGAAACGGGAGTCCTCAGACAGTGACTTTATCATTTTTTCTTTTTTTGGAGAGGTTTTTGATATAGGGCGCGTGCACTCGCCAGACAGAGAGAGACAGAGAGACAGAAAGTGAGAAATCACCCCCCGGGGTGGGGGGATGGCCACGCCACAATCCCTTCTCCATTCTCCTCTCGGGATCCTGGGCACGCACGCACATGTGCCTGGCGTGAGTTTAAGCCACCAGGTCCAGGACTCAAACCGCGGTCTACTACGTGGGAGTCCAGCAACATAGCCATTATGCTAACTGCTGGTCCCTAGACACTGTATTTTTGACAGGAATGCAAAATGATGCAGCCACTTTTGAAAAAACAGTTTGGCAGTTTCTTAACAAGATAAACAAATTTACTGTACAACCCAGCAATTATTTCACTCGTAGTTATCAACCCAAGAGAAATGCAAACATAGGTTCACACTAAGACTTGCCCGTGGACGTTCATAGCACTACTCGTATGGAAACAGCCCAGAAGTGGAAACAGTCCAAATGTCAATCGATGCTACAATGGGAACGATTCAATGATGAAAATGAACAGAATAGTGACACATGCTACAACATGGGCGACCCAAAAATATGATGCTCAAAGAAGCCAGACATAGAAGCCATAGTGGGGACCAGCAGATGGCATAAAGGTTATGTCGCTGTGTTGGACTCCCACGTAATTGACCACAGTTCGAGTCCTGGATCTGGCGGCTTAAAACTCAATGCAGGGGAACCAGCAGTTAGCGTAATGGCTATGTCGCTGGACTCCCACGTAGTCGACCGTGGTTCGCGTCCCGGACCCGGTGGCTTAAAACTCACGCTGGGCACGTGTGCATGCGTGCCCAGGATCCCGAGAGGAGATTGGAGGAGAAGGGATTGCGGCGTGACCATCCCCTCTGGGGGGTGATTTCTCGCTTTCTGTCTCTCTGTCTCTCTCTGTCTGTCTGGCGAGCACACATGCCCTATAGTGAAAAAAAAAACCCAAAACC
>NW_006159889.1:1308406-1335795 GCF_000334495.1 Tupaia belangeri chinensis
GTTTAAACTCACGCTGGGCACATGTGCATGCGTGCCCAAGATCCTGAGAGGAGAATGGAGAAGGGATTGCAGCGTGGCCATCCCTCCTGGGGGGTGATTTCTCGCTTTCTATCTCTCTGTCTCTCTTTGTCTTTCTGGCAAGTACACACACCCTATAGCAAAAACTATTCAAAAAAAAAAAAAAAAAGGAAAATAGGGGGCAAGCAGGTGGCATGGTGGTTAGGGTGCTGGATTCCCACATGCCCGACCATTGTTTAAGACCTGGACCTGGTAGCTTGAAAATCACAAGAAATAGATAAATAAATAAATAAATATTTTTAAAAAGAAAAGTATGGGTCAGCTCCCTGGCCTGGGGGATAAGGTAGCCAGATCCCACATGGCCAACCAACCACATGGTTCAAGAGTCGGACTTAGTGTCTTGAGAAATATGCTGTGTGTGTGTGTGTGTGTGTGTGTGCACGTGTATGTGTGTGTGCCCCAAAATCCTGAAAGGAGGAAGAGATGAAGAAGGGATTGTGACATGACCATTCCCTCTGGGTGCCTTCTCTTCTCCGTCTCTTTCTGTTTCTCTCCATTGAGTGCAAGCACCCATTAACAAAGAAAAAAAATTAAAAATATCAATGACAATAGTTAGATAGAAACAATTTTTGTATACATAAAGCATTTAGCACATCATTTGTAATGTAAGTCAATAAATGTAATTCATTTTTTTTTAGGTTTTTGCCATAGGGTATATGTGCTTGCCAGAGAAAGACAGTGGGCAAGGAAGTGAGAAATCGGCTCCCGGGAGGGATGACCATGCCGCGGCCCCGTCTTCTCCTCCTGGGATTCTGGGCGTCACGCACATGCACCAGCTTTGCTTTCAAGCTGCCAAGTCAGGACTCCAACCATAGTAGGCCACTGAGGGATCCAGTGCCTTCACCACCCGCCACTGGCTGGCCCCAGTGTAATGAACTGTTAGAGCCAGTAACAATGCTGTTACTACTTATGTCAGGCCTACTATGTGCTGGGCACTGTGCCAAGTGCTGGACAGAGTGAAGCCCCAGGAAAAAAATCCCTGCGCTAGAACATGACATAAACTTTTTTTTAAATTATTATTATTATTTTTTTTTTGGAGAAGTTTTTGCTATAGAGAGACTCCCATGTAATCGACTGATGGCCAATCACTGTTCAAGTCCCAGACCCCGTGGCTTAAACTCATGCTGGGCGCATGTGTGTGCCCAAGACCTCGAGAGGATGGAGGAGAAGGGATTGCGTAGGGATTGCGGAGTAGTGGCCATCCCCCCTGGGGGGTGATTTCTCCCTTTCTGTCTCTCTGTCTTTCTCTTTCTGACCAGCGCACACGCCCTATAGCAAAAACCTCTCCAAAAAAAGAAAAAAAGAAGAAGAATTTATTTAATAATTAAATAAAATTGAAATTTTTTTTTTTTTTGAGAGGTTTTTGCTATAGGGCGGGTGCGCTTGCCAGACAGAGAGAGAGACAGAAAGACAGAAAGCGAGAAATCACCTCCCAGGGGGGATGGCCACTCCGCAATCCCTTCTCTTCGTACTACTCTGGGCATCTTGGGCACGCACGCACACATGCCTGGTGTGAGTTTTAAGCCACCAGGTCCGGGACGCGAACCGCGGTTGACTACGTGGGAGTCCAGCGACATAGCCATTACGCTACCTGCTGGTCCCAAATTGAAATAATTCTTTTAGAATTCTTTATTTCAATTTTATTTATTCATTCATTTATTTTAATTTGACAAGAGAGACACACAGAGAGAGGGAAAGTGACAAAGCAAGCCACCAGATCTGGGACTTGAACAGTGATTGGCCATCTGGGAGTGTCCAGCACCTCAACCACCACACCACCTGTTAACCCTTCTTTTTTTTAATTAATTAATTTCTTTATTTAATTTGAGCAGAAGAGAGAGAGGGAAAGTGACAATGCAAACTGCCAGGTATAGGACTTGGACCACAGGCAGCCATGTGGGAGTCCAGCACCTTAACCACTACACCATCTGCTGGCCCCCCTCCCCACTTTGATTTTTAATTAGTTTTGCTTAGAATATTAACATTTAAAGGGGGCAAGGGAAGGATGAGCTTAAAAAGAGACAAACTGTCAGAGAAATGGGAGGCAGTCAGCAGAAACTGGACGTAGGCTCCATCTATCACCTCCAGTAGGAAACCAGTGATACAAAGTAACAGGCACTTGGAACACCTCTTCTGCAGCTGGGAAACACGGGCAAGGTCAAGTTCATGGAGCAGTTGGTAAGGACTGCAGTGGTAGCAACTGTATCCACATTCAGGACCTGGAGTCTTCAGGCAACCTGCAGCTTCCTGAGCTCAGCAGAGGCAGCAAGGGCTGTGAATTCTGTTGCACGGTTTGGGGTGGTTTTCTTTGTTATGTATCCTCCAAGTTGGATTCTTCAGATGCTTAGCGATTTTCTGAGCTACCTGGCAAACTTGTTACCGAGTATATTAGTCAAGAGAGGAACAACTTCTAATTGTTATGAAAGACTATTGGTTGCCTACTCAATTCTTCTCTTTTTTGAAACAACTTTTTTTTTTCCTGGAAGTATGTGCCCAGTAATACCATCCTTTTTGCCAACATTCATTAGCTCTCACCTTCACAACAATCCTGCAAACAGGTTTCTTTTTTTTTTCCCTTCTTTCTCTTTTCCTTTTTTCCATTTTAATGTTGTGAAAACCCAGGCTCAAAGGAGTGAGTGGTTTTGATTACAGGTCTGACTGTTTATAGCTGTTTGCAGTGTGCTACGCTATTACTCATCCATTGGTAATTTTGTATATTTTCGACTATCAGGTTGTGGGTATTCCACTTTCCTATTTGACCTGTAAGGGTGTCCTGTAATGCCTCTTTTCTCATCACCCTTGACTGTCTGGGAACTCATTAAGGCGACTCACTATCCCGAAGGCACAGCCCCTAATGACTTCTATTATGTTATAGGAACCCCCCTCGCCCTCCAGAAGTGCCTCTAATGATTCCCAGGATCCCCCTTCGTTACCCTCAGAGCTACTCCTAATGACCCCCAAATCCCTGCTCACTGAGGAGCTGCTTTATAACGACCCTACGGACACCCTCCCTCAGGACCTGTCCTAATGACCCTCAGGGCTCCTTCTCCTTCAAGAACTGCTCCTTTCAGGAACTGTCCTTGCTTACTGGCGACTGAGATTGATCCAAAGACACACGGCGTTGTTTCAAAAACCAAGAGGGTCCCGGAAAACCAAGCCAACTTGACCACCTTAGCAGGATTCTTTGACCTCGGAAGCTGATTCCCTAAAGTCCTTAAAACACTCCTACCTTAGGCAAAGGGCTACTCATCACAATGAAACTTTGCCCTACGCTTTTGTTAGAAATATCCTACAATACCCGCATCGCCCTTACCCACCTACCCGACCAGCCTATTTCTAGGTGCTCTCCTCTTTCAACCCTGATTAGTTACGGGTGGCCAGAGCCCGCCTACGATTGGCCAGCTCCACCATCCAGCCCAGATGCTCAGTGGCCGCGGTCCCCAGCGGTACAACGTTTCCTCCTGGCAACAGCCCGAGCCCGCGCTCATAGGCTGAGCAGAGCGACCTGGGCGGCTGTTTGAAGGCTTATGGTCGCCCTCCGATTGGTTGGCTCTGCGGAGCTCTGTGCGGCTGCGTCGAGGTCGACTTTTGGAGAGGCGGAGCTTCGTCCTTCGCCAGCTGGAAAAGCAGTGGGGTCGGCTCGGCGACAGTAGAAGCCGAGCCCGAGCCCCACCAGGGCTTTGGGCTTTAGATTCCTTTCTGATCAGAGACCTCAAAAAGGAGGGAAAATGGCTTCTGAATCAGAAACTCTGAATCCCAGCGCTCGGATAATGACTTTTTATCCAACCATGGAAGAGTTCCGGAACTTCAGTCGATACATTGCCTACATTGAATCCCAAGGAGCTCATCGGGCTGGACTAGCCAAGGTAAGGCATCGGGTGTTCCCCTGGCCTTTGTGACCTATGGTAGCATTAAGATTTTTCCTCAGTGAGGGCCACAACTGTCTTACTGGAAGTTGGATGAGGTTGAAACGCTAGTGTATGCTGTCCTATTTGCAAGTTAATTTTCTTTCTTCCTTCCTTCCTTCCTTCCTTCCGGGGCGGGGGCTATATTTGGAGCGGTACCCGCGGGAGCGACTGCGAGGGGAGGGTGCGGGAGTTTGGGATGGTTGTTAGCACCAGCTATCTTTATTGAGTAGCTGAGTACCGGGCCTAGTGCTCACCGTTTCGCTTGCATCATCTGAGTTAATCACAGCAACCCTGCAGGGCAGGGGGTTGGGAATCCCCATTTTCCAGATGGAGAAACTGAGAGTCAACTCGCACAGCCAAGGTCACACAGCTAATAAATGGCAAAGACCGTATCCGTATTGAGAGTTTTGAATCCGGAGCCGGTGCTCTTTAACCACTAGGCTTTGTTGCTGGATGCGGGAGGAAAAGTGATGGGCATTGGGCGCTTTCCCCAGGGGATAGATTGGAGGAAGAGAACTCTACATTGAAGAAAGACGATGTTCAGCTGGGGTGAGGGTGAGGAAATCAGTTATTCAACAGTTACTGAGTGCCTGCTGTGTGTCCTGTATTGTTCTAGATTCTAGGCATATAAAGATGAATAGGGCCCAAAGCGACCAAGCTCCATTGGGGCCCTTTTCAAGACCTGGGTATGGTATGGGCCTCAACACATGATTGTTGGTTTTTGTTAGATTTACAAAACTAAGGTATTCAGAGTTTGTTTTTGTTTTTTTTTTTTTTTTTTTTAAGAATCCTCAAAATTAAATAGGCTTCAGGTTTCTCCACACTTGAATATGCCCTTGCAAAGGAACTCATCTAGGTGGGGATTAGGTTGTAGGCAGAATAAAGATGGTGCCCCTAGGAGTGGACTGTCGCAAATTTCCTCGTGTGTAAAACAGGGATAGTTGCATACCTGCCATGCAGAGTTTCACAAGATTCATGCAAAGTGCCTGGACAGGGACATACCTTATTTTTGGCAGAATGGAAGCTTAAGAGATGCAGGTAGTAAGGTTTGTCTTCTTTCTCCTCTCTTAAGACAGCGCTGCTCCAGGAGCTCTCCCAAATCTACTTGGTTGGTAGTTTAGAGGCAGTTTCCCTTCCAAGCTCTCTAGCTCTCAAAAGTACTCTCAGAGCTGAACTGCCATGGCTTTGGCCTCTAGAGCAGAGGAGCAGAATTGCTAGACCTTGGTGAGGAAGTTCAGTAGAGGAAAGGATGCACGGTTTTTGCTTTTAAAATGGCACTTTTTAGCTGGTCTGCTTTGCCCATTTTCAGTTGCTATTGTCTACTGTGTTAGCAAACAATGGGAATGCACCCATTGAACTGATGTCCTCATCTAAAATTTTATTTTGCTTTCTCCTGTTAGTTATGAGGTTTGGCCTGGATTGCACGCGTATTGCCTGTTTAAATTTTGTCCTTTGAGTTCTGGGTACAGAGCAGTTGAACTTGTCTAGCTTGACTTCATTAAGTACTGCTGAAACTGCATTTTGGTTCAGATAGGAGAACAATTTTGCTTGAGGGTTTTAAAATGATAAAGTCATGTTACTAATGTCAGATTACTTTTTAACCCTTTAAACTTTGTTGTGCTGTAGCCAAATAACTTTCCTTAGGAATACAGAATCCTGTCTTAAAGCTATGTCTTAGAAAGGCGGCCATAGGTAGCTTGTAAAATCAGCTTGTAGTATGTTATGTTTAATTCTCTGGGAAGAGACTAGCAAGGTGTGAATAAGGGAGTATGTTGAAAAGATAAGGATAAGGGGGTCCTGCAGGTGACATAGTGGTTAAGGTGCTGTACTACCACATCACTGACCGGGACCAGGACCGGGACCGGTAACTTGAAAATCACACCAAGCATGTGTGCATGCATGCCCAAAATCCGGAGAGAAGAGAGATTTCTTGTTCCTTCTCATTGTCTCTCTAGGGAGCATTCACCCAATGGCAAAAGCCTAAGCGGGAGAGTGAAACAATGTCTCCGTTTAATAAAGCTTTGAATACAGGCAGTTTTGATACACCAGGTTTTCTGGGGGCCGCAGGTGGTATGGTGAAGGGTGCCTGACTCCCACATCCACTTGTGAGCCCCAGGTTATTTTTATTTATTTTTATTATTTTAAAAGTTTGCGGGAACCAGCAGTTAGCGTAATGGCTATGTCGCTGGACTCCCACGTAGTCGACCGCGGTTCGTGTCTCGGACCCGGTGGCTTAAATCTCACGCCGGGCGCGTGTGCGTGCGTGCCCAAGATCCCGAGAGGAGAATGGAGGAGAAGGGATTGTGGCGTGACCATCCCCCCTGGGGGGTGATTTCTCGCTTTCTGTCTCTATGTCTCTCTCTGTCTGGCGAGCGCACGCGCCCTATAGCGAAAACCTCTCCAAAAAAAAAAAAAAAAGTTTGCTGTGGGGGCCAGCAGGTGGCGTGGTGGTTAAGGCACTGGACACTCCTACATGGCCGACTATGGTTCAAGTCCTAAACCTGGTGGTGACTTGGCTTGCTTTCTCTCTCTCTCTCTCTGTATGTGTGTGTGTGTGGTCAAATTAAAATGAATGAATAAAATAATTCTCATAAAAAAAATAAGTTTGCTAGGGCCAGCAGGTGGCAAGGTGGTTAAGGCACTGGACTCTCACATGGGAGATCAAGGTTCAAGTCCCAGACCTGGTGGCTTGCTTTCTCTTTCTCTCATGGATGCATATGCTCTATAGCAAATTAAAAAATAATAATAACAACAAAATTAAATAAATAGGGGCCAGCAGGTGGCATGGTGGTTCAGAGCACTGAATTCACACATGGCCGACCAGAGTTTGAGTCCCAGACCTGGTGGCTTGCTTTCTCACTTTCCTTCCCTCTCTCGCTCACTCCGTCCCTCTCTGGTCAAATTAAAATAAATAAATAAATAAAGTTAAATAAAATAATTGTTTTTAAAAAATTAAATAAATACTTAAAAAAAAAAACGTTTGCTGTAGTGCATATGCATTCACCAGAGAGAAAGAAAGAGAGAAAGCGAAAGCAAGTCAGTAGGTCCAGGTCTTGAACCATGATTAGCCATATGGGAGTCCAGTTCCTTAACCACCATGCCACCTGCTGGCCCCATCATCAGGTTCTTTTTAAACAGTATCTTTTCTATCTGGATTTCTAGTTTATTTACATAAATTCTAAAAGCAGATTCTGACTATGAAGTCTTAATGCTTCAGAATTTCTACATCATCTTTTACTATTTTCAGCACTCACTTTTCTAGCATTTAACTTTAATTACATTTTACCCCCAACTTTGCATTCTTTTTTTAAAAAAATATTTTACTGAGGGACCAGCAGTTGGTGTAATGGCTATGTCGCTCGACTCCCATGTAATCGACCGCAGTTAGAGTTCCAGACTGGGTGGCTTAAACTCACGCTGGGTGCGTTTGCGTGCATGCCCAAGATCTCAAGAGAATGGAGGAGAAGGGATTGTGTTGTGGCCATCCCCCTGGGGATGATTTCTCGCTTTCTGGCAAGTGCATGTGCTCTATAGCAAAAACCTCCCCCCCACAATAAAAAATAAAGTATTTTATTGAACTTAACTTTATTTACTTATTTAATTTGATCAGAGAGAGAAAGAGAGAGGAAAGGAGAGAGAGAAAGTGAGAAAGCAAACCGCCATACCTGGGACTCGAACCGCTATCAGCCATGTGGGAGTCCAGCGTCCTTAACCACCATGCCACCTGCTGGTCCCCAAAAATGCTGTGCTTAATTAATTTTATACTCTTTATATATTCTTCAGATTCCTTTCTGAACAGAGACCTCAAAAAGGAGGGAAAATGGCTTCTGAATCAGAAACTCTGAATCCCAGCGCTCGGATAATGACTTTTTATCCAACCATGGAAGAGTTCCGGAACTTCAGTCGATACATTGCCTACATTGAATCCCAAGGAGCTCATCGGGCTGGACTAGCCAAGGTAAGGCATCGGGTGTTCCCCTGGCCTTTGTGACCTATGGTAGCATTAAGATTTTTCCTCAGTGAGGGCCACAACTGTCTTACTGGAAGTTGGATGAGGTTGAAACGCTAGTGTATGCTGTCCTATTTGCAAGTTAATTTTCTTTCTTCCTTCCTTCCTTCCTTCCTTCCTTCCTTCCTTCCTTCCTTCCTTTCTTCCTTTCTTTCTTTCTCTTTCTTTCTTTAAATAATTATTTATTTCACATAAGTTTTTCCAGAGAAGGACAAAGAGAGTGAGAGAGGGAGAGTTAGAAAGCAAGCTGCCGGGTCTAGGTCTGGAACTGTGGTAGCCCATGTGGGAATTCCAACGCCTTAACCACCATACCACCTGCTGGCTCCACAAGTTAATTTTCAATAGTTAGAGTCTGAAGCATCTCTGCTTTTAGAGAGGAGCAGAAATGGTCGGAATCTTCACAAAGGGGAAGGGAGGCGCCGGGTCTCCCGACCTGTGTGCTCTGGTCCTCAGGGCCGAGCTGCGTGGCTGAGGTTTTAACCTGACACAGGCGCTGCCCGGTCGACCTCTGCTCTCGTTCTGGTCCCCGCTCACACTCGTAACAGCAATCAGATTTCCCCTGTGGGCTCTCTGCTGGGGGAGAGTGCACTGGCCCGCTGGCGTGATGGTTCTGGCTTGGACTTCTTTCTCCTGTGAATTGGGTTGACTACCCTTCCTGAGCCACATCAGTCCTATATTCTGTCACAGTCAAGTTTCTGAATCCCTGAAGATGAAATGACTGTATTTCTGGAAGAATCCTCAGAAACTGAGAGGCAGGGGACTGACCTCGGAAGAAGCTTTTTTTTTTTTTAAATTATTTATTTAATTCCGTTTGTTATTATTTAATTTGATCACACAGAGACAGAGAGGAAGGGAAAGTGAGAAAGCAAGCCACCCAATCTGGGACTTGAATCAAGATGAGCCATGTGGGAATCCAGCACCTTTAACCACTCTGCCACCTGCTGGCCCCGGAAGAAGCTTGTTATACTGTTTTTGCTGTTAGAGTTTCCTACCATATGTATTTGTCACATTTTTTCCTTTTCTTACTTTCTTATTATTTCAGCTAGAGGGTTTATACACTCACTGATGAAGCAGGGAGGGGGACAACAGGTGGAGTGGTGGTTAGGGCACTTTTTTTTCACCTGATCTACTGGGGTTTATGTCCTGGACATGGTGGCTTGCTTCCTCACTTTTTTTTTTTTTTTGAGAGTTTTTTTTTGCTATGGGGCACATGCGCTTACCAGACAGAGAGAGACAGACAGAAAGCGAGAAATCACCCCTCAGGGGGGATGGCCACACCGCAATCCATTCTCCTCCATTCTCCTCTCGGGATCCTGGGCACGCATGCACACGCGCCCGGCATGAGTTTAAGCCACCGGGTCCGGGACTCGAACCGCGGTCAACTATGTGGGAGTCCAGCGACATTGCCATTACGCTAACTGCTGGTCCCATTGCTTCCTCACTTTTTAAAAAAATCATTTAATTTTATTTATTCATTCATTTATTTATTTCAATTTGACCAGAGAGAGAGAGTGAGAGTGAGAGAGAGAGAGAGAGAGAAAATAAGCCACCAGGTCTGGGACTTGGACTTTAGTTGGCCATGTGTGGGAGTCCAGCATCTGTAACCACCAAGCCACCTGCTGGCCCTGCTTCCTCTCTCCTCTCCTCTCTCTCTCTCTCTCTCTCTCTCTGTCTGGTGAGCACACATGACCTGTAGTAAATTAAAAATAGTAATGATAATAAAACTTAAGTTAATTCTTTTTAAAAAAGGGGACAGGGAGAGTGAGAAAGCACCCCCTTCCCCCCAATGGGTTGGGGTCTTGCCAAAATCCCTTCCCTTTTATTTCTCTATCGGGATTTTGTGCATACATGTACAGTTTTTCAAGCCGTGGGGGCCAGGATTTGAACTGCAGTCATCTATGTTGGATCCAGCTCCCGTAACCACTAGGCTACAGGACCAGCCCTATTTGTTAATTTCTCAATATGAAAAAGAAAGCAAGGGCATTTATTACAAATCTGAGGACCAGTCTTGGGCTCTGGTGTCTCCACTGGAGCTTGTGACAGACAGTTCCATCCTTTTCTTCTTATTATTAATAAATTTATTTATTTAATTCATGATGCACATGCCTGAAAGAGACAGAGGGGTGGGAGGGAGTAGCTTCAGAAGCCTCCTGTCATGTTGCCATCCCCTTCCCCAGCCCTACAGCTTGTAAGGATTCTGGGCCTACGTACATGAACCTAGTGCGTTTTCAGGCCACCCTGGGAATCCGAACCCGTGGTCAGCCATGTGGCTTCCAACGTGGTAGTTCAGTTTGCTACTCACTGAATCCCTAGGCTGGACCTCGTCTTACTTTTACATGCAGATGTCACCATTGCTGGGTTTACAGCCACAGGTAGGAGCAGCAGGACCCACAGTGCAGTTTTGTTTTGATTGTTTGTTTATGTTTTCTATAGGGCATGGGCACTTGCTAAAGAGAAAGAGGAAGTGAGAAATCCTCCCCCCTCCTCCTGGGGGATTGGCCATACCTCAGTCCTTTCTCCTCTATTTTCCTCTTTGGATTTTAGGCACACACGCACACGCTTCCAGCTTGTCTCTCAAGCCACCTTGTCCAGAATTTGAACTACACAGTCAGTCATGTAGGATTTAGCCACCTTAACTACTATGCCACTGGCCAACTTGCAGTACAGACTTTTATAGCGCATTTCAATTTTTTGGTTATACTTCATTAGGTTAAGAAAATGACAAAGGCCAGCCTGACTGGGTAAATGTGAGGAAGTCCAAGTAGCGCTCTTGTTAAGGTCCCTGGGTCAGTAGCACCGTCTGCACCTCCTGAGCTCTGCTGGCTGCCAGGGTTCTCACCTGCCTCTCTGTGTTCTCTACAGGTTGTTCCTCCAAAAGAGTGGAAGCCACGATCATCCTACGATGATATTGACGATTTGGTCATTCCTGCCCCCATCCAGCAGCTGGTGACGGGCCAGTCCGGCCTTTTTACTCAATACAACATACAGAAGAAAGCCATGACTGTCCGAGAGTTCCGCAAGATAGCCAATAGTGACAAGTGAGTGAACGCCGCGTCGTCACCTTTCATGAGATTTGGGGGTTGGCGTCTCGTCGTAGCTCTGTTCCAAGGCTGCCACTGTCCTGCGGAAGGGCGGAAGGGCCGTTTGCTCAGTTCTAGCTCGTGTCTCCCTTTCTGCTCTTTTTTTTGGGGGGATGCTATAGGACGTGTGTGCTAGCTAGAGTGGGGGGAGTAAGAAGATCGCCCTCCACGGAGATGGCCACACCTCAGTCCCTTCTCCATTTTTTTCTCGGGATTTTGGGCATGCACACACAAACACCCAGCATCATTTTCTAGCTGCCAGGTTGGGACTCAAGCCACGTAGTCAGCTATATGGGGTCCAGCTGCCTCAGCCTCCATGCTACCTGCTGGCCCTATTCTGCTCTTTTTACCAGAAAAGAGCATTTCCTCCTCTCAGTACCGTGTCACAGCCTAATAGTAATTACAATTAAATTAATTGTAATTTGTAATTACTTTATTACAATAAAGTAATCCTTTTGTTTTCCCCCTCAGAATCATTTTCTTGGGGCTGGCAGGTGGCATGGTGGTTAAGGGGCTGGACTCTCACTGGCTGACCATGGTTCAAGTCTTGGATCTGGCTACTTGCTCTCTCACTTTCTCTCCCCTTCTCTCATCAAAATTAAAAAATAATTATAACGGGCCAGCAGGTGGCATGGTGGTCGAGGTGCTGGATTCCTACATGGCTGACTGGTTTGAGTCCTGGCCCCCGGCAGCTTGCTTTCTCACGTTCTCACGCTCTCTTTCTGATCAAATTAAAAAACAGTGATGGTAATGAATAAAATTAAATAGATAATTCTTTAAAAAATAATTATAACAGGGACCAGCAGTTGGCATAATGGCTATATCTCTGGACTCGAATGTAGTCAACTGCGAGTACCTGGTGGCTTAAACTCAGGCTGGGTGTGTGTGCGTGTGTGCCCAGGATCCTGAGGGGAGAATGGAGAAGGGATTGCGGCGTGGCCATCCCCCCAGGGGGTGATTTCTCGCTTTCTGTCTGTCTGTCTGGCGAGCGCACGTGCCCTATAGCAAAAACCTTTCTCCTCCCCCCCAAAAAAAACCCAAATTAAATATTTTTAAAAAAGAATTATTTTCTTTCTTTCTTTGTCTGTTTTTCTTCTGATTTTTATTTAGTTTTGCATGTGTGCCCATGGGAGAGAGACAGAGATAGAATAGAGATGGAAAGTGAGAGTCGCCGTGCAGTGGGGATGATTGCCCCCTGTACTGCAGTCCCTTCTCCTTTTTCTCAGTACTTTGGGCATGCACACACATGCACCTGGCATATTTTTTTAATTACCAGGTCAGGAATTTGACTGTGGAGTTTGCGCGTAGGATCCAGTCATGTTCACCTCTATACCACCTGCTGGATTCCTGAATCATATTCTGACGGGTAAATTACAAAGTTGCAAAGGAGAAAGTTGGAGGTAGTTTTAAAGAGCTTTTGTTGGATATATTGATAAGCCCACTTACCAAAAAGTGTCTTGAGTCGTTTCGGGTTCTGTCTCTTGGACTCCTGCCTTTGATCCTGGCCAGACACCTTAATACCCACCTAGCTGCCATCATTTGTTTGGACATTAGCAAAATATGAGCAAGCTGCCAAGGTGCTTTCTACTTTCTACTACTCTGTGCTTTGTCATCTGTTCATTTTTGACCTGGTGGCTTGCTTTGTTACTTTCTCTCTCTCTCTCTCTCTCTGTCCATCTCTGGTCAAATTAAAATAAGTAAAAACTGGGCCTGTTCCGGTCAAAATAAAATAAAGAAAAAAAAAAAAAAAAAAAGTTAAATAAAATAATAAAAAAAAGAAATATCTTTGTTGGGGGTGGTTAAAGTGGCTGGACTCACACATGGCTGACCACGGTTCAGGTCCTAAACCTGGCAGCTTGCTTTCTCTTTCCTTCTCTCTCTGGTCAACTTTAAAAATAATAGTAATAAAATAATGACAATGAACAAAATTTTTTAAAAATGTTTTTGTTTAGGTCCATTGTTTTCTGTTTTTCTCTGCTTTTTTAATATTTAGTTCTCATTTTACCTTAGATTCACAGAAAATGAATTATGCATTTCCTTTATTCAGCTCTGGCTTGCTGCTTCTTAATCCTCTTTCTTGGATCTTCTCATTTCCCACTTAATCGAGCATTTCTGCAAGGGATTCCTCCTTTTTCCCTTGGTTCTCTTCCTAAGCCATTTGTCTTAGACAAGGTCTTGCTGTCGTGTTCCTCTTGCTCAGCCTCCCACCTGGGATTACACGTGAGCACCTCACGCCTGGCTCTTTGGACGCAGTCTTTCTGTGTTGCTCAGGCCGGCCTGGAGCTTGTAGTCCTTCTGCCTCGGCCTCCCAGGTTGCTGGGATTGCAGTTTATACCACTGTGCTGGGCCTTGAGGTTGGTCTGGGAATTGAACCTACGCCTCCTGTGTGGTCCAAGCACACCAAGCACAGCCTACCAAGCACAGCATTTCAGCAGCAAGGCTGAGCCTCCTGAGCCTTTTTGATCAGTGCATATCTTGATTCTACCTGTCAGGCATATTGCACCTTCACCATAAGCAAGCCCAGAAGCTGGGTCTTTGGCCACTTTTCACACTTCTGGGGGCCGTGCTTCGGTCTGTCTTTCTCATGCTTTCTTTCCTTTTTAATTTTTTTTATTCTTGTAGGGTACATGCATTCACCAGGGGGGAGAGAAAAAGAGTGAGAAAGAAAGAGAGAAATCACACCCTGGGGCATGGCCTTGCTGCAGTCCCCTCTTCTCCATTCTCCTTTCAGGATTTTGGGCACGTACACACACAGACGCCTGGTGTGATTTTCAAGTTGCAGGCTCTAGGACTTGAACGGTGGAGTCGGTCATGTGGGATCCAGCCACCTGACCCCATGCCAACTGCTGGCCCTGGGTCTCATTATACCAGGTCCAGGACTCAGATCATGGTCAGCCATGTGGGGATGTCTAATGCCTTAACTACCAAGCCACGTGCTGGTCCCTTCATTATTATTATTATCTTTAAGAATTCTTTTATTTAACTTTCCTTTCTCTGTCTTTCTCTCTCTCTCTCTCTTTCTTTCTATTTGACCAGAGAGGGACAGAGAGACAGTGAGAGAGAGAGGGAAAGTGAGAAAGCAAGCTGCCTGGTCTGGGACTTGAACCACGGTCAGCCGTGTGGGAGTTCAGTGCACTTAACTGCCATGCCACTTGCTGGCCCACTTGATTATTATTATTTTTTAACTTTGCTATAGGGCATGTATGCTCACCCAAGAGAAGGAGAGTGAGAAAGCCAGCTGTCAGGTCTGGAACTCGAACCACGATCGACCGTATAGGAGTCCTGCACCTTTATCACTCACATTGCACCTGCTGACCCTCCATCCTTTTTTTTAAGAATTATTTCCTTTATTTTATTTATCATTATTGTTATTTTTAAAACTTGACCAGAGAGAAAGCAAGGAAGCAAGCCATCAGGTCCAGGATTTGAACCATGGTCAGCCATGTGGGAGTTCAGTGCTTTTAACTACCATACTGTCTCCCCTTCCCATATCCATTCTTTATCCACCATTCATAATGTTTTGTGTTCTTTTTTGCCACCTAAGCTATAGTGTGCATTAGTTATTTCACTTTTTAAGATCCCTATTAGGCCTGCATTTTTTCTTTTAAAATTGTTGCACAATAATTTTTAAGTGGTTTGAACCATTTTTTTTTTGCTAGAAGGTGTGTGTACTTGCTAGAGCGAGACAAAAAGAGAGGGACAGGGAGAAAGCACCCTTCATGGAGAATGGTCACACCACAGTTCTTTTTTCATTTTTCCCTCCTTTCAGGATTTTGGCCCCCCCCCCACATATTCCTGGCATGTTTCTTAAGCCTCCAGGTCCAGGACTCAAACTGAGGGGTTAGCCATGTGGAATACAACTGCTCTAACCACCAAGCTGTTGAGGTGGCCCTGTTTTGAACTTTTTTCCCTCCAAGAGATTTTTGCTATAGAGCATGTGTGCTCACTGGAGACAGAGACAGAGAGAGAGAGACAGATGGAAAGCGAGATATCACCCCATCACCCCCCGGGGGATGGCCAAGCTGTAATCCCTTTTCCACTCACTTTTTGGGATTGTGAGCGTGCATGTACACGCCCAGTGTCATTTTATTTTATTTTTTGGGGGGAGAGGTTTTTGCTATAGGGCGCTAAGAGAGACAGACAGAAAGCGAGAAATCACCCCCCAGGGGGGATGGCCATGCCGCAATACCTTCTCTTCCGTTCTCCTCTCGGGATCTTGGGCACGCACGCACACTCGCCCCACGTGAGTTTAAGCCACCGTGTCCGGAATTCAAACCGCGGTCGACTATGTGGGAGTCCAGCGACATAGCCATTACGCTAACTGCTGGTCCCCCCAGTGTCATTTTTAAGCTGCTGGGTCTGGGACTTGAACAACAATTGACTATGTGGGAGTCCGGTGACGTAACCATTATGCCATCTCCTGGTCCCTGTTTTGAACATTCTTTTTAAGAATTATTTTATTTTAACTTTATTTATTATTATTATTATTTTCCAGTTTGATTAGAGAGAGACGGGGCGGGGGGAGAGAGAGAAAAATTGAGAAAGCAAGCCTCCATGTCTGGGACTTAAATTGCCATCGGCCAGTGGGAGTCTGGTTGCCTTAACCACCACCACACCACCTGCTGGCCCCTGTTTTGAACTTTTTTTAAAAAAAAATTTTTTGGAATTAATTCTCAGTATGATACTCAGCTAAAGCATGTAGGTATGTTTATGGCTTCAGATGAGAAAAAGATACAGATAGACATGTGTAAGTGGGATATCTGATGCATTAAAGTGTTGATGTTTTGAGAGCTAGTTAATATTTTTCCTAAGAGACTTTGTTTTTAGGGAGAATTACTTATGGCTTAGCCATTGCATAAGGTGCTAGAAATACGGCAGCAACACAGACACATGAGCCCTCTGGAAACAACTCCTTTATCTAGTACAGGGAAAGGAGCGCTGTTAGGCCTCCTTTTTTTGCTGGTGGTTTTGGTTGTCTCTGGATATGTACAGATTTGTGGTTCTTGGTTCTTACAAGTTTATAAGCCCATCTTCTCCCTGAGGGTGGCCAGGCCACTCCTCAATCTACCCAATTGTAGATTTTTTCAGAGCCGAGGCTATCAGCTTAAGGAAGATGGATTTACATCCAAGACCTCTCCCAGGCCTCTTCAAGCCTCAGGGAAGGGATGTTAGGATGTGTGTGTGTGACCTGCGTATTAGAGCCCTGAATGCCAAGGTTATGTCTTGTTCATGTAAAATACCTCGCTGTCTCTTGAACAGAAGATTGTATCCAACACCGTTCCTGATCCTTAATATACAAGTGGTTTTAATATGGTGTCATAAATATGTAATATAATTTAATAGGTGTCTAATAACTTTTTTTTTTTTTTTTTTTTTTTTACTTTTGGAAGGTATTGCACACCACGCTATAGTGAGTTTGAAGAGCTTGAGCGCAAGTACTGGAAAAATCTCACGTTCAATCCTCCGATCTATGGTGCAGATGTGAATGGTACTCTCTACGAAAAGGTGAGATGCACCAGAAACACTCTGGGCTGTTTTTCTGCAATTTTGTAACTTTTTATGCCCAGCACACAGTAGGCACCTGAAAGCTTATTGGCGAATGCGCAGATTGGCGAATGCGCAGAAGAACAAATGAGGGAACTGCCACCACTGATGTGCTGGGCTTGCCTGATTGTGGGCACTTTTGCATGTGACTGCATTTTATTTCTCCCACTCTACATGTGAATTGGGTGATGTGGTGTTCTTTTCAAGGGCTGTTAGCACAGTCTGTGGGTGGTAGCTGATGAGTTCTTGAAAGGGTGGGATGGAGCACAGAAAATGAAATGTTGGGGGAGAGGCAGTGTGGTTTCTGCAGAAAAAAGATCACTGACTAATCTGATGAGAGGGGCATATATTTAAAAAGAGAAACGTATTTAGATTCTCAGAACCCTTAAACAAGATCATGTAGCAAAAGTTATTTTAACCAGTTGCATCAGCTTGGCACATAGTGGTTTTGGACATAAAGAATTGTCTTAAATATTTATGGTAGAAGGGGAGAATGTTGGGATTGTCTAATTAAAATAGGGTTTTTAAAAATAGGGTTAGGGCCAGCAGGTGGTGTGGTGATTAAAGGGGCCGGACTCCCACATGGCCGACCACAGTTTGACCCAAACATGGCGGCTTCCTTTCTCTCTCTCTCTCTGTCTTTCTCTGGTGAGTGCACGTGACTACACCAAATTAAAAAAAATAATAATAAATAAAATAGTCATTTAAAAACATCTGTAAGGCATCTCTAGGATTATCACTGAGATGAATATTTTTATGAAGTATTGTAAGGAAACAGGTTAAAGTAGATTTCAAGTTTGCTCTTAACAGTCACAAGTTTAGGGATGAATGGCAGGAAGATGCTGTAAGGATCTGAAGAGTGGAGGTGCAAGAGCAAATCTTCGTAATCCAGAATGTGTTTAAAAGTGTTGAGCTCCTAGTTGGCCATCACAACTTGGGAAAAAGACGCAGACTATAAAGACACTGCTCGGTGGAAATTGGGGCTATCAATGTCACACAGTTGTTATAGTTAATTTCTATCTTTTTTATTTTTGAGTGGTCTAAGCAGTCTTTCTCCCTTTAAAAAACATTTTTAATTTTATCTATCATAATTATTACTTCTTAGTTTGTTACGGAGCACGTGTGCTTACCAGAGAAACACAGAGAGAGAAAGTGAGAAAGCAAGCTGTCAGGTCTGGGACTCAAACCATAGTTGGCCATGTTGGAGTCCAGCACCCTACCCACCACGCCACCTGTTGGCTCTAAAAATTTTTTTCTTAATTGCAGAAGGCACCCGTGTCTTTCGAAGAGAATGAAAGTGCGAGCTCAGCGCTCGTGTGTAGGTGTGGTGGCTCACACACCTTCGCGGCCCGTCGGGGGCGTGGTCATGGTGCAGTCCTTTCCCTCCAGTTTTTCTTTTTATCAGGGCTTTGGGCATTTATGCATGTGTGTGGGTGTGGTTAGCCACATGAGATCTGGCTTCTGGTGCAGAAGGCTTGATCACTGCACTGCCAGGCCGGCCCTCTCTCCTATTATTATTATGTTATTTTACCAGAGGGCGTGTGCATTTGCTAGAAACAAGCTGTCAGGTCTGGGACTCAAACCATAGTTGGCCATGTTGGAGTCCAGCACCCTACCCACCACGCCACCTGTTGGCTCTAAAAATTTTTTTCTTAATTGCAGAAGGCACCCGTGTCTTTCGAAGAGAATGAAAGTGCGAGCTCAGCGCTCGTGTGTAGGTGTGGTGGCTCACACACCTTCGCGGCCCGTCGGGGGCGTGGTCATGGTGCAGTCCTTTCCCTCCAGTTTTTCTTTTTATCAGGGCTTTGGGCATTTATGCATGTGTGTGGGTGTGGTTAGCCACATGAGATCTGGCTTCTGGTGCAGAAGGCTTGATCACTGCACTGCCAGGCCGGCCCTCTCTCCTATTATTATTATGTTATTTTACCAGAGGGCGTGTGCATTTGCTAGAAAGAGAAAGTGAGAAAGCACCCTTCGTGGGGAATAGTTATTTTCATAATCTCTTCTCTGTCTTCCCTTCCTTTTGGGATTTTTGGGTACACAAACATACACATGCCTTGAATGTTTTTCTTTTTTTAAAATGTTATTTATTGCTGTTATTTATTTATTTATTATTTTTTCACATGAGTTTTTGCCAGAGAAAGACAGAGAGAGAGCGAGAGGGAGAGTGAGTAAGCAAACCGCCAGGTCTGGGACTAGAACTGCAGTCAGCCATGTGGGAATTCTAGTTCCTTAACGACCATGCCACCTGCTGGCCCCACTATTATTATTTTTTAATTTGTTACAGAGCACGTGTGTTCACTAGGGAGAGACAGAGAGAAATTGGGAACATGAGAAAGCAAGCTGCCAGATCTGCGAAGCGAGCTGTGGTCAGCCATGTGGGAGTCCAGCACCTTAACCACCATGCCACTTGCTGGTCCCCTACCTTGAGTGTTTTTCAAGCCACCAGGCTGAACAGTCAGCCATGTGGAATCCAGCTGCCTTAACCACAAGGCCACAGGCTGACCCCTCTTTTCTATTTTAACTGAATTTTTTTTTTTTTTTTTAAGAGACATATTTGTTATAGGACACTTGTGCTCGCCAGATAGATAGATAGATAGACCGATCCCCTCTGGGGGCATAGCCATGCCGCACTCCCTTCTCCTCTGTTCTTTCAGGAGTTTGGGCACACATGCACACATGCCCGGCCTGAGTTTCAAGCCTCTGGGTCTGGGACTTGAACCACAATTGACCCTGTGGGAGTCCAGTGACATAACCATTACACCATTTGCTGGTCCTTTGACTGAAGTTTTTTTTTCTTTTTTAAAAGAATTATTTTATTCAATTTTATTCATTCATTCATTCATTTTAATTTGACCAGAGAGAAGCCCACAGAGAGAAAGAGGAAAGTGAGAAAGCAAGCCACCAGGTCCAGGACTTGAATCATGGTCGGCCATGTGGGAGTGTCCAGCGCCTTAACCACCATGCCACCTGCCAGTCCCTTGACTGAAGTTTTTTTGTTTTTATTTATTTGAAAGAGATGTTTTGCTATAGGGCTTGTGCACTCACTGGAGTGACAGAAAGCAAGTAATCGCCCCCCAGGGGGCATGGCCAGGGAGGCACGGCCACACCACAGTCCCTTCTCCTCCATTTTCCTCTTGGGATTTTGTGCACACGTGCACCTGGTGTGAGTTTTAAGTCCAGGACTCATACTGTGGTCAATTATGTAGGAGTCCAGTGACATAACCATTATACCATCTGCTTGTCCCTTGACTGAAGTTTTTTTTTTTTTTTTTTTTAGAATTATTCATTTAACTTTATTATTATTATTATTGTTTTTTACATTACCAGAGAGAGATGGAAAGAGACAGAGAGAGAGAGAGAAAGTGAGAAAGCAAGCTTCCAGGTCCGGGATTTGAACCATAATCAGCCATGTGGGAGTCTAGCACCCTTAACTACCACACCACCAGCTGGCTCCGACTTAAGTTTTTGAAGCTCCGTTCGAATTCCTTTTCCTGGGAATTAGAACGGGCCACTGTCCCTTCCCTGTCCGTCTTTCCTACACTGCTGTTATTCTCACGGTGGTCTTTGTCCCTCGAAGGTGTGATGGTATCAGTTCCGGTGATCGAGTGAGGGATGCGATGGTTTTTGCATATCTACTGTTCTGACACTATTCCACGTTTTCCTGGCGTGCCAGCTCCCTGAGACCTCCTCTGTGATTTGTGGGCTCGGTGCCCTCACCTATATTCGAATATAACGTGCCCTGGGCTGTCATTTCCGTTGCAGCACGTTGATGAGTGGAATATTGGCCGGCTGAAAACAATCCTGGACTTGGTGGAAAAAGAGAGTGGGATCACCATCGAGGGTGTGAACACTCCATACCTGTACTTCGGAATGTGGAAGACATCCTTCGCCTGGCACACCGAAGACATGGACCTCTACAGCATCAACTACCTGCATTTCGGAGAACCAAAGTCCTGGTAAAGTCAGCTTGCCATTGGTCCCAGGGCTCTGCCATGGAGTGGGGCTTCTCACCTTTAGTGCGCGGAGGACTCACCTCGAGGTTGTCTTGAGATGCAGATCCCGTTCAGCAGACTTGGGGGCAGAGGGAGCTG
Source organism: Tupaia belangeri chinensis (assembly GCF_000334495.1). Lineage (NCBI taxonomy): Eukaryota > Metazoa > Chordata > Mammalia > Scandentia > Tupaiidae > Tupaia > Tupaia belangeri. The sequence goes on from NW_006159889.1 coordinate 1,329,120, forward strand.
GCCTTCTTCATTTTAAGCAGACTTCAAGGGCTGAGTCGCTCTTGGAGCTCAGACCCTTTTTGAGTAGGGATGCTTATAGGGATGCTTTAGAGAACTTGTTGTATGAAAGCTCATGTTGGCCGAGATACTGAAGGCCCGGCGGCTGTGTCAGGCTATCCAGCTCCTTTCTAATTTCTTTCTCTGAACAGGCCTGAGACATTTCTTAGAGGCAGACTTCCAAGACTGGAGTCACTCCTTCAGGTGATAGAAAGCTTTCTTTTCCTCTTGGAACAAATATTTGGTGCACAGCTTAAAACAGGTGGGGGATTCAGGCTACTCGGGATACAGTTCCTGCTCTCTGGGATGTATTAGTCTTGGGGAGATCAAGTTTGTTCTTTCTCGTCTCTCTACGCTGGCCATCTCTCAATCTCATCATTTTAGTGAATTGGTATAGTAACAGCTGTAAGACAGATGAGGTCCCTGTCCCCACACAGACTGGCCAGGAGGCGGAAAGTAGGTGTGAGAAGATAAGAGAGGTGTGAGGAAAGCTCTACTGGAGGTTAGTGGTAGAGGTCCCCAAAAGAAGGACACGTGGCTGGGTTGGGGTAGGGATTAAAGAAGGCTTCCTTAGCCGAGACCTAAAAGCTGAGAAGGATGTAACGGTGTGGAATGGTGGTGGGTTCAGGAGAGGAAGGCTGAATGCATGTCCAGGCAGTTGGAACTTCGTGTGCAAAGCTCCCCTCAGCTGAGAGCGAGCTCCACGTTGGTTCAGGAAGCTGGGAGAAGTCCGCTGTGGTTGGAGTGCCACGTACACGGATGAGAAGTGAGCGAAGAGACTGGACGGGACACTGTGGCCCGGTCATGGGGAGTCATGGAAACTCTCCATCTTCCATTTGCTGTTTTAGCATCTTTAAGTCACATTCTTTTCCAGGGGGGTTTCTTTCTTCTTTTAAATGATTTCTAGTTTCTAATCTTCAGGGGGGAAAAAAACCTTTGCGTCTACTGGCATCCCATTTCCTTCCATAGATGGCTAGACGTGTGGAATCTGAAAGCGTAGCTTTGGTATCTTCACCGTTATTTGTTCCCAAATGCCCTGACATTGGTTTCCATTCTCATATCCAGGCAAGGCTTTTCATTTGTTGCACATACTTCTGGTCTGAGTGGGGCCTCCAGAGACCTCTGGAGGTTGCCGGGAGGATCCCCAAGTCCTGTAGCTGACGTCTTTCTCAACACTTCTCTTCAGCTTTGTTTCGTATGAAGCTATTTGGGATGGAAAGTGTGTGTTGTTGTGGAATAATCTTTAGAATAGATTATAAAGGTGGCCAGCCGGTGATTTGGTGGCTAAGGTAGCAGTTAGATCCCACCAGGCTGGCTGCGTGGATTGGGTCTGAGATCCAGTGGCTTCAAAGATAAACACTGGGCACATGTGCGCATGCCCCAGATCCTGAGATGAGATGGAGGAGAAGGGATTGTGGCGAGACTATCCCCTAAGGGGGTGATTTTTCCCTTTTTATAAAGGGGGCCAGCCGGTGATTTGGTGGCTAAGGTAGCAGTTAGATCCCACCAGGCTGGCTGCGTGGATTGGGTCTGAGATCCAGTGGCTTCAAAGATAAACACTGGGCACATGTGCGCATGCCCCAGATCCTGAGATGAGATGGAGGAGAAGGGATTGTGGCGAGACTATCCCCTAAGGGGGTGATTTTTCCCTTTCCCTTTTTACCCTCGAGTGCATGCACCGCTGGTAAATTAAATAAAGATTATAAAGGATAAAAAGGTTACTGTGAGTTTCATAATACAGAGTTTTAACTGTTTTTTAAAGTGTTTTTTAAAGTGTGAAGTGTCCCCATAAAGAACAGTTTCTGTGGTGTCTAGATAGTCTACCAGGTTAAAGAGTAATTAGTTACTGGGTAATCAATATAGCTGTTATGAAAATGCAGGGGAAATGGGCTTGTCAGCAGGTCTGAGGCCCTGTGGGTAAGTCATCCGCTCCATCTTCACCTTGTTTTCCATTCTTCCTCTATCCTGCTTCCAGTTAGATCTTTCAAGTAATGTCAGGAGCATTATTTTTTAGACTTTTTTTTTTTTTTTTTAATTGCCAGAGGGTGTGTGTGCTTGAGAGGGAGGGAAGGAAGAAGAGAGAGAGAGAGAGAGAGAGAGAGAGAGGAGAACTGCCCAGTGGGGCATGGTCACGACACAGTCCTTTTTCTTTCACTCCTCCATCCCATCAGGATTTTGGGCATGCATGCACATGTGTATCTCCAAGTCCATCAGAGTTGGGCTTCAGATGGTGGTCTGCTGCAGGGCTGGCCCTGCCAGGAGTATTTTGAAATATACTGAGGTTATATAATGCCATTTTTTTTTTTTCTCTTTTTTAAAAAATTGTATTCCGTAACAACTTTAAACAGGAGAGAAATGGTGGCGAGTAGGTGGTGTGGGAGGTAAAGGCTCTAGGCTCCCATTTGACCGGCTACGGTCAGTCCTGCACCCAGCAGCTTGAAAACTGTACCGGGCACATATATGTGCATGCCCGCCCGAAATCCGAGAGGAGAATGGAGGAGAAGGGTTTGCTGTGTGGCCGTACCCTCTTGGGTGCTTTCTTATTTTCCCTTTCTCCGGCGTGTGCCGTATAGCAAAAACATTAAAATATTTAAAAAAAGAGAGAGAGAGAGAGAGAGAGAGAGAAGCATGGTGTACCATAAATCTTGGCTCATGGTGAACATTCAGTAAACTTCTTATTAAGTGAATAAATGAATGTAGAAGAAATAAATTCATTCACACTTGTGAATGAGCTTCCCACTCCTCTGCCCAGAGACATAGCCATTACGCCAACTGCTGGTCCCATCTCCAGACTCCTTTCTCGTGTTGGGAAGTTTTACAGTCTCTCGAAGGTCCTGAAGGTCGAGAGTGGGAAGTAGCACTTAGTCCTGTGCATGTCTTCTGCTCCGTGTCTGATGCCGTCCTGTGGTTGCAGGTATTCTGTTCCCCCTGAGCATGGGAAGCGTCTGGAGCGCCTCGCCAAAGGTACTGTGTCTTCATGTGCTGGGACCAGCCCTCCGTGCACTGGGCTCATTGCTCTGAAATGCCCGTATTCTGTGGGCAGCCTTTTGCAGACCTATGGGTGGGGGTGATCCCGAGGCTAGGTTGGCTGCCTTAGCAGAGCAGCTACGACGAGAACCCTTCCCTCCTCTGTCCTGAAAAATGACTCAGTAATTTCTTCTTTTACAGCCTTTGCCTCAATTTTACTGAACACAGACTTTTTTGACCAGGAATAGTATATGAGTCATATTGGCTCTGGTTCTGCCCCAAACCCACATGCTAACATCAGAATTGAATTATTTTTTTCTTTGGTTCTTTTAAGTGGACTTTGATAGACTGTACCTCTAGAGAGCCAGTTTCAAGACCGCCAGGTTAGCCTCCGCTATAGATACGTTCTTGATGAACGACTGAGACAGGTGGCGGGAAAACAGGTCCTGAATAGTTTCAAAGCTTTGTAAGAGCAGTGGAAACTTGAGTGATCTCATTTTTGCAAACAGAATTTGATTACCCGTGTAACATCCTCCATGGGAGAACGCCTAGAGGCTCATTGCAGAATCTGAGCCAGACAGACCCTTGGAGCCCACAGCGGTGATTCACCCCCGCACCCCGTGATGGCCCAGGTGTGGAGTACCTCCCGGGGCCTGAGCGAGTGCAGTGCACTGTGTCAACCCACACTCACTTTCATTTCAACAGGCTTTTTCCCTGGAAGTGCTCAAAGCTGTGAGGCTTTTCTCCGGCATAAGATGACCCTGATTTCTCCCTTAATGTTGAAGAAATACGGAATTCCATTTGACAAGGTGAGCTGTTGTTACATGCAGAAATCCTTAGCCTTCCATAATAGGTATCCTTTCTAGTTGTTGTTGTTTTTTTAAGTCTATTTTATGAGAGAGGGAGGGAGAGAGGGGTACCTATGACCAAGTCTCACCCTGCTGAGTTCCTCCCCTCAGGTCGGCTGGCCAGCCAGTAATGCAGGTGCATTTAGACACACCCACCGTGGTCCGATGACCAGGGGTCTGAACTTGGGTTTCCCATGTGGTTCTAGTATCCCAAGTCATAGTGGTACCCTAAAGCCTATGCTATCATTGTTGGAACTCTTGGATATTTTAATAGAGTTGTTTTGTTGTTTTTTTAATGTGCTAAAGGGCAAATGCTTCCCTGGGGGAGGAAGCGAAAAGGGAAAGCGAAAAGCACCCCTCCCCGCCAAGATGTATGATTATACTGCAGACCCTTCTCCTGCATTTCTCCTTCTTGTTGGGACTTGGGGCATGCTTGCACACATGCCCGGTGTGATTTTCAGCTGCTGGGTGCAGGACTCAGAACTGCTCAGTTGGTTGTATGGGATCCAGCTGCCTTAACCCGTGGCATGGGCTGACCCTTCTGAGTTTTTAGCTCAGTACTATAGAGCAGATGTGGATCGAAGCTAATATAGCTCAGTATTCGATCTAAGGTTATCACAGACGGAGCCACTGTACTTCCTTGGTGCCAGAGGAGAGTCACCTGCCCTTGAACAGAGTTAATTTGGGGGAATGGTTAATTATAGTCCAGACATCCGGTAGGTTAGGACTTTGTAGATCACAGAAGACAGCAAGACCTCTGTAGTTTTACAAGTTCTCCTTGGTTACTCAGCTACGGTGTAGCAGAGCTGGAGCTCAGAATTCCAGTTCTGTAGACTCTGCCCTTTGAAGCAGCTACTTCAAGTCTGCTCTTGTTCAGGTGACTCAAGAAGCTGGAGAATTTATGATCACTTTCCCTTACGGTTACCATGCCGGCTTTAACCATGGCTTCAACTGCGCAGAGTCTACCAACTTTGCTACCCGGCGGTGGATCGAATATGGCAAACAAGCTGTGTTGGTAAGTCCACTCGGCTTCTTTCTGCAACACCATGACTAAGAAGGCCTAGTTGAGCAGATTCCTGTTAGATACACTGGCTGGTGGTGATCAGAACAGGTCTTTAAACTGCTGGAACTTGGAAACAGAGTGACTGGTCTGTTAAAAGCGCCAACATTTTGTGTTAATAAACAGTTTTTAAAAATATGTTCATCTTTAGGACATATGAAGTGAGGTTCCATGCTTAAGTCATTGAGACTTAAAAGCACCCCTGGCCCTCACATCAGCATTTCCTGTTTCAGCCACTCTGGCATTTCTGTTGAGAAACCTTACGGGTTTACTCTGACTTTAGCCAAGCTGTTGGGCTGGACCTTTGGACCAGGAGGGACCAACTTGCTTGGGTGATCCCAGCTCGGGTGGGTGTTGCAGGGCAGGTGGATGCTGGCCATCCTGGGACCTGAGTCCAAAGCCTCCTCGTCAGCTACCCTCCCTGCATGGCCGTTATTGCCCAGGTGGATTCAATCCCTGCCCCGCATTCTCTGTCCTCTCCCCCGCTTTCCTTCACGTTTGATGGCTTTGCAAGGATAGTTTGCCCTCACCCCGCGAACCGGAACAGTTTGGTTTTAAGCCATCTTTGCTCTTTTCCACTTGGAGGGAGGTGATGGTCTGTGGGGTGAGGTGGAAACAGCTTAGATGCGCTCACGGGAGTTCTCTGGCTGCTTGCGACAGTGCTCTTGCCGGAAAGATATGGTGAAGATCTCCATGGACGTGTTTGTGAGGAAGTTCCAGCCAGAGAGGTACAAGCTTTGGAAAGCTGGGAAGGACAGCACAGTCATCGACCACACTCTGCCCACGCCAGAAGCTGCTGAGTTTCTTAAGGAGAGCGAACTGCACTCAGGAGCTGGGACTGAGGAGGAGTGTCCAGAGGACATGGAAGGGGTCGAGGACACAGAGGAGGGAGACCTGAAGAGAAGGTAACCCACAGCCCTTGGCCTGGCTGTCGGAGGAAGGACTGTCTGTACAGCTCCCTTGACCTGCGGGGAGGTGGTTTCTAAGCAGGGGTTTGAGCAGCTGCTGAGGGAGACAGCTCCCTGGCGGAGGCTCTAGAACCCTCAGAGCCAGAGGGCTTCAGGAGCTTCCTGGCGGATCTCACCCAGGAGTGGAAATCCCAGTCATTGGCCTGTGTTTGTGGCGTGTGGGCTCATTGTGCCAGGGCAGGGCTCCTCTGTCTTCTTGTTATCCTGTCAGAATGCTTTTAAAAAGGAGAGGTGATGGCAGGAGCGAGGCTTACAGGGCAGGGATGGTGGTGTGACTCAAGTCTGCCAGCGTCTTCCGTGTCAGGGGCAGAGGCCGTGTGCCCTGAGGAGACCCAGGCCATGGGGAAAGAAAGGAGGAAGACCTGCTGGGTCCCTGCTGTATACCACACATTCTGCCAGGCCCTCTGCATACTTTTTCTTTCTTTTTTAGAATTATTTTATTTAACGTTATTTATTTATTTTAATTTGACCAGAGAAAGACAGAATGAGAGAGAGACAGAAAGTAAGAAAGTAAACCACCAGGTCCAGGACTCAAACCGTGGTTGGCCATGTGGGAGTCTAGTGCCCTTAACCACCACGCCACCTGCTGACCCCTACACACCTTTTCTTAATCCTCACAACAGGGGCTAGCATTGGTGTGGTAGATAAGGTGCTAGACTCCCACATGGCAGACCACAGTTGAGTCTCTGTGTGGCTTTAAAGTCACATCGGGCACGTGTGTGTGCATGCCCAAAATCTTGAGAGGAGAAGGGATTGTGGTGTGGCCATCTCCCCTGGTGGGTGATTTTTCTCTTTCC
>NW_006159889.1:1335814-1346001 GCF_000334495.1 Tupaia belangeri chinensis
CTACATCAAAAACCTAAAAAGAAAGAAAGAAAGAGAGAGAGAGAGAGAAAGAGAGAGAGAGAGGGAGGGAGGGAGGGAAAGGAAGAAAAGAAAGACAAGAAAGAAAGAAAGAAAGAAAGTCAGTCATTCCTCCCAGCCAATCTGTGAGGTGGGTGGTATGCCTGGATTTTCCAGATGGTGGGACAAGTTCAAGGAGGTGAAGTCCTTTGTCTTAGACCGTACAATCGAGGTGACCCTGCGTTTTGAACCAGGCTGACGGGCTCTGCCCTTTCATTTTGGGTTGAGTCAATTTGTCTAAGTGGTTGGATGTGTGGGCTCTGAAAAGGTTTGCTATTGTCCTTGCAGCCTGGCCAAGCACCGTATAGGGACAAAGAGGCACCGAGTGTGTCTGGAAATACCACAGGAGGTGAGTCAGAGCGAACTCTTCCCCAAGGAGGAGCTGAGTTCCGGACAGTACGAGATGACGGAGTGCCAGGCTGCCCTCGCCCCCGTGAGGCCCACCCATAGCTCCGTGCGGCAAGTCGAGGATGGCCTTAACTTCCCAGGTTAGTTCACAGTGGCGTTTTTCCCTCCGGCCTTAACCGGTGCCTGTCGGTTCCTCATTAGATTCCATGTTGAGTGCAGGGTCAGATGTGAAAAAGGGGAGCAGCAGGTCCTTGAGTGGACGGTGTCATAGCCACGTGAGGCATGTTTTGTTAGGGTATACAGGATGGATGGGGCATGTCAGGAAAGGCTCCTGCCTCTGCAGGTCAGGGCGAGGGAGACACTGAAGGTTTGGTGACGGTGATTCTGACCAGAGGAGCAGGGGCTTCCAGGCAGGCAGAGACTGGGGGCTGGCAGGAGGGCTTCCCAGGGAGGAGGAGCGGGCAGAGGCCTGGAGAGGTGAAGCAGCGCGAGCTCCTGGGGAACCGGTGCTGGTGGTCATTTCCTCTGATTTGCGTGTTGGGGGTGGCAAGGCTGGAAGACAGTTGTGTGCCAGATGAGGCTGGAGAAACCAGGAAGAGGTGGTAGAAGGGCATCCGCCATTATAGAGCTGGCTTGCTTGGAGCCTTGAGCTGTTTGTTTCTTTCTTTTTTTTTTTTAAGAATTATTTTATTTAACTTTATTTATTTTAATTTGATGAGAGAGAAAGACAGAGAAATTGAGAAAGTAAGTTGCTAGATCTGAGACTTGAACCGCAGTCAGCCATATGGGAATCCAGCTTCCCCAGCCACTGTGCCACCTGCTGGCCCCAAGCCGTTTGTATTTTAAGAGATGAGTGATATAGGCCGGCAGGTGGTGTGGCGGCTGGGACGCTGGATTCCCATATGGCTGACCGTGGTTCAAGACCCGGACCTGGTGGCTTGCTTTCCCCCTCTCCCTTTCTCTGTCTGTCTCTCTCTCGTCAGGTTAAATCATAGCAAGTGGAATTAAGATAAGTAAATAATTCTTTAAAAAAAAGAGAGAAGAGTGATGTGGTCAGTGGAGATTCAGCACAGACTCTCGGTGGGCGTGGAGGCCATATTTGTCAGGGGAGGTCTTGTAGCAGTCTCAAGTCAGGCTGAAGAAATCCCTGTCGACAACACCGTGGTCTGTCTGCTGACAGCCAGATAGCACTGGGGATCCCCTCCCTGGGGCTGAGCTGGCTTCCTTGAGCAGATTTTCTAGCTTGGGGCAGCCAGGTCTCTGCTGAGCTCAGGCCTTCACGTCCTGCGGGAGACTTCCGAGGAACTGGCAGCTGCCTCTAACTGAGTGCCTTCTAGTGCCAGGGTGTGCTCCTGTCTGACACATGTGAGTCAGCCCTGGAGCTCAGTGGCAGGATCTTCACGATACAGAGGAAGAAAGGCTGGAGGCCCAGAGAGGCTGAGCAGTTAGCCCAGATCACACGACGAGTAACCTGTCAGTGCAGAGCCAGGGCGGAAGCCAGGTCTCACTCCCAGCCCACTCTCTGCCCTCTGCCTTGCATCAAGTTCACACGTACGGGAGGGACTTGGCTCTGTCTGACATGTACGTGTGTTTCAGATTATCCTGACTCCACCGAAGTCAAATTTGAAGAGCTCAAAAACGTCAAACTAGAAGAGGAGGACGAGGAGGAGGAACAAGAAGCAGCTGCCTTGGATCTGTCTGTGAATCCTGCTTCTCTAGCAGGACGCCTCGTCTTCTCGGGCCCCAAAAAGAAGTCATCTTCTAGCCTGGGCTCCAGTTCTTCCCGGGATTCTGTCTCTTCTGATTCAGAAACCAGCGAGCCTCTCTCTGGCGAAGCCCAAGGGCAAACGGGAGTTCTCACTGTGCACAGCTATGCCAAAGGGGACGGCAGGGTCACCGCAGCCGAGCCGTGCATGAGGAAGAAAGGGAATGCCACCAGAAGCATCAGCGAGCGTGAGCTGGCCGAGGTACGGGGCGGTGGCTTCGCGCAGTGCTGTGAGGCGGGGAGCTGCCCTGGAGGCATCCCATGGAGGGGAAGTGGGTCAGCAGGATGCAGGTGTTGCAGGTGTTGCGAAGGTGGGAGAGACCCCAGTCAGGGCCGCCAACCTGCAGTGGCTGTGTGGCACTCACTCCCGTCCAGCCTGTTGATAGCTGGGCGTTTTTCCTTTCTCCTCTCTGAGTGACTGCTGATCTGGAGAGGTGGGCAGCCTGGGTGACGCAGCAGGGCCCGGCTCATTTGACCAACACAGCTTTCCTGCCTACGGTGGGGCAGAACTTTATCTTGCAACCTTCTTTCCTGAGAGGCACAAAGGGTAGAATGGCAGCATTGCAGCCCAGAGGTTTGGGAGTTTGGGAGGAAACAGCCCTTCTCATTTTAAACCTCTACGGTTTTTCCTTACAAATCATGGCTTTGAGAATTCGACCTGCTCTCCTAAAGGAGATCTTTACCTGTAAATGTGTCTGTTCTCACTTCATCCTGGAACATACGCTGTCACCAAAAGTGTGTTTCCAGTTTGTTTTGTGTGAAATGGCTCTTGGTGGGTTACACGGAGCCTGGGCAAATGGGTGTTCAGGCCACCAGCCAGCCTCAGGCAGCCAGGATCATGGCGGTGTGTACCCAAGACGTATGGAGAAATTTTAGGACGTAAACCTGGACTTTCTCATGTGACCTCATTATTGTGGAGTGTTGCATTCTTTCTGTACCATTTCAGATGACTTGCTAAATTAATCTTGTCACAGAGCAGGGTTTTTAAAGTGTGTGTGTGTTTTATGGGGTTGGGAGAGAGCAGGGAGCCAGTAAGTACCACCTTTTTTTTTCCTTCCAGGTTTGGAACCAGTTAAGTGATAGATCTAAGAATCAGGCATACGGAACCTAGAATGTCGCTGTATTATCAGTTAAAGTGATTGAAGAAAGTTGCTTTAACCTTAGGCCAAATACCCTGCCACACATTTGCACTGACTTAGACAGGCTATGCCTAGTCACAGGCAGTCCTAGATATCCGCAGCCCCTGTAGGTGCAAAGCTTTTCTCATTCAGCTTCTCGTGGCATGGATGCAGGCCAGAGTGCACTCCCCCTGCAAATGGCAGCCCTAGCTAAGTGCAGCACACTAACGCCGAGGACTGGGGAGAAAGGCAGGACCCCTCCATGTGGCAGTGTGCTGGGGAACCAGACTTTGTACCAGGATGTCCTCCTTGCTGAGTCCCCTGCTCCAACACCATCAGCTGCCTTCCTGGTTCCTTTTTATTTCTGTATGGATTTATTTATCTATTTAAAGTTTTTCTGTAGGATGCCTGTGCTTGTTGGAGAGACAGAGAGGAAAAGTGAGAAATCAACCCCCAGGAGAATAGCCATGCCACATTCCCTTCTCTCTTCCTCTTGGGATTTTGGGCACACATGCACACACACCTGGTGCGTGTTTCAAGGTGCCAGGTCTGGGACTCAAATGGCTAAGTTGGCCATGTGGGATCCAGCTGCCTCACCCGGTATGTCATCGGCTGGGCCCCCTATGTAGTTTTTAGCTGTAGCTGAGGGGGAAAGCCTCACCCGGTATGTCATCGGCTGGCCCTCTCATGTAGTTTTCAGCTGTAGCTGAGGGTAATACCCTTCTCTTCTCTATCACCAGCCATTCCTCATCCCCGACGAATGCTGGCTTATTTGAACTATTTACAGTTTTCTACAAACATTTTAGCTGCTCTGCCTCTTGGCTCTGCTGTGTACTCATTTATTAACAATGGGCTACTCTGGGCCAGCACTGTGTCTTTGTGGTGTTAGAGACTAGAAGGGGGGATCTGAGCAAATGTTCTAGTACTTAGTTGTCAATGTTGCGGCACAAGCGGGAGTGTTAACAGCTCAGGCTAGGATGGAGGTGAGGAGTTGGGATAGCATTTTAAATAGGCATAGTGGTTAATCAGAGTATGCCAGGTGGGCAGAAAAACTGGAGAGAGACTGGGAGAGGAGGGTGTTCTAAATGGCAGTGGTAGCTCATGGCAAGGTTCAGAGCACACAGGTGTCTGCAGTGGTTGGTTCGTCTCAGCCTTGGTGGACTGGAAAGGACCTTGGAAGGTTTTAGGGTATCAAGGGCCAGATCCTGGAGCATCTGCCTCATGGGCTCTGTGAAGCAGTTTGACTTTACAGTCGTGGTGTGGGAGGCTGTGGAAAGTTCGCCACCATATGCATTTGAAGATCGGAAACTTCCATAATACTTTTTTTATATATGCAAACACAAAGATGCAGAGTGAATATAATGTGATGAGCCCACAATTACTCATCGTTCGGATGTAGCAGTTGTCAGGATCTTGCCATATTTGCTTCATCTATCCTGTTGTTATGTACTGAAGTATTTCAAAGTAAATCCATGATACCATGTCATTTCTTCCCCGCTTCAGTGTATATTGCTAAAGAAACTAATTCCTTTCTGTAATATTTGCTAGAGGGTTCATATGCTTGCCAGTGACAGATGGGGAGGAAGCACCCCCAATGGGGAGTGGCCCCACAACAGTCCCTTCTCCATTTCTCTATCCCATTGGCATTTGGGGGAAGCATGCACATGTGCCTGGCTTGTTTTTCAAGCTGCAGGAGCTGGGATTTGAACCTCGTGGTCAGCCATGTGGGGTCCAGCTCCCTTAACCATTAAGCTACAGAGCCAGCTGGGCATTTTCTTAAAAAATCACTATGCCACTGTTACAGTTAACAGCACTATAAAAACTGAATGAACTAGGTATTAGATGATGCTAACAAATAATGTTGTTATGTGTAATGCTAGACTAAATATTTTATCTAAATAGAATGTACTTTATAGTTGGTTTAAATCAAGAGCACATCAGAGCTTATACCTCATATTTGTTTATTATGTCTTTTAAGTCTTCCTTAATTTAGGCCAGTACCCTTCCTTCCCAGTGTCTCCCACCATTAACTTAAGAAATTATGTCAGTTTTTGTTGTTGTTGTTGTTTTTTAATTTGCTAAGGGTGTGTGCACTCACTGGGGAGAGTGGGAGGTGGGATGTGAGCAATCATCCCCAGGAGGGATGGCAATACTGCAGTCTCTTCTTCTCTGTCTCCTTTTGGGGTTTTGGAGGTATATGCACACATGCCCAGCATGATTTTATTTATTTATTTAATTTCATTTGTGGTTGTTATTTTTTTAAATTCATTGTCATTATTTATTTTGTTTATTTTATTGAAGTTAACCAGAGAGAAACAGAGAGAGAGAAGGAAAGTGAGAAAGAGAGCAAGCCGCTAGGTCCAGGACTTGAACCATGGTCAGCCAGATGCCTGGGAGTCCAGCCACCTTAACCACCATGCCACCTGCTGGCCCTGCCTGGCATGATTTTTAAAGCACTGGGTCTGGGACTCGAACTGTGCAGTCAGCCATGTAGCATGAGATCCAGCTGCTTTAACCACTATGCCACCACCTGGTCCCTGTCAGTTCTTCTTTAGATTATCCAGTGACAAGTTTTTTAAGCACTGCACTGATGCTTTAGATCATTCTGGAAGCAGTATAAAGATTTTTGAGGGGTAGAAGACGACGATAAAATTAGAAACGGTTAACGGAGATTCTCCTGAAGGTGAAATTATAGATGATTTTCACTTCCTACATTTATGCATCATTTGAACATTTTTTATGATTAACATGTTATTTTTATAATTAAATACTTCTTCTTTGGGAAAGGAGGAAAAAAGATTTGAAACAGGGAAACGATTTAGAAACCTGTTAGTCTGAGAGAGAGGTAGTGAGGATCTTAGCTGGGCAGTGGTGTAGGGGTGGGAGTGGAGGGGGGATTTGAGAGCTGCTTTAGAAGATCCGTGTGCAGGGCTGGGGGACTGGATGCAGGAGCATCAGGGCATTGTGGGAGTTGTCTCAGGTTTCAGAGTTGAGCTGATGGATGGACGGATGGTGGTGCCATCCTTGTAGGATAGAGGTTACAAGAAAGTGGAGGGGGTGGGCCAGTTGGTGGCATGGTGGTTAAGGCAGCTTGAGCCACCATGGCTGGCTGTATGGTTTGAGTCCTGGGCTTGGTGGCTTGGAAAACACACCAGCTGCAATGTGACCATCCCCCATGGAGAGTGCTTCCTCACTCTCACTCTGTCTCTGTCTCTGTCTCTGGTAAGTGCATGCACTATCCAGCAAGCTTTAAGACAAAGGAGTTTTTTCCCTGCAGGTCAGTTAGTAAGTTCACACGACTTAACTGTGAGGTAGGATATGGAGTTGTGTAGCATCCCTCTTTAGCCACAATCAACCTCAGATTGAAAATATTCAGGAAAAATAAATAATGTAATGATTAAAAAAAATACAAATAAACAAGGCAGCATAACTATTTACAAAGCACTTAACATCGTACGTTACAGATAACCTAGAGGAATTTTATGTTATGTGATTTTAAAGTATGTGGGAGGATGTGTGTAGGTTATATGCAAATAGGCTGTCTTTAAAAAAAGTATTTAACTTTATTATTATTATTATTATTTTCTAGTTTGGTCAGACAGACAGAGAGAGAGGGAAAGTGAGAAAGCAAGTCACCAGGCTCAGACTTGAACCACAGTCGGCCATATGGGAGCCAGAACCTTTAACCACCACGCTACCTGCCGGCCCCAAGGCTGTTTTGTGTAAGGGAGTTGGGTCATACTTTTGAAAGATACAGTCCTATCTTCAGTAATCCTCAGTGGTGATGTCCTGACAGATCAAAAACCGAGAAAAAATAAAAAGCTCTTTAAAAGACAGCTATTTACATTTTTTAAAGGGCATGTTTGTGAAACATATAAAAACATAACAGTACATGTCGTAGACCACTTTGTATAATAAAATAGGCAAGGATAACACCCTCCACTGCACCCCTACACCACTGCCCAGCTGAGACCCTCACTACCTCTCAGACTGAAGAACAGGGAAGTCATTTAGAAACGTGTTTTTGCACATAAACGCTCTGGTGTCCTAGTGATAGTTGGACGGTATAACACTTATGATCATATGAACCATATTCCTAAGGAAATCAGTCAGAAACTGAAATCTGTCAATGTGTTTCACACATTGGTAATTGTGGGCACCCAGCAGTGTAGCTGCAGCCATCTGACCTATCCTAATGGACAGCCTGAGTCTTCGGGTGTGCTTGATCAAACTCTGTGATGGGTCAGTGCTGCGTATGCAGTTGGGTAGAGAGTCAAGATCTTGAGAAATTTTGTCTTTCAGAAATGCAAGTTTTTTTTTTTTGGAGAGGTTTTTGCTATAGGGCACGTGCGCTCACCACAGAGAGACATAGAGACAGAAATCGGGAAATCACCCCCCAGAGGCGATGGCCACGCCGCAATCCCTTCTCCTCCATTCTTCTCTCGGGATCTTGGGCACACACACATGCGCCTGGCTTGAGTTTAAGTCACTGGATCTGCGACACGAACCATGGTCGACTGCATGGGAGTCCAGCAACATAGCCATTACACTAACTGCTGGTCCCCACAAATGCAAGTTTTAAACAGGCATCTCTTTGTTTATTGGGGAAGTTTCTGTTAATACATTTTCACATATATACACAGTGCTTACACAGAGCTGACGTTGCAGTAATGTGCTTTTGTAGAGTCAAATTTGCAAAAAGAAAATGCATACGACAGAACTCTTTATGTAATTTATATTTCATTGGAAGTGATGTAGAGGTGAAATAAATAGTAGAGCCAATTGTAAATAGTAATGTTGACCATTTTAAATAGCGGGGAAAATTCAGAGAAAACAACTAGAAAGAAAATCCTACCTAGGAAAAAATGTGGTACAGGGCTAGATGCTGGGCCGATGCGTGGAGGTAGTTCACAAGAGCTGGCTGACTTTCCTGTGCGGCATTTGGGATTTTAAGCTCGTTGGTACTGTGAGTTTTGGAATTTTATGTTATGTGATTTTAAACTTGGGGGATTTTGATGTTTTGGGGTTTTACCATTTGAGATGGTATCTTTTGGGATTATGAAAGGCGTTCACAGATCTCAGTATTCATAGTGGGGCCTTGAAACTAATCCCGTGTCGAGGGACAACTGCGTACACAAAGTTGTACCAGAGGGGTCTGTAGGTTTGGGACTCGCTAAGAGGGTGTGCATGCAAGAGCATGTGTGAGTGAACAGTCTTTGCAGTATGGCTGAAGGTAGAGGACCCAGGTAGAAGAATGGGAGTCACAGCCATTGGAGCTAGGAGCAAATAGGGTGTCGAGAGCCGAGGAAGGAGAGGCATTGGAAACAGTAGGGGAAGTGGCCATGGGTGCCTTATGTGGAAGGGCAGGGGCCGACCAGGTGAAGTTGGTGATAATGAGGGAGAAGGGTGTGGCAGTGAGTGTACCTTGGGGGGCATCTAAGGAAGTGGGAAAAAGTGGGGTCTGCAGCGGGGCAGGAGAGGATGGCTGCATATACGTTTTTTTTTTTTTAACTTGTGGTAAAAGATACATGACACATTATTTACCATTTTAACCTCTTTTTGCTGAACACAGTGGCACAAGTATATCCACGTGCTGTGTGGCCACCACCAGGGTGCAGATGGTTCTGAGCTGGGGTGGGATAGGGAAGTGTCTCCATGGTCTACTAGATCAGTCACGTGCCTGCCTGCCGCTGCGTAGCACAACCCAGTCCTTTTCTTTCTTTTTAAGAGGGATTTTTGCTATAGGGCATGTGCGCTTGCCGGAGAGACAAAATGAGAACTCGCCCCGGGGGATTGTCATGCTGCAGTCCCTTCTCTTGGGATTTTGGACATGCGTGCACATGTGCCCAGCGTGAATTTCAAGCCGTTGGGTCCAGGACTGGCACTGCAGTTAGCCACGTGGGAGTCCAGCGATATGTCATCTGCTGGTCTTGTTAAGACCTGCTCCTCCTAGAAACTTTTTATTGCTTCCCGTCTAGTTTCCTTCCCTTGAAGCCGGCAGTATCTTGCTCCTCAGTGCAGTTGTCACAGTGACCAGGGCCAACTTCCAGAGGCAAGGCTCTGTGCCACGTTTGTCCTTATGCCCTTTGGCACCAGTGTGGTCCTGAGGGCCTGGCCTATGGACTCTGTGAACTTGGCATGAGTGAATCGGAAGGTCAGGTTCTTTTTAGCAGGAAGCCAACATCAGAGGAATTGATTGCGATGGGAGGCTGATAGGCAAGGTTTGGGGGCAGAAACTGAACACCTTTCCCATCCCCGAAGAGGTCTCACAGCACTGTATCTATATTAGGGAATGGCTGGGCCCCTAAGAGCACCTGTGTCCCCCTGTCCCCACTAAAAGGACTCCCCAAGCTATAATTTGGGTTGCAGGCTGTTCAGCTTATTTGCCACCATCTCTGTTAGTGCCTTTGGCAACTACCGCTTTTGGTGAGAGTGCCCTTGTTGACTGCCTGCCGAAGCACCAAAGCTGTAGCAGGTCGAGCCAGAGCAGTGGGTCTGCTGCAAAATTCTTGTTAGTTCAAGCTGCTTTGAAAGTGAGTTCCCAAAGCAAGGCCAGTTGGTCCTTTTCTGTACAGAACAAGCCCCATTGAGAACATTGACCTTGACTGAATGCCAGATGTTAGAAGTAGAAACAGAGAACTCAGGAGCCTTGAGTTCCAGCAGAGAGGGGCCTGGTGATTCTACCTGCTGTTCTGTCCCAGGCCCGCTAAGACACCTTTGGGATGGGGTTCATGACCCCCATTTTATTGGTAGGGTTTCTACTTGCCCAGGCTCACATAGTTGGTTGAACTGGGATTTGAACCCAGACTTTTCTGTTATATATGGAAGGAATTTAGAAATTGGAGTATATCCTAGGGAAAGGCAGCATGGAGAGGAGGGTATTGATGCCATGGAGCAGG
>NW_006159889.1:1346921-1351737 GCF_000334495.1 Tupaia belangeri chinensis
GGTGTGTGCACTCACTGGGGAGAGTGGGAGGTGGGATGTGAGCAATCATCCCCAGGAGGGATGGCAATACTGCAGTCTCTTCTTCTCTGTCTCCTTTTGGGGTTTTGGAGGTATATGCACACATGCCCAGCATGATTTTATTTATTTATTTAATTTCATTTGTGGTTGTTATTTTTTTAAATTCATTGTCATTATTTATTTTGTTTATTTTATTGAAGTTAACCAGAGAGAAACAGAGAGAGAGAAGGAAAGTGAGAAAGAGAGCAAGCCGCTAGGTCCAGGACTTGAACCATGGTCAGCCATATGCGAGGGAGTCCAGCCACCTTAACCACCATGCCACCTGCTGGCCCTGCCTGGCATGATTTTTAAAGCACTGGGTCTGGGACTCGAACTGTGCAGTCAGCCATGTAGCATGAGATCCAGCTGCTTTAACCACTATGCCACCACCTGGTCCCTGTCAGTTCTTCTTTAGATTATCCAGTGACAAGTTTTTTAAGCACTGCACTGATGCTTTAGATCATTCTGGAAGCAGTATAAAGATTTTTGAGGGGTAGAAGACGACGATAAAATTAGAAACGGTTAACGGAGATTCTCCTGAAGGTGAAATTATAGATGATTTTCACTTCCTACATTTATGCATCATTTGAACATTTTTTATGATTAACATGTTATTTTTATAATTAAATACTTCTTCTTTGGGAAAGGAGGAAAAAAGATTTGAAACAGGGAAACGATTTAGAAACCTGTTAGTCTGAGAGAGAGGTAGTGAGGATCTTAGCTGGGCAGTGGTGTAGGGGTGGGAGTGGAGGGGGGATTTGAGAGCTGCTTTAGAAGATCCGTGTGCAGGGCTGGGGGACTGGATGCAGGAGCATCAGGGCATTGTGGGAGTTGTCTCAGGTTTCAGAGTTGAGCTGATGGATGGACGGATGGTGGTGCCATCCTTGTAGGATAGAGGTTACAAGAAAGTGGAGGGGGTGGGCCAGTTGGTGGCATGGTGGTTAAGGCAGCTTGAGCCACCATGGCTGGCTGTATGGTTTGAGTCCTGGGCTTGGTGGCTTGGAAAACACACCAGCTGCAATGTGACCATCCCCCATGGAGAGTGCTTCCTCACTCTCACTCTGTCTCTGTCTCTGTCTCTGGTAAGTGCATGCACTATCCAGCAAGCTTTAAGACAAAGGAGTTTTTTCCCTGCAGGTCAGTTAGTAAGTTCACACGACTTAACTGTGAGGTAGGATATGGAGTTGTGTAGCATCCCTCTTTAGCCACAATCAACCTCAGATTGAAAATATTCAGGAAAAATAAATAATGTAATGATTAAAAAAAATACAAATAAACAAGGCAGCATAACTATTTACAAAGCACTTAACATCGTACGTTACAGATAACCTAGAGGAATTTTATGTTATGTGATTTTAAAGTATGTGGGAGGATGTGTGTAGGTTATATGCAAATAGGCTGTCTTTAAAAAAAGTATTTAACTTTATTATTATTATTATTATTTTCTAGTTTGGTCAGACAGACAGAGAGAGAGGGAAAGTGAGAAAGCAAGTCACCAGGCTCAGACTTGAACCACAGTCGGCCATATGGGAGCCAGAACCTTTAACCACCACGCTACCCGCCGGCCCCAAGGCTGTTTTGTGTAAGGGAGTTGGGTCATACTTTTGAAAGATACAGTCCTATCTTCAGTAATCCTCAGTGGTGATGTCCTGACAGATCAAAAACCGAGAAAAAATAAAAAGCTCTTTAAAAGACAGCTATTTACATTTTTTAAAGGGCATGTTTGTGAAACATATAAAAACATAACAGTACATGTCGTAGACCACTTTGTATAATAAAATAGGCAAGGATAACACCCTCCACTGCACCCCTACACCACTGCCCAGCTGAGACCCTCACTACCTCTCAGACTGAAGAACAGGGAAGTCATTTAGAAACGTGTTTTTGCACATAAACGCTCTGGTGTCCTAGTGATAGTTGGACGGTATAACACTTATGATCATATGAACCATATTCCTAAGGAAATCAGTCAGAAACTGAAATCTGTCAATGTGTTTCACACATTGGTAATTGTGGGCACCCAGCAGTGTAGCTGCAGCCATCTGACCTATCCTAATGGACAGCCTGAGTCTTCGGGTGTGCTTGATCAAACTCTGTGATGGGTCAGTGCTGCGTATGCAGTTGGGTAGAGAGTCAAGATCTTGAGAAATTTTGTCTTTCAGAAATGCAAGTTTTTTTTTTTTGGAGAGGTTTTTGCTATAGGGCACGTGCGCTCACCACAGAGAGACATAGAGACAGAAATCGGGAAATCACCCCCCAGAGGCGATGGCCACGCCGCAATCCCTTCTCCTCCATTCTTCTCTCGGGATCTTGGGCACACACACATGCGCCTGGCTTGAGTTTAAGTCACTGGATCTGCGACACGAACCATGGTCGACTGCATGGGAGTCCAGCAACATAGCCATTACACTAACTGCTGGTCCCCACAAATGCAAGTTTTAAACAGGCATCTCTTTGTTTATTGGGGAAGTTTCTGTTAATACATTTTCACATATATACACAGTGCTTACACAGAGCTGACGTTGCAGTAATGTGCTTTTGTAGAGTCAAATTTGCAAAAAGAAAATGCATACGACAGAACTCTTTATGTAATTTATATTTCATTGGAAGTGATGTAGAGGTGAAATAAATAGTAGAGCCAATTGTAAATAGTAATGTTGACCATTTTAAATAGCGGGGAAAATTCAGAGAAAACAACTAGAAAGAAAATCCTACCTAGGAAAAAATGTGGTACAGGGCTAGATGCTGGGCCGATGCGTGGAGGTAGTTCACAAGAGCTGGCTGACTTTCCTGTGCGGCATTTGGGATTTTAAGCTCGTTGGTACTGTGAGTTTTGGAATTTTATGTTATGTGATTTTAAACTTGGGGGATTTTGATGTTTTGGGGTTTTACCATTTGAGATGGTATCTTTTGGGATTATGAAAGGCGTTCACAGATCTCAGTATTCATAGTGGGGCCTTGAAACTAATCCCGTGTCGAGGGACAACTGCGTACACAAAGTTGTACCAGAGGGGTCTGTAGGTTTGGGACTCGCTAAGAGGGTGTGCATGCAAGAGCATGTGTGAGTGAACAGTCTTTGCAGTATGGCTGAAGGTAGAGGACCCAGGTAGAAGAATGGGAGTCACAGCCATTGGAGCTAGGAGCAAATAGGGTGTCGAGAGCCGAGGAAGGAGAGGCATTGGAAACAGTAGGGGAAGTGGCCATGGGTGCCTTATGTGGAAGGGCAGGGGCCGACCAGGTGAAGTTGGTGATAATGAGGGAGAAGGGTGTGGCAGTGAGTGTACCTTGGGGGGCATCTAAGGAAGTGGGAAAAAGTGGGGTCTGCAGCGGGGCAGGAGAGGATGGCTGCATATACGTTTTTTTTTTTTTAACTTGTGGTAAAAGATACATGACACATTATTTACCATTTTAACCTCTTTTTGCTGAACACAGTGGCACAAGTATATCCACGTGCTGTGTGGCCACCACCAGGGTGCAGATGGTTCTGAGCTGGGGTGGGATAGGGAAGTGTCTCCATGGTCTACTAGATCAGTCACGTGCCTGCCTGCCGCTGCGTAGCACAACCCAGTCCTTTTCTTTCTTTTTAAGAGGGATTTTTGCTATAGGGCATGTGCGCTTGCCGGAGAGACAAAATGAGAACTCGCCCCGGGGGATTGTCATGCTGCAGTCCCTTCTCTTGGGATTTTGGACATGCGTGCACATGTGCCCAGCGTGAATTTCAAGCCGTTGGGTCCAGGACTGGCACTGCAGTTAGCCACGTGGGAGTCCAGCGATATGTCATCTGCTGGTCTTGTTAAGACCTGCTCCTCCTAGAAACTTTTTATTGCTTCCCGTCTAGTTTCCTTCCCTTGAAGCCGGCAGTATCTTGCTCCTCAGTGCAGTTGTCACAGTGACCAGGGCCAACTTCCAGAGGCAAGGCTCTGTGCCACGTTTGTCCTTATGCCCTTTGGCACCAGTGTGGTCCTGAGGGCCTGGCCTATGGACTCTGTGAACTTGGCATGAGTGAATCGGAAGGTCAGGTTCTTTTTAGCAGGAAGCCAACATCAGAGGAATTGATTGCGATGGGAGGCTGATAGGCAAGGTTTGGGGGCAGAAACTGAACACCTTTCCCATCCCCGAAGAGGTCTCACAGCACTGTATCTATATTAGGGAATGGCTGGGCCCCTAAGAGCACCTGTGTCCCCCTGTCCCCACTAAAAGGACTCCCCAAGCTATAATTTGGGTTGCAGGCTGTTCAGCTTATTTGCCACCATCTCTGTTAGTGCCTTTGGCAACTACCGCTTTTGGTGAGAGTGCCCTTGTTGACTGCCTGCCGAAGCACCAAAGCTGTAGCAGGTCGAGCCAGAGCAGTGGGTCTGCTGCAAAATTCTTGTTAGTTCAAGCTGCTTTGAAAGTGAGTTCCCAAAGCAAGGCCAGTTGGTCCTTTTCTGTACAGAACAAGCCCCATTGAGAACATTGACCTTGACTGAATGCCAGATGTTAGAAGTAGAAACAGAGAACTCAGGAGCCTTGAGTTCCAGCAGAGAGGGGCCTGGTGATTCTACCTGCTGTTCTGTCCCAGGCCCGCTAAGACACCTTTGGGATGGGGTTCATGACCCCCATTTTATTGGTAGGGTTTCTACTTGCCCAGGCTCACATAGTTGGTTGAACTGGGATTTGAACCCAGACTTTTCTGTTATATATGGAAGGAATTTAGAAATTGGAGTATATCCTAGGGAAAGGCAGCATGGAGAGGAGGGTATTGATGCCATGGAGCAGG
>NW_006159889.1:1351768-1360732 GCF_000334495.1 Tupaia belangeri chinensis
TTAGCCACGAGATTAGAAAATGTGAGGAACCCAGCAGATGGCGTTGTGGTTCCATCACTGGGCCACCATGTAGTTGACCACAGTTCAAGTCCTGGACCCGACAGCTTGAAACTCATGTTGGGTGCATGTGCATGAGTGCTCAAAGTCCCAAGAGGAGACTGGAGGAGGATGGACTGTGGTGTGGTCATGCCCCCAGGGAGTGATTTCTTGCTTTCTATCTCTCTGTCTGTCTCTCATCTCTCCAGTAAGTGCATGCACCCTAGAGCAAAAATCTCTCAAAAAAAAAAGGGGGGGGGGAGAAAATGTGAAAAATATCCAGATATTTTAAATAGACCGAGCACTTTGGTCAGGTAGCGTGATAGCAGTGGAGAGGGCATAGGTTTCCGACGTGGACACCATTCTCTCTCTGGCTGGGCTGTAAGCTTCTCAGGTTGGAAGTCATGTCACCTTCATCTCTGCATTGCCAAAGCACCGGCATGGTATAGGGAGCACGGACTAGTTAAATAGGAGGCATTCTGAGTACTTGGTTACAGGTGTCCTCGTTTTTCTTTAAAATTTTTTTTTTTGGAGAGGTTTTTGCTATAGGGGGTGTGCACTCACCAGGAAGACAGAGACAAAGAGACAGAAAGCAAGAAATCACCACCCAGGGGAGATGGCCACACTGCAATCCCTTCTCCTCCCAGGATCCTGGACACGCACGCACACGTGCCCGGCATGAGTTTAAGCCACTAGGTCCGGGACTCGAACTGCGGTGGACTACATGGGAGTCCAGCGACATAGCCATTATGCTAACTGCTGGTCCCTTAAATAATTATTTTACTTAATTATATTTATTATTTTCTAATTTGATCAGAGAGAGAGAGAGAGAATGAAATTGAGAAAGCAAGCCACCAGGTCTGGGACTTGAACCGTGGTTGGCCATGTGGGAGTCCAGTGCCCTTAACCACCATGCCACCTACTGGCCTCCAGGTGTCCTCATTCTTCAAACCTACCTTCTAGTACTTTTGATCTTGACCCTTATGGCCTCCTCCAGTACTTGGGATCTATAAAGTGGTCCCTAGGGCCAGCCCGTGGCCTGGTGGTTAAGTGACTAGATCTCTCAT
Source organism: Tupaia belangeri chinensis (assembly GCF_000334495.1). Taxonomy (NCBI): domain Eukaryota; kingdom Metazoa; phylum Chordata; class Mammalia; order Scandentia; family Tupaiidae; genus Tupaia; species Tupaia belangeri. The sequence continues at coordinate 1,352,872 of NW_006159889.1, forward strand.
GGCTGACTGCATGGTTTGTGTGTTGGCCCCAGCAGCTTAAAAAACACACCAGGCATGTGTACATACCCAGAATCCTGAGGGGAGGGAGAGATGGAGGAAGGATGGCAGTGTGACTGTGCCCCATGGTGGGTGCTTTCCCTCTCTGTCTTTTTCCAGGGAGCACCCTCTCTCTGACAAAAATTTTTAAACAAGTCTACCTTCCACCCTATAGTAGTTTTATAACAAGGTACCATAAACTTAGAGGCTTAAAACAGCACAAAGTTCGAATTAAAACAAATAATAATCATAAATCAGTTAAATAAAATAATTCTCAAAACAGCACAAGCGTATTCAGTTTTTTAGTATAGAGGTCTGAAACGTACCTCACTGTGCTCCAGTGAAGATGTCAACAAGAGGCTCTAGGGGGACGGTCCATGTCTGTGCCTTTTCCAGCTGGTACAGGTCACCCACATTCCTTGGTTCCTCGTGGCTCTCTACCTCCGTCTTCAACGGCATCGTCATCCAGCCAAGTCTTTCTCGCGCTTCTGTTGTCAAGCACCACTGTGATTACACTGGGATAATCTAATCCGTAATAATTTGGAGAGTCTCCCTTTTTAATGATTTATTTTTTTAGGTTTTCCCAATAGGTTACTTGTACTCACCAGAGGAAGACAGAGAGAGGGAAAGTGGGAAGTCACCCCCCAGGGAGATGGCCACACTACAGTCTCTTCCCCATTTTCCTCTTGGGGTTTTGGGCATGCACGTATATGTGTCCTGTGTCATTTTCAAACCACCGGGTCTGGGACTCCTACTGCAGTTAGCTTTGTAAGAGTCCAGTGCCTTAACCACCACACCACCTGCTGGCCCCAGAATCTCCCTATTTAGGTCATCTCATTAGCAACGTTAATTCTCTTGTCATGTTAGTGTAACATATTCACAGGGATTAGAATGTGGACATCTTTAGGGGGCCCTTCCGTCTACCGCATGTAACTTTTTTCACTAGCTTCTTCCCTCTGCTTGTAAAATCCTAACTCGTAGTTTCTAAAGAACATCTGGTGGAGGTCGTCCATCCCAAACTATGACCTCATTCCTTCCCTTGATCTCAGAATTACTCTCTGATGTATTCACTCCTTGGTTCCCGTCTGTCTGCTAGAACTTGCCTCGGTAAAGGCCCAGTGCCTTCCCATGGCTCAGCCCTTGGGCGCGTCCCTTGGGGGTGCTTCTGTATTCCGACACGGGACTCTCCTGTCCTTCAGACGTCTCCTCCGTGGCCTGCTGGTATTCCTCCCACCTGTCTGCTTTTCAGTCTCCTATTTTCTCTTCCTTCCTTCTTCCCACTCCTGGAAGACTTGCTTTTCATTCAGTTTATCTTCCACTGATAATTTCATCCGTTCCCACAATTTGAATTGGATGCTAAGGATTCCCATATTTACAGCTCTCACTCTGCCCTCTTTCCTGGAGCCCCATTCTGAATCGCCTGTTGCTCCCCTGGGTATTCCAGGCAGAGGCCCTATTATCTAGGTATCTTCAGAGAGGGGAGTGCAAGAAGATGATTGGGGTACAGGAATAAGATAAACTTTATTTTCCTCTTATTTTACAGTGTATTTTTAAAAATTTGTATAAGGCATTGACGTATATAATTACTATATTATTAGTAAGTATAAACATCTGTTAGTATAAACATTTTGTTACATGATAAAAGGATCAAGAAAGTTTGGCAGGTCTTGATTTTCCAGTTTGTTTAGCCAAAGAATCGCTTTCTTTAAGTGATTCTTTTACCTGTTTTTTTTTTTTTTTTTTTTTAATGTGAATCAGGGTCAGCCGTCTTGCACTGTGCATAGGTAGTAGGATTCCACGTGGCCACCTGTGGTTTGAGTCATGGCCCTGGTGGCTTGAAAAACATGCCAGGGAGGTGTGTATCCATTTATGGCCAAAGGGTGGAGAAAGGATGGAAAAGGGTTGCATCGTGACCACGGCCCATTGGGGGTGCTTTCTCTCACTCCCTCACTCTGGCAAACACTCATACCCTCTAGCGATTAGAAAAAAGCGAAAAGTCAATGGAGAGCTGTTCCTGTTGGAAAGGAGTTGGGCCTAGAGTCCTGTTCATTCTAGTGGAGGCTCTCGAGGGGCTTCAAGACACATCTGGTGTAGGCCGTCATCATACTTCAGGTCTGATTAAAAGTCTTAGGAGTCTGGGCCCAGCAGGTGGTGTAGTGGTTAAGGTGCCAACTGCCATTCGAGTCCCAGACCCAGCAGCTTGGAACTCACACCGGGTGTGTGTACGTGAGCGCCTAAAATCCCAAGAGGAGAATGGAGAAGGGATTGTGTCAAAATCGTCCACCCTGGGGGCGGGGGGCAATTTCTAATTTTTCTCTCTGTCTCTTAGCGAGCTTATGGGCCGAAAGCAAAAATCTCTCAATAAAAAAGTCCTAGGATCTAGTAATGACACCTGTCTTCATGGATGTCAGTTCTAAAAGGCTGTTAACGTCCTCTTTCCTCCACACTGCTGTCAGCATCACTCACATGTGTGTGTACGGATCACGTCTGTTTGTCCACACCGTCTCTCTGGGCAGGCCTTTGTACATGGCAGGTGCTCTGTGAGTGAGTGTCGAAGAATGGGCAGATGGACACTGAAGTTTGTTGATAACATTTATGTTCAGAAGAGCAGGTTCTATTCTGCCTAGATGTGGCCTGCTTGGATTTTGTGTTTTCTTGGCATCCTAAGTTTAGTCCTAATGTTCTGGGGTTCCGTCGGGTTAGATACTGAGTCCGTAGGCCCAGGGCTCCTCTGAAGTGGCACTGCGGTGTTGCCACTCCTCTGCAGCAGTCTAAGACATTAGTTTTTGTCACCGTTGCAAAGTGACCCTCTTCCAGGCCTCATTTCCTCACTTAATGGGATTTGCTAACCTCGCATTGCCTAATGTCAGTATAACCAAGTTTTAAGCATGTTGATTAGAAAGAAACTCTTACATAGTATTACTGAGTCAATCCTGTAGATCTTAAACCTAATTACATTTGCTTCGCCATTATGTAAATGCAGTGTTAAGTCAACCTTTCCCTTTCCCTTTGTAGCTAGGCCAGAGGTTTAGATGCACTCTCTGTCCTGGCTGGTGGTTTTCCCTGAAGAAGAGGAAACTTAACTAAAAATTTACCAGCTTGAGCCCAGGTCTCAAGATGGTATAAAAAAAAGCCAGCCCATTTAATTTTTTTTTTTCCTTCCAAGTTTCTTTCTTTCATTAGTGTATAAAAAAAAAGCCAGCCCATTTAATTTTTTTTTCCTTCCAAGTTTCTTTCTTTCATATGAGAGAGAGAGACAGACAAGCAGATACGGAGACAGGCATGCGTGGCCAGTTGCTGGGGCTCTGGTCCTCCCCCCAGCCCTGCAGCCAGCCAGGATTGCAGGTGTGCCTGGCACGTTCCAGTTGACCTGGGCTGTGACTCCAGAGCCTTCCCGCAGGGCTCCCAGCATCGCACAGCAGTGTCCCCCTACTGCATGCGACACTGTGGCTGGGCCCAGCCTGTTTTACTTTTAATGGATCAGTGCCTCTCACCCCTTTGCATGTTTCTTAGAGTTTCAAACCAAGATGGCTTACCTGCCTGCAAGCTGTAGGAGATGCTGCTGACCTCGCGGTCCCATGAAATGGGTGGCTGGGCCCCTCTGGGCGCTCAGGTGTGTCTCATGGCAGGGAGCAGGAAGGCCGGCTCGCCTTCAGAGCTGGAGCGGTTTTCTTTTTTTACTTGTAACAGGTATCTTCAGTGTTTGGTCTTAAATTTCTCATTTCTTTGTGTTCCTCACTTTCCCTGGGCTCTCATTATAAAACTGATTTTGCTGTGTCTCGAGTTGAGCAAAACCGGTCTGGTGTTTTCTGGTTGCCCAGGTTGCCGACGAGTACATGTTCCCCCTGGAGGAGACTAAGAAGGCCAAGGGTCGCCGCCAGCCCTTGAGCAAGCTGCCCCGCCATCACCCGCTCGTGCTACAGGACTGCGTCAGCGACGATGGTAAGTGCCGTTTCCTCTGCACCGAGAGGACAGCAGCTCCCTGTTAGGACTCGCAGTAACAGGACATCAGAAGCCAGGCCGAGGGATAAGGTGGGCCTGCGTCTTGGCTGTTCTCCCAGATACTCTGTAAGGAAGACATGATTTCCTTTTATATCTGATTGACTCATCAGATTTCATTACACGTTTGAATATCTTGAAACGTACCTAATACGGGATAATTGCCTGCAGAGTCTTTCCTTTCTTGTCCTAGGAGATACAACGCTGGCTTTTCAGAGTAGCAAGTTCTGTCAGTGAGGCCAGGGCCTGTGCTGGATATGTAGATCAGAGATTACTAAGATACGTCTGTGCTCTCAAAACACTCACAGGGTAGTAGGGCAAACTAACAGGCAGTCAGGTCTAAAGAAAGAAGAGAGGGGCCAGCTGATGGCCTGGCAGTTAGGGCAGTTGGATACAGTGTGGCCAACTGTGTTCAAGTCCCGGACCTGGAGGCTTGAGAAGCATGCAGGGCACTTATGTCTACTCAAGAGTCCTAATAGGGAGAAGTGGAGGAGAAGAGATTGTGGCAAGACAGACCCCTGGGGGATGCTTTCAGGATCCTGTCATTGGGAAATTCTGCACCACCCTCTCTGTTTCTCTCCAGTGAGCACTCATGCCCTCTGACAAATTGTAAAAAGAGAGAGATGTCAATTCAGGCAGAGGACAGCAGAGTGACTGTGGCGGAAAGAACCAGTAGGAGCATTGAGAGGAACCACTCAGCTCAGTGTGGCTGGAGTTAAAGGGAAGGCCAGGGAGTGGTTGGTGGAGTGGGAGAGGAGGGGCCGAGTGAGGCGGGATCGAAGTGTTTTTAAGCAGAGGAATGACGTGGTCAGATTGACATTAGAAAGATGGCTCCCAGTAGTGACATCTTGAGGATGGCTCTGAAAGGCCCGGATGGACTTTTGTGATGGTCTCTGGGAGGCATAGTGGTCTGAATTAGGATGGTGCTGGGGGAAGGGAGAAGGTAGGTGGGAGAAGGGAATGGAGGAATGGAAACATTTAGGTCAAGGCATCTGGTTTGGTGACTGACTGTGGAGCTGCTAGATGAGGGAGGAGGATGAGCTTCTCTGGTTTGCAGAGTTGGTAGGGTTTTGGAAACCTGAGTTTGTGTCTGGAGGATGTGGACTTGGGGCTTGGCACAGACCTGGTATTTGGTATCACCATTAGCATAAATGAGGTCACTCATGGAGAGGGCACAGAGGGGCGTGAGCAGAGACTGGGTTTAGGTGGGCAGAGGAAGGAAGGAGACCTCTGAAGGAGACAGAAGTGGGGAAGTATGTAAGAACTGAGAAATGAGGCGTGAAGCTCAGGGAGTGGCCGGGTCAGCAGTGGGCTCCCAGTGCCCACAGGCCTTGGTATTCTCTTGACTAATGCCGGGCCCTGAGCTACCCTGCCCTCTCCTTTCTGATCTGACATCAGTGCCTCGTCTGCTGTTTGCCTTTATAGAAAGATGGCGATAAGCTGGGACAGGAACATTGCTGTAGTCAGAAGTGCACCCAGACCTTACGTCAGGTCCTAGGCTGTCCAGTGTTCTTCCTGTCCAGCCAGGAGCTGCAGTGATCTAGCTAACTAGCTGACCCACAGTCCCTCTCCCTAAGGCTTTAAAGCAAAATTAACTGTATAGAAAGTAATAAAGAGAAATAGAAAATACCCAGATATCTACCATTCAGAGGTAATTAATAGGAACCAATTTTTTTTTTTTTTTTAAGTTTTTGTTATGGGGCTCGTGCACTCACAAGAGAGAGAGAAGGAAAATGAAAAATCATACACACCCGCATCCTCCCAGGCATCTGGCCCCACTGCAGTCCTTTCTCTAGTGTCCTCTTGGATTTGGGGAATGCACACACATACACAGGTGGTGTGATTTTCTTTTTAAATTTTATTTATTATTATTTTTAAATTTGACCAGAGACAGACACAGAGAGAAAGCGAGAATATAAGCCACCATGTCTGTCACATGGGAGTCCAGTGCCTTAACCACCATGCCACCTGCCAGCCCCACTAGTGTGATTTACAAGCTGCCAGCTCAGGACTTGAACCGTGTAGTCGGCCATGTGGGATCCAGCTGGCCACCTTAACCTCCATGCCACCTCCTGCTCCCTGTGCCTCCACTTTTTATAAAAACCTTTTCCATTGAGGTGTAACATACTCAATGAAATGCATACCACGGTTTTTTGTTTTTTTTTTGTTTTTTTTTTTGAGAGGTTTTTGCTATAGGGGGTGTGTGCTCGCCAGACAGACAGACAGAAAATGAGAAATCCCCCCCCCAGGGGGGATGGACACACCACAGTTCCTTCTCCTCCATTCTCCTCTTGGGATCTTGGGCATGCATGCACTCGCACCTGGCGTGAATCTAAGCCACTGGGTCTGGGACTTGAACCGCGATCGACTACATGGGAGTCCAGCGACATAGCCATTACAGTAACTGCTGGTTCCGAAATGCATACCACTTTTTAAAAATATTCTTTCTTCCTTTCTCGTATGAGAGAGTCACACACACAGGCACCCTCAGCAAGTTTCATCCCTCTCTCTCTCCCCTGACCCAGGACCCGAACCCCGATCTCCAGTGTAACCTGCAGGATCGCACAGTTGTGTTAACTGCTGCACTGTCACAGCCAGGCTGAAATCCACGCACATAACTGTGCAGCTCAGTGAAGTTTTACATATGTAAACTGTAAAATTTTGATTCCTACTATTTTACTTAACATAGTGAATATTTTCCCTCATCATTCAATATTCACAAGTAGAATGATAACTTTTTTTTGGCCACTTTTGGCTTCGTAAGTAGAACAGATGTCAGTGTGTTAATTTTTTAGCTGTGATCATGAGCCTGTCTGTTTCTGTTCCTTCCATCCTATCTTGGTTAGTCTTGTTTTAGCCAGAGTAAAGGAAGATATCTGTGGTTGGGTTTTGGGCAACATGGCTCCCGATGGAACCAAATGTTGAGGCTTTTAGAGGGTGATTTTAATTGTCCCCATTGGCCTGCTTATGCTCAGTAACCTTTGCTAAGGCCACACACAGTGGCAGCTGCCAGATCTCTTTAGATTAAGGTGACCAGTGTGGGAGTAGGACACGTTTTATCTGCACTGAATCAGAGTTGCCAGGAATGAGCAAATGGGCACCTGGTGCAGATCTGTACTAGAACTTCCCTTGGGCGACTTTGCATAGAAATCAGGGCCTCTTGGGTCTGAGAAGAGGCAAGATCATTGGCTGGGTTGTGGCTGGGATTACAGCTGCTCACGCGTGGCTAGCTGTAGTGGTTGCACGAGGTGCCCTGTGCTGGGCTGGCTCGGGGCCAGTCCCCTGTCCAGTGCTGCGTCCACCGGGCTTACTTTGGCTGCCCTTGCCAGAGAAGGACGAAGCGGTTGCAGCTTCTCAGGCCTCCCTCACTCGGGGAGCATCTGGAGAAACACTCTGAATAGCAGAGATGGTTTATTTTGGTATTTGCTTCTATTTCTACCAAAGATTGTCCTCATTCACTCTGAACCTTTAGAATTATTATGGGACTTCTCTTCCTTGATCTTGTTTCTGCGGGGAGCTGGTGGACCATGCTCCCTAAGCCCTGATTTAGGCGTAACTAGAAGGTATACCTTCATCACTTAAATCTTGGTGTCGTGAGCACTCGTTTCTCGTTTCCCATTCAACGGTGTGTCCCCTTCTGGGAAGACGGACCCCACGGGGAGTCAGATGAGTCTGTCGTGCCGACCGGAGTACCTGTGACACAGGAATTTGTGGAGTAGCCCAGGGACGTAACTATCAGTATCTTATAGTCCCCATTGGTCTCTGTGGGCACCGCTCTCTTCCTCTCTCCAATCCTTAAAAGTGTGAAAATAGTTCTCAACTCCCG
>NW_006159889.1:1360752-1384160 GCF_000334495.1 Tupaia belangeri chinensis
TGGGGGACTGTCATTTGCCAGACTCTGGTCTAGACGCAGGGCATCACATCGTGTGGCTGCAGAGAGGTTTCTCTTGGATGTGCGAAACTGCCTCCCTCTGGGCAGAGCCAGAAGGGGCTGGGAGCCCGGTCTGGGCCAGCAGGTAGCCCACTGACCCTTCCAGAGGAAACTGGAGGTCCTGACCAAGAACCACGACGGAACAGCCGTGAAGCTTCACCAGTCCCGTTAATTTCCTTTCTTATTACTTCCTTTCCACACTAGAGGGAAACTGAGAGGTAAAGGACTTAATGCACTGACTTCCCACTGCCCTTTTTTTTTTTTGAGAGAGGTTTTTGCTATAGGGCGCGTGCGCTCGCTAGAAGACAGAGAGACAGAAAGCGAGCAATCACCCCCCGGGGGGATGGCCACGCTGCAATCCCTTTTCCTCCGTTCTCCTCTCAGGATCTTGGGCACTCACGCACATGAGCCCGGCGTGTTTTAAGCCACAGGGTCCGGGACGCAAACTGCGGTCAACTACATGGGAGTCCAGCGACATAGCCATTACGCTAACTGCTGGTCCCCCCACTGCCCTTTTAAAGAGACATGCAGAAATGAAGAAAGAGGGGTATTTCTGACGGTCTGGCCATGTCACCACCATTCCTGCCTCAGCCTCCCAGCTAGCTCAGACTACAGGTGTGTACCACTGCACACCTGGCCTGTTCAGGTGGGGCTGGGCACTAAAGCTGGGCTTCTGGTCTCACATGCACCCTCCCGCCTGCACTGTGGCAGAGTTGGGCCAACATGACGGCATTTTGGAAGCAGCAAATAGCACGGTTTCTGGCAAGGCGGTGTTTGACTCTGCTGCCCTTGGACAGAAGGGTTGAGTCTGGCAGCTCTGGGGCAGGAGGAGGGGTAGGAGCCATGAATCTGCCTGGCCACAGCAAGGGTTATAGGCAGGACTCCTCATGATGTCATCCAGGTATTGAAGGAGTTGCTTCTACCTTTTGCCTTCATCAACCTTAGGCATCTTGGGTTTTGTCCAAACCTCGGCCCAGGAGTCCCGGCTCAGCTGGTCTCTCCAGGCAGAGCAACAGATGTGCAGGGTTAGTGCCGACTCCTGTTTCTGTTTCCTCTTCTAGAGACATCTGAACAGCTGACCCCCGAGGAGGAGGCTGAGGAGACAGAAGCCTGGGCCAAGCCTCTCAGCCAACTGTGGCAGAACCGACCCCCCAACTTCGAGGCTGAAAAGGAGTTCAATGAGACCATGGCCCAGCAGGCCCCACACTGCGCTGTCTGTATGATCTTCCAGACTTACCACCAGGTAAGCCCGTGGTGCAGAGCTTGTCACTGGTTGTCTGGGGAGAGCTCGTTCTCACCCCATCCATGCACAGCAAGGCTTTTCTAGGCAGATAACCAGCAGCATGGGGTTTCCCTTGGAATGCTTCGGAGACAGCCGAGGCTGTGACTTAGGCCCCCTTGCGCATGACTCCTCGCAGACCTCACTGTTCACTGAGCAGTCGGCTTTTGTTCCCATTCTAGTTGGTGTTGGTTCCTGCCAGGTGGCTGTGGTCCTGGCTAGACTTTAGCATGGGGGGCTGTAGCTGCACCTCCCAGCCGAGGCCTGTAGGCACGCACACTGAGTGCCAGCTCTTGTCTTAAGCAGAGTCTTGCGGTGTTGCCCAGGCTGGCCTCAAGCTTGCGGTCCTCCTGCCTCAGCCTCCCTGGGTTGCTGGGGTTATGCTCGCGCACCACCATTCATGGCCGTTAGGTTGGATGAGGAAGGATGAGGAATTGAGCTGGGTTTCCTGTGTGATCCCAGCCCGCGAGGCTCAGGCTCTTAAAAGTGTGCACCATTATGGCTGGGGCGAGGACTGCGAATTTTTTTTCCCCTCTGGGGCATGTGTGTGTTCACTGGAGAGAGAGAGACAGGGAGAGAAAAGGAAAGTGAAAAATCACTTCATGGGGGGATGGCCACACTGGAGTCCCTTCTCTTCCATTCACTTCTTGTGATTTTGGCATGCATGCACATGTGCCTGGCATGTTTTTGAAGCTACTGGGTCTAGGACTTGAATTACACAGTCAGTCATGTGTAATCTAACCACCACGACACTAGCTAGCCCTGCAGTTTTTTTTTCTTAGTACAATATAAACCTCACATGAAAAGCAAGGTCCTCTAACATTGTCTTCGTTTTCTCTCCTCTTGCCACAGTGAGTGTTAACAGTGGCCACGAGGAACTTGGGAGGGGTAGAAGCAGAGGGCATGATTGGAGTGGGGCAAGGCGCAATGATTGCTGAACTTAGTTGTGCTCTTCCCACGCTGGGGTTATGGCTCCACTGTCATGGCTCTCTTCGGGCCCATCTTTAGGAGGCCAAGAAGCCATAAGTGGTAGCAGGGGCAGGTGACCAGCTACCTAAGTTGGAACCTGCACAGGGTGGTGGGTAAGTAAGCTGTGCCTGTACAGAGTGATTAAGGTGGCATGGCTGCTGCCGGGCCTGGCAGAGGCCCCAGGTTCATGCTTGCCAAAAAAACGAACTCTCACTTTGGATCTTTGGGCCCATCTTTAGGAGGCCAAGAAGCCATAAGTGGTAGCAGGGGCAGGTGACCAGCTACCTAAGTTGGAACCTGCACAGGGTGGTGGGTAAGTAAGCTGTGCCTGTACAGAGTGATTAAGGTGGCATGGCTGCTGCCGGGCCTGGCAGAGGCCCCAGGTTCATGCTTGCCAAAAAAACGAACTCTCACTTTGGATTAGAAACCTACTTCTTTCCATTAACAAAAAACAAAACCAAAGAACTGCCTAAGCCATTGCCCGCGAGAACAGTGAATGGCCTGGTTGTCAATGTCAGCAGATCTCCTGCGGTGGGGGGTGGGTCAGAGCTGATGAATGGCATAGGCTCGAGGGCTGGGATGTTTCTGGGCCCCATTCTTGAAATGGGTGTGACAGTGCCATCCAGTGGCAGAGCCAGCAGATACTCGCACTCAGTACATTTGGCCAAGAGGAGTATGGGATGTCTTGGAGGGACCCCGAGCCAGGAATCAGACGGCGTGACCTGCTGACGGGAGCTGTCAGAGGCAGGCAGTGCTGGCCATGAGGGGCACCTGCCCCGGGTGCTCTCTGGGGTGAGGCTGCCATGTGGCACAGCCCATAGGGGAGCCCAGTGCGGCAGCCTGGCTGCTGACTTCTCTGCATTTTATTACCCCTTGGTTTGGGGAGACTGAGATCCCAGTTGCCTCTTACCTCGCTCCCTTTTCTCAGTTGTCCCCCGGGGCCTTTGTTTGATGCCGCTGTGAGAAATTGAATTTGAGTCATTAGCGGTAACTTCAATTAGTCGCTCCGGGATAATAGCTGTGCACCCGGGAGCCGTCGCCGTCGCCTATCCGTGAGAGAGCCAGCTTTCTGCTGATGGAGCAGGTGGGAAGCTGAGAACACGGCGTGTGCTCATGTGGTGTGCGCTCGTTCTCGCCCCTTAGGTGGAGTTCGGAGGCCTTAGTCAGAACTGCGGAAATCCTCCAGATTTAGCCCCTCAGAAGCAGAGGACCAAGCCATTGATTCCAGAAATGTGTTTCACCTCGACCGGCTGCAGCACAGACATCAACCTTTCTACCCCCTACCTCGAGGAGGACGGCACCAGCATTTTAGTTTCCTGTAAGAAGTGCAGTGTCCGGGTCCATGCCAGTAAGTGCTTCTCACCTTTCTCCGCCTCCTGCTGGTGCCCCCGGCCCCTCAGCGCAGAGGATGCTCACGTGTTCTTGGGCGTTGGTCCCGAAGGGGCTGAGTTTTACCATGACTTCAAGGTCCACGCTTGCTCCCGTGTGCGGGCCTCTGAGTTGCAGGTGTGGAAGGGATTAGTTCGTGTTACTAGGTACACGCACCAGTGAATGTACAGTTTGTGACTCTCTGAGACTTTGGGCCATGCTGTACGGTTGAGTCCAGGGGACCCAGGATTCAGGAATGTCTGTAATCTCTGCCCGTACCTTTGAGAGATGGCATATGGAAGAGAACTGTAGACCCACGTTCTAGCTCTGACCCCTGGGTTCAATGTGTTCTTCTCTGTGTCTTTGTTAGGTTGCTACGGGGTACCCCCTGCCAAGGCTTCTGAAGACTGGATGTGTTCCCGGTGTTCTGCCAACGCCCTGGAGGAGGTGAGTGCTCCCACGCTGTTACTGTCTTCCCATCAGACTTGTGGTACGATCAGGGCCAGACCACCTCATGTTGGACTTTATACCCCAGCAATCTCGCCACCCTGGTACAGAGTGAAGCGGAGAACGTGTCTGAGGACGGTAACAGTGTTTGTGCCCACTAGTAGCAGGGCATGGCTGGAGTCTGGAAGCTGTGCTTGCTCCATTGGGTGAAGACCAAGTAAAGGTCTCCTAGTGGAGGGACCTTAACCCCTTTTAAGAATTTAGCCAGTGAGTTGGAGCCTCGGGATAGGGCTCAGATCGTCGAGTTTGCAGCTTTCACGTCTCTACCACCCCATTCTAGCCCCCAGAACCCGGCAGTGCCTGCGTGGGAGGCCTCAGAGCCCTGTGGTGCTTCCAGTCTGAGCAGAGCGTCTTTCGTGACTCTGCTCTCAGTCGTTACTAACGGTAGCAGTGAAGATGCTAAGTCAGGTGACTACTTGGTGCACTTTAGTCTCGAGTGGCTTCTTTGTCTTCTGTAGGAGAGTCCTGGTTACAGGGCTGAGAAGGCGAGGCCCCACGTGCCGTTGCACCATTTCTCACGTTGAGGTTAGAGTTGCCCGGGTAAGTGGAGGGGCGAGCAGATTAGATATTAGTGACTCGGTGGTAACCAACTTCCTCATCTCCCTTACTGGCAGGACTGCTGTTTATGCTCGCTGCGAGGAGGGGCCCTGCAGAGAGCGAATGACGACAGGTGAGCTTTCCTGGCCAGGGTCTTGGGACGTGCGGGCTCGTTCTGAAGCCGCCTGCAGTGGCATAGCGTGGCAGTGGCTGTTCTGAGTGACTGCGAGGACGTGGGGAGCGCGCCATGTGCAGCTTGAAGAGCATCTCCAAGGCTAATGCTAAAGAGGAGTCGCCCAGGAGACCCAGCACTCTCAGACCTTTCAAGCTGCCTTTTCCCCTCTGTAACGTCGTCCTCTTGGAGGAGTTAAGAATGGACTCACAGGGCATCAAGACCTTGTGAAGGTGGCATAGGGACTCCGTGGGCTGCACGAGCACATTTACCTCCGTACAGGTGGGGCTGGTGTGCGGAGGTGGCTGTGGCCGTTGGGCACTTTTCCTCGTGGCAGGTGCTCCTTGGCTCCGACGTGCTCTGTGGAACGAGAGTGCGCATCCTCGGGGAAGAATAGGACATAGGAGAGCGCCCAGCCTAGCCCACTCACTGGCGAATCAAACCTGCAGAAATTTCTGGCTTCTCAGCCAGGCAGCTCGTTTTCATGGAGCTAAGTGTTTGTGCTCAGTCTCAGGTTTAGTTTTCTGAGGTAGAAATGTAACACGAACGGGGCCAACCCCATAACACAGCAGTTAGCCCTGTGTCTAGGGAGTGGGATCTTATATGGCCAACTGCAGTTTGAATCCTGGCCCTGGCATCTTGAAAAACACCCTGCGTATGCATGAATGCCACCCCCCCCTTTTTGGGGGCGCTATAGAATTTGTATGCTTACCAGGGACAGAGACAGAGAGACAGAGAGAGAGCTCCAAGCTACAGTCCCCTCTCCTTTATTCTCCTCTCAGGACTCTGGGCACGTACATACACACACCTGGTGTGTTTCTCAAGCTGCTGGCTCCAAGACTTGAACCATGCAGTTAGCCATATGGGATCCATGTGCCTTAACCACTATGCAGTCCACTGGCCCACATGCCCAAAATGTTGATGGGATGGAGAAATGGAGTAAAAGGGATTGCGGGGTGACCACACCCCCTTGGGGGTGCACATGAACACACACTCTCTTTGGTGAGTGCTTGCAACCTCTAGCAATTCCAAAAGAAGGGAGGAAGGAGGGAACGGAAGGTGGCATTTATGGCCCTGAAGAGCTGGCCGTCTAAAGAGTTGGTGGGTCCCCAGTGGTGACTATCCTGTTTCCGGGTTAAGTCCCATGGGAACTCACCAGTATGTACTGTCCAGCCTCTGCTCGCAGCAGTCCCCACCATGCTGTTCCAGATAGAGGGCCTTTCTGCCTGCTGCTTCCAATCCTTCAGAGGCGCTTGCTTCAGTCACTTGAGGTCACTGTGTTCCTTACAGTGTTCTTGGCAGCTGTGCTCCCGTCCCGCCCGCCAGGCCACACAGGCAATCTGTTCCCACTCCCCCACGACAGCTCTGCTGGTGTGCACTCCGTCTCCGTGTAGCTTGACATCGTCTGTTGTGGGTTTTCACATGGCCTGATTTTAAGAACTTTTACCTTTTTAGTGGATCTCCTTGGTGCATGTAGTTTTCCCACAATGCCTAGGACTTGGAGTCATTCTCTAAAGATGTCCATTGGGCTGACCTCTCAGAATCAGTGGGGCTTGAGCCAGACCTTGAAGAGTGAGTCTGCTGTGGATAACGGGAGCAGAAGGGAGAGGTCATTTCAGGCTTGCGTATGGAGGGCCTTGGGGAGTGCTGTGATTACTGGCAGATGGGGCCCAGTTGGTGGTGTTTGCAGGAAGTGCTCGGGTCCTGTGGTACAGGAGGTCTGCAGAGCTCTCCAATTTCTCCTCCCGCCCTGAAACCTGCCACACTCAATCAGCGGTGGCTCTGCTTACTTTGCACAGACCGTGAGAGAGTGGGTTGAAAAGTGTGGCCCTCCGCTAACCCGGGCAGTGGGGTCGGGAACTGTTCACTGAGAGTGACCCTCTGGTCCTTACCTTCTGGCTCCCACAATTGTGCTGGTGAAAGTTATGGTCTCACTGGGTGGGAAAGGAAGCACTGTGTCACAGGCCCACACTAGGAGAAAAGACCGCAGTGCCCTGAGCCAGGCAGTGACTGAGACAGCCTTCGCCTTTGACAGGTGGGTCCACGTTTCATGTGCTGTGGCGATTCTGGAAGCAAGATTTGTCAACATTGCAGAAAGAAGCCCGGTGGATGTGAGCAAGATTCCTCTGCCCCGCTTCAAACTGGTAAGGAGGAAGAGATGGGCTTGTGGACTTAGGTACCCTAGTACAAGTCTCTGGGTGGAGGAAAACGAGTCAGTTGAGCTGGGCCTAGTGATCACCTTTAACCCTGGTTAAATTCCCAATGGGAACACCCATAACCAGAGGTGAGATCAGGGCAGGTTGTGAGTGCCTGAGGTTCTGGAAGGGGTTGGCTCTTGGTAGTTCAACTCTGTGCACATGGGAAGGGAACAGTAGAGGAGGCTGTACTGTCAGTTCCTGGAATCACAGGCTTTCTTCCCTGTGTTGCAGAAATGTGTCTTCTGCAAGAAGCGGAGAAAAAGAACCGCGGGCTGCTGTGTGCAGTGTTCCCACGGCCGCTGCCCGACTGCCTTCCACGTGAGCTGTGCCCAGGCTGCCGGCGTGATGATGCAGCCAGACGACTGGCCCTTTGTCGTCTTCATTACCTGCTTTCGGCACAAGATTCCTAATTTGGAGGTGAGGCAGGGTGCCGTTCTAGAATCCTCCTGACAGGTTTCAGGATCATTTTCTCTGCATGCTGTCCGTTTATTTTGTCAGCAAATATTTCCTCAAGCATTATGCTTTATGGAGAGTGCTAATGAGTCAGGGATTAAGAGATGGCCCCTGTCCATGTCTGCTCCCCGCCTTGTGCTTCACAGTCCAGTGGCACCAAACTGTTTGTGACTGATGCCTTTGGAAGATGTGTTTACTTCTCTGTCTCTCCACCAGCACACTCTCCTTGAGGAGGTCCATATCTTATTAATTTAGTGTCCTTATTACTTAACCCGGTGTCAGGGACATGACAGAAGCTCCGTAAGTGTTGAGAACTAGTAGAGCTGCCAGCAGCTACACATTAACTGCCACGCAGGAGAGATTTTTGCAGTTCTCCAAATGCTGAAGATCAGAGGAAGATTCATGTAATAACACCTGGGGGTGTTGTGAAGGGGTTGGGTGTAAGGTGGCATCTGAAGTGGCCCCATGAGAAGGAGTTGTGCGTGGGAGACTGTGCTTCAGGAACAGTGAGCAAGGCTAGAGAGAATGGCCTACAGGACTGCTGCTGGGAACGTGGCAGGGGATGGTGCCTGAGAGGCCAGCAGTGCCCGGGAGAAGGCCCTGGACTGCCACCCGTGGGAGTTTGACCTCTTTGCCATGGCCTGAGGAGAATCTTTAGAATAATCACTGGTGGTGGTTCAAGGGGAGAATTCAAGGAACACGAATTTGAGGCAGGAAAACCACTTAGCGCGGAAGAGAGTGAAGTCTGAAATGAGACACGTAGGCCGAGCTTTGGGGTCACATCTAACCTCGAGATCCTGAAGAGTTTAGGTGGACTTCACAGGGTTTGTTGACCACCATGGGGAGGGGGCATGGGCTGAGAGGAGAGAAGGAGGATAGGGATAAAGGAATAAGATTGAAGGTGATTCAAGTTATCCCCTAGAAGTGGAAAGGGTGCTAATAAGAGGATGTCATTAACTATAATCTGGAGCCGGGATGGAGGGGTTCTTTTGCAGGGTTACAGGGAGGGCTAGAAGGAAGGACAGGATAGGTGGGCTGTGAGGTCTTTGAAGCATTTTGAAGCTGGATTAACTGTGAGGGTAAAGATTTGCATAATATCAGCATTTCCCAGGACAGTTAAATCTAGGTCCCATTAGACACTGGGCTCTGGAGAGTCCCAGTATGAGGAGCAGATAGCAAAGCATGACCCAGTGAAAGCAGCTGAGAAAGGTCCAGAACACCACAGTCCAGGAGGGCAGTGGAAGGAATAAGGAGGACCATATGCTGTAGAGAAGACAGGCCTGGTTTGGGGTTCACTGAGTACCCTGAACTGGAGGGTTCCTGTGGGGTAGCCAGGGCAAAAGCTAGTCTGTAGTTGGGAAGACTCTACCATTGGTGAGTTACAGTCTAACAGGAGAGGCAATTAGAAGTATTTGTTAAGCAGGAATATCAAGGGGTGAACGGGAGGGGGACAGTCCGGGGGAGTAGACTTTTCACTCTGCAGTCTGGGATCTCTGGAAAGTCCTGTTGGCTGCCCAGATTCTTCTTTCTCGTGAAAGTGTCTTACTGAGCATGAGAGGTAGCTAGTAGTATGGTCAAGCCCTTAGGAAGGCAGAAAAGTATTTCATGAGTGAATGCGACCCTGAAGGAGTAAAAGCTTCAGGCAGCACTGAGTCCCAGCTATGGTAGGGAAATAGTGTTGTCATGGAATAGGAGAGTAGCTTTGTAGCCTCAGTTGGCCTCTGTAGACCGCTGATGCTATGAGGCAGTGGGGGTATTGCTGAGTATTTCATTCATTCATTCACTCACTCACTTATTTATCCTTCAAGTGTTTATTAAGTATCTGCTACATGCCACACACAGTTTTAAGTGCTAGGAACATACCAGTGGGGAACACACAAAATTCCCTGCCTTCCTGGTGTGTATAGTACAAAGTTATGAAGGAAACAAGAAATTTCACAGTATATCAGGTGGTGAGAGAAGTGTGGTGGATTAAAAGTAAAGCAGGCTAAGGGGACTGAAGAGGTGGTTATAGGGAATAGCATCAATAAGCTGACGCTGGGACGTGATGGCGCCTGTGTGGAGGTACTTGGGGAGTGGGATCTCCGGTAAAGGCAACAGCAGTGCAGAGGCCCTGAGGCAGGAGCACGTGTGGTACATGTGTTCAGAGAACGGCAGGGGGTAGCATGGCTGGTGGGCAGGTTGGGCAGGTATGACTGGAAATTGGATATGCTTTGAGATCCCAAAAGGAGGCTCAGAATGAGAAGGGGGGAGAGCTGCAGAGATGGTAGGACCTTGTAATGAACGTAGTTTATTGTATGACACTAGGGACTTCCAGGAAATATCAGTCTTTGTGCCTGAGCCCTGAGGGTAGAGCTAGTGCTAAGAGCTGTGTGGAACATTGCCTGGGGGCCCAGAGCCTGAGGTCACCTATTGACTCTGCTTTGCTGGGTGACTTAGCTATGTGTATTAGTATGTGCTATCTGATTGGCTCCTAGCCACAACAGGAAAGTCCTGGGTCTGTTCTGGGACTTTGGGTAAGACAGTATGGCAGGGGTAAGAACCAGGCGTGGACTGGGAGGTAGAGAGAAGCTAAACTTGTGGAGGAAAACATGATATTGGTTTCTTCAGTGTCTTGGCTAGGATGTGGATATCTGGAAAGGTCTATTGTAGCTCTTCCTTTTTGACTTGTCCATTCCCATGCTTATCTTTCCCTGCTAAAGAGGAGCTAATTGATCTTGGTCCCATTTGCCAGGCCTGTCAACCTTAACTCAGTACATGAGTAACACAAGCTTGTGTTTCTTCCAGCGTGCCAAGGGGGCCTTGCAGAGCATCACCGCAGGCCAGAAGGTTATCAGTAAGCATAAGAATGGGCGCTTCTACCAGTGTGAAGTGGTCAGGCTCACCACCGAGACCTTCTATGAAGTCAACTTTGATGATGGCTCCTTCAGCGACAATCTGTATCCTGAGGACATAGTGGTAATGTCTGCAAGGAGTTTCCCGAGCAGTTTGGGATGGGAGATGTTTCTAGGTATGGCTGGCAGACTGATCTACCTGCCATTTTTTTGTGTGTGTAAGGTTTTTGCTATAGGGCGTGTACACTCACCAGAAAGAGAGAGAGACAGAGAGACAGAAAGTGAGAAATCACCACCAGGGGGGATGACCACACCACAATCCCTTCTCCTCCATTCTCTGGGGATCTTGGGTGCGCATGCACATGTGCCCAGCGTGAGTTTAACCCACCAGGTCCGGGACTCAAATCATGGTCGACTACATGGGAGTCCAATGACAGAGCCATTACACTAATTGCTGGTCCCTATCTACCTGCCTTTGGAGCCCTTTCCTACCCCCTTTAATTATCTCCAAACAGAAAAAACATTTGTACTGGTTTTTCTTTTTCTTTCTTTCCTTTTTTAATGTTTAAAATTTTTAAAACTTTTATTTATTATTATTATTTTTATTTTCTATAGACAGAGAGAGAGAGAGCAAGCCACCAGGTCTGGGTATTGAACTATGGTTGGCCATGTGGGAGTTCAATTCAACCACCATGCCATCTGCTGGCCTTTGTACTTGTTCTTCTTTGCAAAGGAAATTGTGTGCTACTGAGATACCGTGCTTCTTCTAGAAATTCATGGAACTCAGCATTTTTTGCAGTTCCTTGGAACGTGTAATGTATTTCCGTCTAAATCATCCTTGAAGATGTTCTAGCACAGCAGACTCTAGGCTTTGGGATCACAAAACTGTGTCACTACCAATTTGGCTACTCAGTGACTGTGTGGTTTTAGGAGAATTATCCAGGTCTCTTTCCTGCCATGCCCTCTTATAGATGTGTCTGATTTTGGTTCTTCACAGTCAAGGGCGTGGGGCTACGTAGAAACCGTTTGGAGACACCCTGGCCTGCTTATGTTATCAACACCTGGAACAACAAGAGGCCTTACCTGGACTCAATCCTAGGTTTCCTGGCTCAGTATTTAGGACTTAGTTCAGGTTTCTTGTGTGACACCTTGCCTTTTCTTTTCTTTCCTTTTCTTTGACCATAGGGCATGTGCACTCTCCAGAGAGGAGAAAGAGATAGAGGCAAAGAGAAACTACCCCACAGAAATGGCCACCATAATCCTTTCTCCTCTATTCTCCTCCTGGGATTTTAGGTTCGTACGTACACGTACCCAATGTGATTTTTTAAGCCACCAGGACCAGGACTCAAACTGTGGTGGGCCACGTGGGAGTCCAGCATGCACCTGCTACACTACTGCTGGCTCTGCCACCGTCCCTTTTCCTGTAGTAGACTAAACCCCAAGGTAGAGAAACAAAGCCATTTCTTCATTTAATAAGTTGAGTATTTCCTTTATTTATACCACATTAGTAATTTAGTTGCTAAAAGCACAATCATTAGTTACAAGGTGGGAGAGTATGTCATAGTGAAGACAATATTAGTAATGTTTGCAGCAGGGATACAGCTCTGCCTAATTATACACTGTTTACTAGGCACTGTGCTAAGTACTTTATGTCAAGCATTTCACTCCTCGTACCAACATTGAGAAGTAGGCGGTATTCTCTCTTAATTTATAGAAGAATTATTTTAGGATTTTCTGTCCTGAAAGTTGTTGAGGACCCCTAAGAGCTTGTGTTTTTGTGGGTTGTATTTATCAATATTTACTCTATTATTTATTATAAATAAGATTAATTTATTAAAATAACTTTTTTTTTTTTTTTAGAGGTTTTTGCTGTAGGGTGCATACACTCGCCAGAAAGACAGAGAGAGACAGAAAGTGAGGAATCACCCCCTGGGGAGGATAGCCACACCACAGTCCCTTCTCCTCCATTCTCCTCTCTGGATCTTGGGCACTCACACACGTGTGTCCGGCGTGAGTTTAAATCACCGGGTCCAGGACTCGAACTGCAGTCGACTACGTGGGAGTTCAGCGACATAGCCATTACGCTAACTGCTGGTCCCAAAATAATCTATTTTTAAGTGAGAAATAACTTTTCTAAAAACAATTGGTGAGAAGGATGCAGTTTCTACAGTTTTGCAAATCTATAATGTCACTTTTTCTTTTTGCTATAGGGCATGTGTCCTCACAGGAGAGAGAGAAAGCACCCCCAGGGTGTATGCCATGTTACAGTCTCTTCTCCATTTCCCTCTTGAGATTTTGGATACGCACATACATGTGTCTCCAACTTGAACTGTGCAGTTGGCCATGTGGGCTCTAACTGCCTTAACTACCACACCACTGGCTAGCCCAACGTCACTTCTGTTGATAATTTCAGTCTGTTGTAATGCTTTGTTTAGTTAAAATATAGGAAGACAATTCAGTCTCACACAGGTGTATATTTGGAAAGGGGAGGAGTATTTTAATAGCTGTTCAGATCATTTTTTTTTTTTATTCTGTGATACTCCATCAAAATTCAACGAATGGCAGTTTAAAAGTGGGTTGCTATGGGGGCCAGCAGGTGGTGTGGTGGTTGGTGCACTGGACTCCCACATGGCCAACTGCGTTTCGAGTCCTAGACCTGGAAGCTTGGTTTCTTACTTTCTCTCTCTCTGTCTCTCTCTGGTAAGCATTTGTGCCCTGTAACAAATTAAAGTTAATAATGATGATAAATAATTCTTCAAGAAAAAAAGAAAAGAAGAAAAAAGTCACACCAGGTATGAGTGTGTGCATGCCCAAAATCCTGAGAGGAGAATGGAGGAGGTGGGATTGCAGCACGGTTATCACCATAGTGGGTGATTTCTCACTTCCCCTCTCTCTGTCTCTGTCTCGCATACGTGCCCTATGACAAAAAAATCTAAAAAAAGAAAGCAAAATACACATGCACAAAGTGGGTTGCAGTGTAGATGCTGAAAGTGGGTCAATAAGCTTTTTATACTCTATAACATTAAAATCCTTTGCTTTATCTTGACTTTAGAATACATCTTTCAGGCATGTGTGATTTTTTTTTTTTTTTTGAGAGATTTTCACTATAGGGTGCGTGCGCTCGCCAGACAGACAGAGAGAGACATAGAGACAGAAAGCGAGAAATCACCCCCCAGGGGGGATGGTCACGCCGCAATCCCTTCTCCTCCATTCTCCTCTTGGGATCTTGGGCACGCACGCACACGCGCCCGGCGAGAGTTTTAAGCCACTGGGTCCGGGACATGAACCGCGGTCGACTACGTGGGAATCCAGCGACATAGCCATTACGCTAACTGCTGGTTCCCGAGGCATGTGTGATTTTAAAAATAATCTTGCATGGGTCATTTAGAAAGTATTGGTGCACTGGGCTATGCAAGTTACCAAATGTTGTTAAGTTTTATTACAGATACCGAAGAATGATGTTTGTCAATACACTAATCTCAGGAGATTTTAAATTCGGAGACTCTTCAAGCTCACAGTAGTGATGCAGCTTTTCTAAAATTCACATTTTTGCTTGAAAACTTCAATTTTATTGTCAGTGGATGTCACCTTATGTTCCTTGAAGTGAGGCTCGCTTTGTTCGTCTTGTGTAAGATGTCCTCCAGATCCCCACGTTTGACCAACTAGCTTGTGTGTCATTTTGTTTAATCAAACTGGTGCTCCTTGAGTAGCTAGTGCAGCTCACGACTCTAATGATGGCACAGAAGTTTTCCCTCAAAACAGCAATCCTTTGGGATGCAGCTAAATTGTTACGTGAGTATTTGCTCAGGTACTCAAGAATTAAAGAGTTAATAAAATTAATATATATACTACACACACACACACACACACACACACGGTATATATATGGTTTTTGCCATGAGCATATGCACTTCACAGACACAGAGGGAAAGTGAGAAATCGTCCCCTAGGTGGGATGGCAGTGCCTCAGTCTTTTTTCCTACATTCTCCTCTCAGGATTTTGGCCATGCATGCACGTGTGTTAATGTGATTTTCAAGGCGCTAGGTCCAGGACTGGAACTGTGCTTAGCCATGTGGGAGTCCAGTACCTTAACCACCATGCCATCTGCTAACCCCAATAATTTTTATTATTATTATTTTTTTTAGTTTTGCTGTAGGGCACATGCATTTTTCAGAGAGAGCAAAAGAAAGTGAGAAATCACCCTCACAGGAGGATGGCCACACAACAGTCCTTTTCTCTCCAGTTTCCTCTCTGAATTTTGGGCACGTACGCACACACGTGTCTGCTGTGTTTTTCAAGTTGTCAGGTCCTGGACTCAAACTGCACAGCTGGCCAGGTGGGATTGTAGCCACCTTAACCACCATGCTACTGGCTGGCACCCCCACATTAATAATTTTTACTGCTTAATCGAGAGAAATGGTTATGAGAAGCCAGGTTTTTCCCCCCTAAATTATGAGTGTACACTGGTAAAGACAATAACAACAACTAGAGTTTGGGGCAGCCACCTTGACTTACACCCATGTGCCAGGAGTTGTACTCATTATAGTTTCTACACCCTCACTGCAAATGTCACCACAGTGAAAAGTGTAACGTTTACTGTTATGAAATAGTCACAGCCTTACATGCAGTCCATGAAAGTCTCTCAGAAATCTGTCACAGGTTTGTAGACCACACTTCAGAAGTCACTGCTGTAAGAGTTGAAGCTGAATCGCAGAAAACTGCAAGTGATTTATCAAAGATTACATGTTGGGACCAGCCGATGGCATAACGGTTACATCACTGGACTCCCACATAGTCAGCCGTGGTTTGAGTCCTGGACCTGGTGGCTTAAAACTCACACCAGGGGACGAGCAGGTGGGGTAGTGGTTATGTCGCTGGACTCTTCCGTATGGTCAACTGTGGTTCAAGGTCCAGACCTGGTGGCTTCATACTCAGGCCGGGTGCATGTGCGCCCAAGATCCCAGGAGGAGAACAGAGAAGGAATTGCAGTATGACCATCCTCCTGGGGGACAGTTTCTTGCTTTCTGTCACTCTGCCTCTCCAGCAAGTGCATGTACCCTATAGCAAAAATTTGGGGGAGAGGGGAAGTACATGTTTTCCTGGTTAAAACTTCTACCATGTGGCTGGCCCCAGAGACTATTGTTTAGGAAAGCTGGCTCCTACATGACCAACTGTGGTTCAAGTCCTGCCCTGGCAGCTTGAAGAACATGCTGGGAGCGTGTGCATGCTTGCTCAAATCCTGACAGGATGGAGGAATGATATCATGGTGTGACCATGCCCAATTAGGGTTTGCTTTCACCTTGTCTCTTTCTGGTAAGTGCATGTGTTCTCTGGCAATAAAAAACAACAAAACCAAAGGAGAAACTCTTTTACCTTAGTTTTCTTTAGAGGGCTGGCTCCAGTTTCTGCTTAAATTATTAGATTCATACAAGATTTACTTATTGATTGCCTGCTCAGGGAATGGACTGGTCATATGCCATAAAACCATTCCTGGTTAACAAATAGACTGTCAGGACAGAACAGAACCTTTTTAACTCTTGCTGTGTGGTGTGATTGGTAAAAGCAGCTGTGAATATCTATATTCTTTTAGACTCACTGCCCCTGCTCCTCTGTGATGTGTAATTTTTAGGATATGTCCCTAAAGACTTGTCCTCAGGTCTACCCATGGGTCCTTCCAACCAGTATTTTTGTACACTGACCTCCCAGCTAAATACCAAGCCTTAAGCTGGGATATGGTGAGGGTTTGCCTTGGGGTTCCCCCTTTTGGAAGAATTAAAAGTTGCCATTGCTGGGACCAGCAGATGGAGTAATGGTTATATTGGTGGATTCCCATGTGGTCAACCAAGTTTTGAGTCCTGGACCGTGTGACTTAAAACTCACCGGGCATGTGTGTGTGCATGCCCAAAATCCCGAGGCAGTGCCTCAGTCTTTTTTCCTACATTCTCCTCTCAGGATTTTGGCCATGCATGCACGTGTGTTAATGTGATTTTCAAGGCGCTAGGTCCAGGACTGGAACTGTGCTTAGCCATGTGGGAGTCCAGTACCTTAACCACCATGCCATCTGCTAACCCCAATAATTTTTATTATTATTATTTTTTTTAGTTTTGCTGTAGGGCACATGCATTTTTCAGAGAGAGCAAAAGAAAGTGAGAAATCACCCTCACAGGAGGATGGCCACACAACAGTCCTTTTCTCTCCAGTTTCCTCTCTGAATTTTGGGCACGTACGCACACACGTGTCTGCTGTGTTTTTCAAGTTGTCAGGTCCTGGACTCAAACTGCACAGCTGGCCAGGTGGGATTGTAGCCACCTTAACCACCATGCTACTGGCTGGCACCCCCACATTAATAATTTTTACTGCTTAATCGAGAGAAATGGTTATGAGAAGCCAGGTTTTTCCCCCCTAAATTATGAGTGTACACTGGTAAAGACAATAACAACAACTAGAGTTTGGGGCAGCCACCTTGACTTACACCCATGTGCCAGGAGTTGTACTCATTATAGTTTCTACACCCTCACTGCAAATGTCACCACAGTGAAAAGTGTAACGTTTACTGTTATGAAATAGTCACAGCCTTACATGCAGTCCATGAAAGTCTCTCAGAAATCTGTCACAGGTTTGTAGACCACACTTCAGAAGTCACTGCTGTAAGAGTTGAAGCTGAATCGCAGAAAACTGCAAGTGATTTATCAAAGATTACATGTTGGGACCAGCCGATGGCATAACGGTTACATCACTGGACTCCCACATAGTCAGCCGTGGTTTGAGTCCTGGACCTGGTGGCTTAAAACTCACACCAGGGGACGAGCAGGTGGGGTAGTGGTTATGTCGCTGGACTCTTCCGTATGGTCAACTGTGGTTCAAGGTCCAGACCTGGTGGCTTCATACTCAGGCCGGGTGCATGTGCGCCCAAGATCCCAGGAGGAGAACAGAGAAGGAATTGCAGTATGACCATCCTCCTGGGGGACAGTTTCTTGCTTTCTGTCACTCTGCCTCTCCAGCAAGTGCATGTACCCTATAGCAAAAATTTGGGGGAGAGGGGAAGTACATGTTTTCCTGGTTAAAACTTCTACCATGTGGCTGGCCCCAGAGACTATTGTTTAGGAAAGCTGGCTCCTACATGACCAACTGTGGTTCAAGTCCTGCCCTGGCAGCTTGAAGAACATGCTGGGAGCGTGTGCATGCTTGCTCAAATCCTGACAGGATGGAGGAATGATATCATGGTGTGACCATGCCCAATTAGGGTTTGCTTTCACCTTGTCTCTTTCTGGTAAGTGCATGTGTTCTCTGGCAATAAAAAACAACAAAACCAAAGGAGAAACTCTTTTACCTTAGTTTTCTTTAGAGGGCTGGCTCCAGTTTCTGCTTAAATTATTAGATTCATACAAGATTTACTTATTGATTGCCTGCTCAGGGAATGGACTGGTCATATGCCATAAAACCATTCCTGGTTAACAAATAGACTGTCAGGACAGAACAGAACCTTTTTAACTCTTGCTGTGTGGTGTGATTGGTAAAAGCAGCTGTGAATATCTATATTCTTTTAGACTCACTGCCCCTGCTCCTCTGTGATGTGTAATTTTTAGGATATGTCCCTAAAGACTTGTCCTCAGGTCTACCCATGGGTCCTTCCAACCAGTATTTTTGTACACTGACCTCCCAGCTAAATACCAAGCCTTAAGCTGGGATATGGTGAGGGTTTGCCTTGGGGTTCCCCCTTTTGGAAGAATTAAAAGTTGCCATTGCTGGGACCAGCAGATGGAGTAATGGTTATATTGGTGGATTCCCATGTGGTCAACCAAGTTTTGAGTCCTGGACCGTGTGACTTAAAACTCACCGGGCATGTGTGTGTGCATGCCCAAAATCCCGATTGGAGAATGGAGGAGAAGGGATTGCAGCGTGACCATCCCCCCTGGGGGGGGTGATTTCTCGCTTTCTGTCTCTCTGGCAAGTACACACTCCCTATAGCAAAAATCTCTCTCTCTCACACACACAAAGTTGCCATTGCCAAGTCCCATGGTAGGTAATCCCTATCTTTTCTTACCTTACTTGTTAAGAACACATTTATGGGGTCGGCAGGTGGCATGGTGGTTATGGGCACTGGACTCCCACATGACTGACTATAGTTTGAGTCCTGGATCTCATGGCTTGCTTTTTCACTTTCCCTCTCTCTCTGTCTCTCTGGTCAAACTGGAAAATAAAAATAACGTTAAAAAGAAAAAAAACCACATTTACAAAAATATGGTTGAGTGTAGTTCTAGCACTTCTTCATGGCAGAGCCCCAGAGAGTCCTTAGAGGGAGAGTTGAGGGAATGAGAGAAGGGCTCTTGGTTCAGGCACTTGTCTCCTACCAGGGGACTTGAGAACGTTTGTGAAAAAGGAATTAAAGTTCAGGTTTATCTTGATTCAAAAAATGTTGAAATCCATGCGTAATTTTTCATAACATACATTTTTTGTGAACATTTGAAGACCTTCATATGTTTGTTAGGTTAAGTTTATCAGCTGCCCCCACGCCCTTGTGGTCTAGAAGCAGCAGGGGTCAGAGATCTGGGGAAGAGGTTGACTTAGTAAGCTCGTCTGTTGCTTCTTTTAGCCCAGAGAGAGCTGTCTTGCTTAAGAGTGTGCGAGGAAGAATTTGTTCTAGTTTATTCTTCTCTGGATAGATGACGGTTACTACTGTGTTTAAGCAGAACTTCCTTACACTTTTCTTTTTGTTTCCTCAGAGCCAGGACTGTCTCCAGTTGGGTCCTACTGAAGGGGAAGTTGTCCAAGTGAGATGGACAGACGGCCAAGTCTATGGAGCCAAGTTTGTGGCCTCCCACCCCATCCAGATGTACCAGGTAGTCAGAAATTCTTGCTAGCGTGTCAGCAGGCGGCATGGTGGTTAAGGTGCTGGATCCCACATGGCTGGCTGCAGTTTGAATCCCAGATGCTGTAGCCTGAAGAACATACTGGCTATGTGTGTGTGCTTGTCCAAAATCTCGAAAGGAGATTGAAGAGATGACATGGCCATCCACCCCCCATGTGCCCTATGGCAAAGAATCTTAAAAAAAAAAATTATTCTTGGGACCAGCTGGTGGTACATATATGGCTAAGGCGCTGGACTCCCACATGACGGACTGCTGGGTTCGGGGTGTGTGTACATGCCCCAAATCCCAAGAGGAGCAGGGATTGTGGTGTGCCCATATCCCCGGGGAGTGATCTGTGTGTCTCTTTCTCTCTCTGTCTGTCTCCAGTAATGGTATGCATCTTATGGCAAAAGCCTAAAATATAAAAAAAATTCTTGCTAGATGAGGGCACTTGATTAGAATAATTCAGTGCCTTCTCCAGGGCCAGAGGCAAGTGTTAGATCTTGGGAGATTGAACAGGTTGATAACAGTCCTTTTAGCAGTTGGGGGCTGTCCTGTGTCCGGCCAGGTGTGGCTTCAGACATAGTAGTCCTCATTGTTGTTTTCTAAATCCTCCCCTGGCTACGGGAAGTTGCCACTGCACGGTGGGCCAGGGAGAGTCAGGGATATCCCAGCCAAAAGTGTCTGTTTCCCTGGTAGGTGGAATTTGAGGATGGCTCACAGCTTGTCGTTAAGAGGGATGATGTCTACACGCTGGATGAGGAGCTTCCCAAGAGAGTCAAGTCTAGACTGGTAAGTGTGTGTTTTCTATGTACTCTTGGGAGGGAGGGAACAAGGCAAGAATGTGTCCCTTCATTTTTTCCTTGGGGTGGTTGACCACAAAGTGATTTTTGGCTTGCCTATTTTTCTGTAGTCAGTAGCCTCAGATATGCGCTTCAATGAGATTTTCACGGAGAAAGAGGTTAAGCAAGAAAAGAAACGGCAGCGAGTCATCAACTCAAGATACCGGGAAGACTACATCGAGCCTGCGCTCTACCGGGCCATCATGGAGTAGCTGCTTCCAGGGTCCAGGAGATTCCCAGCCAACAGGCGAGTGCACTCTGGAGGTTCCACAGCACAGCAGACACTCGGAACTCTGAAGTCTCTAAAAGTGAAGTTGTAAAAAGAAAAGGAATGAAATACCAACCCCATCATCTTCTCACCCCACCCTCATCACGTTGCGCTGATGATCCGTGAAAGGACAAACTATCCTTGGACACAAGGAAGCAGCCGCTGATCTCCCAGCTGAGGGGCTGAGCACTGGAATGCTGTGGCTGCCCTGGCTCCTGTCCATGCGGGGTCAGCTGTGCTGGCTGGGCTGTTTGCCCTGCCCCTGGCCTAGGACTTAGCTTCCTAACAATCACCTGCACCGACTAGGCAGAGGTGCTGGTGCTTGTCCCCTCCCCTCCTTTTGTATTTATATGTGTGTGGTGTGTGCGTGTGCGTGCGTGTGTGTGTGTGTGTGTGTGTGTGTGTGTGTCTGGACCAGCTTCTGCCAGCCCCTGGCCTTTACTTTCTTCCTTGCCTATGCAGGGCAAACAAAATGTGAAATTGTGCCCTCACTGAGCTGAGTAAGGGCCCCTGGGGGTTGGCTGGAGATGGGTACGGCAGCTGCCCAGGCCTGGAACATCCTCAAGAGTGCTGGTCAAGCTGTAGTATTGGGGTGCTAAGGAGCTGATGCCACCTCTTTGTCCTCCCTTGAAGGAGAGCATAGGGTAACATGGATGTGTGCCCAGGACACTCCACGCACAGAGCCTCTGCGGCACAGTATTAAGAGGGTGTGGGTGGGGAATACCCTGAAGGGGGAGCTATTAATGATGGAAGCAGGCAGAGCCTGGTGGGTGATTCTGTCAACACAAATTGCAATCATGTAGGGGCTGGGAGGGTTAGGATGAACTGGGGCCACTGGAGGCCAGGGGCAGGTTTAGATGTGCCCTTGGTCTAGGGGTGGGAGGGAGCTGATTTAGGGAGGGAGGGTGGGACTAGAGGGCAACACTGAAGGGGTTAAACAGGTTTTTGCTCCTCATGAATTTGTTTGCCTGGGGCCAGGATTGGAGGGCTTTACTCCTACACCCTATGTATACAAAAATCAAATTTATAATACTTCCCTCTTTTTTGTTACGTATGAACGCTATAAACCAAATTATTTTGAAAACCGGTGCATCACCTTGTCCTTAGCAATAAAATGTGTTGAGCAGAGGATTGGCTGTGTCTGCCCCAAGGAGCCCAAGTGGCCCAGGGTCAGGCTGGGGCTGTACATAGAATCACACACATGGGGGCAGGGTCACGTATTGTAAGAATCAGCAAGGCAGGACACAGGAAGCTGTTCCAAAGTGATGGGGGCCTTGTCAAGTTGTATATTAAGGTAGGCACCGTGGGACACGGGGAACAGGGACACTTCTGGCTGAGAGCACTTCATTTCGGTTCCCCTGCCTGAAGATGGGCAGGATGTAATAGACCAGTCTGATCTCTCCCTACTGTTCCATTTGATTGATCCTCACTGAGCTGTGCTAAGGCCATGCCGTTATTTGTGTTCTATACAAACGGTGGAACTGGTCTTAATGAGGAGGGCTTGTGTTTTAAAGGTGTCTGGAGAATAAGGGATTCAACCCCTGGTGGGGTTCTGAACTGCCTGTGTATCGTTGGTAAGAAGCTGACCTGGAAGAAGATCCTGTCCCTTTGACCTGGTGGGTCCAGAAGGAGCTGCGTGGCAGGGAGGGGCTGATGAACAGGTGTAGGACTTGGGCTTATCAGAGCTGCTCCAGCTGGCCCAAGGACAGTTGGGCACTCCCCGTGACACAGCCCGGTCCAGGTACAGGAGAAGCCAGGGTGGCTCAGCTACTCTGCATGCCCTTTGTACCCCAGTAGTTAGAGAGCTGGTGCTACTTGGTATCGTGCTGTGGGGGAAGCAAAGAGCAGCAGGTTTCAGGTAAGTCTCTGTCAAATCCCTCCTAACCCCAAGAAAGGGATGATCTTGGTGCACCCTCTCCCACTCAGGGATTCCCAGGGGATGTTGACAGAGCCAGGCTTTACTGAATTGGTGGGTGAGCCCAGAAGTACACATCTTGGGAGGGGAGGAACATTTTCCCAGCCTTGTAGGGAGCCAGGCCCACTTAACTCTCAACGACCCCACTCCCCACTGTTACCAACCTTGCTGAGGACCTGCTGGGCTGTGTACCTGATAGAATTTCAACAGGATTCTTACTGAACAGCACACCATTTTACTAAAGAGTTTGCACTCCGTGTCGGTCAATGTAGTGAACTGGGGAAACTGAAGCTCAGAAAGGTCCTGGGACTTTCCCAAATCACGGGGAACTGGTCTGTTGCCTGCCTGTAGCACCCTGAGGCCGATTGCCCGCCAAGTCGCCTCACACAGGAACCCCATACTCCTCAGCATACTCCTCCCAAAAGCCTCTTTGCCAGGACACACCACCTTTCCTCTAGGAAGGTAAGGTCTTTGAGTTGGCACCTACAAAATGTCAGCTTAGAGATCCCCCTTCCCTTACCATAATTGTTTTAAATTATGTTCCTGGCGGCTAAGAAGGGGCTCAGCTTTGGCGATGAGGGGAGGGAATGAGCTGGGAGAGTCCTGGGACCTCCGGAGTCGCAAAGGGTAGGGGAGTGTGTGTGTTTGGGGGTGGGGGTGGGCGGAATTGGTGTGCTTGGACTAAAAATTTCTACGTGGGCTGGTACAAGAACAGCCTGAACCTCCTTGCTCCCTTGCCCTACAAGGCCTGGGCCTCAGGGGGCGGGCTGAAGGCGAGGGAAGACCGTGGCACCTATAGTTTTAGGTTGCATCCCCCGCTGGGGCAGGCAACGGGCTTTCGAGGGGCTGGGTCCTCAGGGCGGGCCCAGGCGACTGCGCGCACTCTTAAGTCCAGAAAGGACTCTTCCACATGGCCAGAAGCCCCCCGGGGTGGGCCGGGGCTAGGACAGCTGCGCTGAGTTTGTAGGCCAAGACGAGGAAGGCGGGGCCGGTGCCAACCACCGCCGTCCCGTGCCGTCGCACTTCCAGGGCTGAGGGCCAGATGCTGGGGGCCAGGCGGCAGGCGGAGTGGGCGGGCGGGGAAAGACTCCCGGGCTCCGGCACCTATTGGAGCGCTCTGGCCTGTGCCCCCCCACTCCTGCAGCGCAGCTCCGATTGG
>NW_006159889.1:1384315-1395706 GCF_000334495.1 Tupaia belangeri chinensis
AACGTGCCCCGAGCCGCCCCGCCCCTCCCCCGCCAGCCTCCGTCCCCAGGCCGGGCGGGGCGCGGAGCCCGCGCGCTGGTGCTGAAGGAGAGGTCGGGGCAGGGACTAGACACCCCTGGGGTTGGGAGCCAGGTTCCTTGACCATCCTTTGGTGGGTTCTGCAAGGCCTGAGGGGAAAGGCCGGCCGGACGCGGGCCGAGCGATCTGAGGTCACCGGCGTGCGAGACCTCGCACAGCGTTGCGCACCGTGGTGCAGAGGAAGGACGCGGTCATTCGGACTCGGCTGTGGAAAGAGGAAGGAAAAGTCCAAGGAAAGCCTAAGCAAGAAGCAACTGTTTATGGGTAGCAGTTGTCTTGTCATTGCTGACTGCTCTACGCGGGGCCGGATGTTATCAGGGACGTGGGTCCGTTGGAATGGCAGAGTACACCTGTCCTGGTTCCTTTCTTTCTGGCACTTTCTCCCTTTGTCTCCACAGTGATCTTGCTTGTGAGAGGACATAATCTTAGTGGAGAGTAGATTTGGTTTGGAGTGTGTTCCATGAATATTTTTGGAATCCTTTTTGTAACAGTTCCCGTTTTTGTGATTCCTCAATAAACCTTTTTGTTTGTGTTTCCTTCATATATGAAAAAAAAAGAGAACTGAATCTCATAATTCAGGGAATGGACCAATGTGGGCAGCTGTTGTCCCAGAGAGTGAAAAATACTGTAGTTGCAAACTTTTCTGGGGATACTTAGAATTATCTATCCTTCAGAGAGTTGAGGATGATAGTAAAAAAGAACACTTTAGGTTATTGAAAGCAAAAAAGTCTTTAGGACAAATTAGGTTGTTTCTAAGTCAGAGGCAGTAATGATCTCTGAACTGATTTCTTCAAGTCAGCAGTCAGGGGATTAATAGTGAACTGTCGGGACCAACAGTTAGCATAATGGCTATGTCTCTGAACTCCCATGTAACCAACCGTGGTTTGAGTCCTGGACCCAGTGGCTTAAACTCACGCCGGGCATGTGTGCATGTGTGCCCAAGATCCCAAGAGGAGAATGGAGGAGAAGGGATTGTGGCATGGCCTCCCCCCTGAGGGGTGCTTTCTTGCTTTCTGTCTCTCTGTCTCTCTCTGTCTTTCTGGCAAGTGCATGCGCCCTATAGCAAAAACTTCTCCAAAAACAAAAATTTTGAACTGTCAGGGCCAGCAGGTGGTGTGGTGGTTAAACGCACTGGACTCCCACATGGCTGACTATAGTTCCAGTCCTAGACTTGGCAGTTTCCTTTCTTACTTTCTCTGTCTCTCTTCCTCTTTGTCCCTCTCTGATACAATTAAAATAAATAAGTAAATAAAGTTAAATAATAAAATAATTATTTAACAAAAAAAGAGAACTGTCACAAAAATTTATGCCCAAATGGCATTTTCAGATCTTAGGTTAGAGGTTTTGTTGTTGTTGTTGTGGTTTGTTTGTTTCAGTATTTTGCCATAGAGTGTGTGCACTTGCCAGACAAATACAGAGACAGACAATGGTGGAGGGACATTCCTCCTTCTTGGGGGAATGGCCACCCTGCAGTCCCTTCTCCATTCTCCTTCCAGGATTTTGGGCATGTATTCATGTTCACATGCCTGACATAATTTTCAAGCTGCCAGGTCCAGGACTCCAACCACAGTTGGCCATGTCAGAGTCCAGCAGGTTAACCACCATGCTACCTGCTGGCCCCAAGATTAGAGATTCTTGATTCAAGGATATTTTGAAGTATTAGTGGAAGATCTCTCCATTTCAAATATCTTAAGTGTCTAAAGAGTTTAATAAAAGTAAAACCTTTCTCATTGCTAGAAGGCATATGTGCTTGCCAGTGAGAGAGAGAGAGAGAAACAGAAAAAGAGAGAAAGTACCCCCTATTGGGGTGTGGTCTTGTAGCAGTGCCTTCTCCGTTTCTTCATTCTGCCAGGATATGGGACATGCACACTTATGTGTGGTGTGTTTTCTAGCCACCCAGCCAGGATTCAAACTGTAGTCAGCCATGTGGGACCCAACTTCCTGAACAACTAGGCTATAGGACTGGTCCAATAAAACCAAATTATTAATGATGAAACAAGGCATCCAAATTCCTAGAGACTGATTGACATATTTTTAAAAAGGAATTATTTATTTAACTTTATTTGTTATTATTATTTTTTAATTTGACCAGATAGAGAGAGAGAAAGGGAAAATGAGAAAGCAAGCTGCCAGGCCTAGGACTTGACCCGTAGTCAGTCATGTGGGAGTCCAGTGTCCTTAACAGCCATGCCACCTGCTGACCCTGAGACTGATTGACTTTTTACCAATCAGTAAGGTGTATTGAATGATGCTTTGGGCAAGGCATTAACTGAGGAGTCTTTATGACATTTAAGATATGAAACTTGTGGGACCAGCAGTCAGCATAATGGCTATGTTGTTGGACTCCCACGTAGTCCACTGCGGTTCGAGTCCTGGACTCGGTGGCTTAAACTCACGCCGGGCGCATGTGCGTGCGTGCCCAAGATCCCAAGAGGAGAATGGAGGAGAAGGGATTGCGGCGTGGCCATCCCCTCTGGGGGGTGATTTCTCGCTTTCTCTCTGTCTCTCTCTGTCTGTCTGGCGAGCACATGCACCCTATAGCAAAAACCTCTCCAAAAAAAAAAAAGAAAGATATGAAACTTGTTCTCATGGGCCTATGAGAATAAAGCATACACATGAAAATAACTAATGATAGGAATGATAGGATCTCGAGAATTCTTTTTTTTTTTTTTTAATAGATTTTTTTGTTATAGGACGTGTGCACTCACCGGACAGAGAGAAAGCTAGAAATCATCCCCAGGGGAGATGGCCACACCGCAGTTTCTTCTCCATTTTCCTCTAAGGATTTAGGGCACACTTACACACACACGTGTGTGCGTGCGTGTGCATGCGCGCGCCTGGTGTGATTTTTAAGCTACTGGTTCTGAGACTCACACTGTGGTCGACTACATGGGAGTCCAGCAACATAACCATTACGACATCTGCTGGTCCTGGATCTCTAGAATTCTAAGACAGGTTCTATGAGTACTCCTGTTTGAGGAAGGTTTCACAGGGCAGCCAAGGCTTACATTGGGCCATGGAGGGAGTGTAGACCTGCCTTAATGAAGAGGAGGAAACGAGTTGAGAAAAAGTGAAAATGGTAAATAAAAGTGACAGGAGAGAACTCGAAATGCTCCTGGATGGTTCCATTTCTGTTGGATTTTCTACTGCAAAAGGTAGAAGTTGAGTATAAAAGATAGGTTGAGGGCATCAGACCAGGAAGTACCTTTGTCTTGGGTGGAGCAAAGGACAAAAAAGTAGTAGTATTTATTTCAAGTGAATCTGGAGCTTCATTGGAAGTTTAGAATCAGAAAGTTAATATGTAATAGATATAAAATAAGAAAAGAACTTCGTGGCCAGCAGGTGGTGTGGTAGATAAGGCGCTGGATCCCATGAGGCCAACTCTAGTTCCAGTCCTGGACCTGGGGGCCTGAAAAACACTGAAGCATGTGTGCATGTGTGCCTGAAATCCCAAGAGGAAACGATGTTTCTATCCCCTCTGGTGGGATGATTTCTCAGTTCCCCTCTCTCTGTCTCTCTCCAGTGAGTACATGTGCCCTTTAGCCAAAAATCTAGAAAAGAAATACAGTAACAATTCGTCATCGTCACTTTTCTGAGTAACTTTAGCTATTGGAGTAACGGTTCTCACAGCTCCCTAAAATCTGCATCTCCTCTTGACTCTTTTCTCACCCTGAGTTCAGCTGGTTGCCAGGTAGGTCTTGTTGACCCTGCCTCCGCGTGGTTTCTGGTGTCTGCTTCTTTCTCCTCCTGCCGTCAGCACCCTGATTTGCAGCCATCCCCGTCGTTCTCATGAGTCACTGCAGAAACTCCCTGACTTTCTTTCTTTCCGTCCGTGTTGTGTATTTTTGTCACTTCTAATTGTGTTATTTCTCTAGCCACGACTTTCAGTGGCTCCTCACTTCCTTTTGAGTGAGATATAGACCAGCCTGGCATGGGCACTCTGAACAGACTGATTTCTTGCCATTCCCCTAAATTTCATGATTTTTTTCCAGCTCCTGTTTGTGTCTCCTATCGTTGTTCATGATGGTATTTTCTGTCTTAAATTACCCCCTTGAATCTCTAAGGGTTGCTCTTACCTAGGTTTCGGGACAATTTGATATAGAACTTCCTTTGTAAAGTGTTTCTGTACTTTTCTCTCTGTCTAGGTGAGGTGTCTCTCCTTTTAAACCATAATAACACCAGAGTCTACCTTTTTGCCATAATTGCCTTAATTGCTCTTCCACCCACAACGTGAGACTGAAGCTTTTTCAAGACATGAACTGTCTTCTTTATCTAGCACAACGTCTTGTACATAGTAGGCATTTGGCAAGTGTGTTTTAGATACATGTGCATGCATATACGTACATTTTAGGTTTTACCATAAAGCATGTGTGCTCACAAGAGAGAGACAGAGAGAGGGAAAGTGGGAGGAATGGCAATGCCGCAGTTCCTTTTTCTCCATCCTCCTCTCAGGATTTTGGGTATAACCGCACCTGTGCTCAATGAGATTTTCAAACTGCCAGTTTGGGACTCAAACCGTGCTGACCATGTGGGATGGGAATACAGCGCCTTTACCACCACACCACCTGCTGGCCCCAAATGTGTTTTATATTAAAAATAGTGTTAAAAAAATAGTGTCAAATCAGGATGGATGCAAAGAAAATCCTCTGTGCAAACCAAATATTCACTATCAAAATCTATAAATAAAGTTATTTATGTGAGAAAATCTCTTATTGAGATACCTGTGGGATAGCTTGGATTAGGCTGCACTAACAAAAACTTACACTTGAGGGGCTTAACAGAACAAAAATCGACTTCTCATCCATGCTGCGTGTCCGGCAGGAGTGCAGAGGGAAGTCTGTCTCACGGTCAGTCAGGGACTGAGGCTGAGGAAAGCTCCATCTTAACATGGTGCTTTCTTTTTATTGATTGAATGAAAAAATGTTGGTCAAGTCAATGTTGGCTTTCAGAGTTTGTGAAAGTATCTGTTACTTTCATTCACATTTGATTGGTCGAAGCAAGTCCCGTGGCCACACCTAACTTGACCGAGGGTAGGGAATTGCAGCCTTAGTATATGCCCGGAGTCTACGGCCATACCACCCTGAATACACCTGATCTCGGCTGAGGCTAAGCATGGTCAGGCCTGGTTAGGATACTTGAATGGGAGCACACGCCTGGCAAACAAGCAGCCGGGGACATTTAGTGAATAGCACTAATGACTGCTGTATCTCTGGTGTGTATCAGGG
This sequence comes from Tupaia belangeri chinensis, assembly GCF_000334495.1. NCBI lineage: Eukaryota > Metazoa > Chordata > Mammalia > Scandentia > Tupaiidae > Tupaia > Tupaia belangeri. The sequence continues at coordinate 1,389,619 of NW_006159889.1, forward strand.
CCCATTGAAGATTAGTGTGACGAATCAGAGACTAGTGTGGACTACTAGAGACAAGCATATTGACAGTAGCAAGAAATAATAGTTCAACTAGGAATGGGGTAAGTGTAGATTCAGAGTCAAATTTGGTTTTGTTTTTGTTTTGAGAGGTTTCTGCTATAGGGCACGTGTACTCTCTGGAAAGGCAGAGAGACACAGAAAGTGAGAAATCACCCCCCCCCCGGGGGGGAGGGTGGCCACGCCACAATCTCTTCTCCTCCATTCTCCTCTTGGGATCTTGGGCACGCACACACACGTGCCTGGCGTGAGTTTAAGCCACCGGATCCAGGACTCGAACCATGGTCGACTACGTGGGAGTCCAGCGACATAGCCATTACGCTAACTGCTGGTCCCAAAATTAAATAATTCTTAAAATAAAAAAAAACAACTCATGCCGAGACCAGTAGATGGCGTAATGGCTGCATCCCTGGACTCCCATGTAGTCGACTGCGATTCAAGTCCCAGACCTGGTGGCTTAAACTCACACTGGGCTCATGTGCGTGCATGCGTGCCTGAGATCCTAAGAGAATGGAGAAGGGATTGTATCCTGACTATTCCCCCTGGGGGTGATTTTTTGCTCTCTGTTTCTCTGTCTCTCTCTGTCTTTCTGGTGAGTGCATGCGCCCTATGGCAAAAACCTCTCAATAAACAGACAAACAGACTCATGCCGGGTGCATGTGCATGCCTGCCCAAAATCTCTAGAGAGGAGTTGGGGAGGAGGAACTGTGGTGTGTCCATCCCCCTGGGGAGTGATTTCTGGCTTTCTGTCCCTCTGTCTCTCTCTCTTTCTGGCGAGTGCACACACCCTATAGCAAAACCTCTCCAAAAAAAAATTTATTATCAAGACAAATAAAAGGTAATTTTCTTTTTTGGAGAGGTTTTTGCTATAGGCCCCATGCGCTCGCCAGACAGACAGAGAGAGACATAGAGATAGTCTTACTTTCTCTCTCTCTGTCTTTTTCTGGTGAGCACACATGCCCTATAGCAAATTAATAATAATAATAAAATTAAATTAAAATAAAATAATTCTTTTAAGAAAAAAATATGAACACAAGAATGGTCCTGATGATCTCTCCAAAAAAAAAGAAAAGTTAAATTACATCAAGATATTCTACTTAACAGGTCAGGAAGTATTCGGTAGTAGGAAAAGTCATGACCATTTTTGCATAGAGAAACATAGAGAAATATGTCATGACTTTTCTGAAGACCCAGTATGTGATAATTTGAGGTGCACTTTTCACTCGGTTTAAAATAAAAACAAATCTTAGTTTAATCACTGTGGTTTAATTAGGTTTAAGCAAATTTGGTATTTGGCCAGGAGATTTAACTTTTGAACTAACGAGTAGGGTACTAGTTAAAACCCCAGTTCAGGAGACCAAAGATCTGGGTTTGCATCTTGATTCTGCCACTAATAGTTGTCTGACATTGAACAAGTGTCTTTTTTAAAAAATAATTATTTATTTTATTTTATTTATTCATTCATTTATTTTTCAATCTGACCAGAGAGAGAGAGGGTGAGAGTGAGAGAGAGAGGAAGTGAGAAAGCAAGCCACTAGGTTCAGGACTCGAACTCTGGTCGGCCATGTGGGAGTGTCCAGCATCTTAACCACCATGCCACTGCTGGTCCCCTTTTAGGCTTTTTTAAAGAGGTTTTTTGCGATAGGGTGTGTGCTCTCACTGAAGAGATAGAGACAGAGAGAGAAAGTGAGAAATCACCCCCAGCGATATGTCTGTGCCACAATCTCTTCTCCATTCTCCTCTCAGGATTTTGGGCACACATGTCCACATGCTCCAGGTGAGTTTCAAACTACCAAATCTGGGACTTGAACCGTAACTGACCATGTGGGAGTCCAGCTCCTTAACCACTGTGCCAGCTGCTGACCCCAAGGCTTCTTTATTGAGAATGGTGAGTATAAGCAAACAAAAAAACTGACCAACCAAAACAAGCAAACTAAAAATAAGAATAAGCAAGCATCTTTTTTTTTTTTTTTCCAAAGTCCATTTTCCCCCAGCTTCTGTGAATGAGAGAAACAGGAGGAGAGTGGGAGACAGATACCCGCAACAGGGTCTTTGACACTGCAGCCCTCCCCCAACTTGAGCCAGCTCCGGATCATGGACATGCTCATGCCTAGCATTCAAAGAGATCTCTAGGCATCTGGAACTGTCCTGTGTGGGTTAGCTGCTGGGAGCTCCATGCCACCATTGTGCCACCTTCCAGCCCCAGTTTCTTTTTTTTTTTTTTTTTTTTTTGAGAGATTTTCACTGTAGGGCGCGTGCGCTCGCCAGACAGACAGAGAGAGACATAGAGACAGAAAGCGAGAAATCGCCCCCCAGGGGGGATGGTCACGCCGCAATCCCTTCTCCTCCATTCTCCTCTCGGGATCTTGGGCACACACGCACACGTGCCCGGCGTGAGTTTTAAGCCACCGGGTCCGGGACGCGAACCGCAGTCGACTACGTGGGAGTCCAGCGACATAGCCATTACGCTAACTGCTGGTTCCCCCAGTTTCTTATTTTTGAGCCTGAGTTTCCTCATCAGTGAAAGGCATAAGGCACTTGTAAGAATTAAGCAAATTAGTTCATATAAAGTGCTTCAGGCAGTACCATTCAGGTAAACACTCAGGACCTTTTTTTTTTTTTTTTTTTTTTTGAGAGATTTTCACTGTAGGGCGCGTGCGCTCGCCAGACAGACAGAGAGAGACATAGAGACAGAAAGCGAGAAATCCCCCCCCAGGGGGGATGGTCACGCCGCAATCCCTTCTCCTCCATTCTCCTCTCGGGATCTTGGGCACATAAACAGTACCATTCAGGTAAACACTCAGGACCTTTTTTTTTTTTTTTGAGAGATTTTCACTGTAGGGCGCGTGCGCTCGCCAGACAGACAGAGAGAGACATAGAGACAGAAAGCGAGAAATCCCCCCCCAGGGGGGATGGTCACGCCGCAATCCCTTCTCCTCCATTCTCCTCTCGGGATCTTGGGCACATAAACAGTACCATTCAGGTAAACACTCAGGACCTTTTTTTTTTTTTTTGAGAGATTTTCACTGTAGGGCGCGTGCGCTCGCCAGACAGACAGAGAGAGACATAGAGACAGAAAGCGAGAAATCCCCCCCCAGGGGGGATGGTCACGCCGCAATCCCTTCTCCTCCATTCTCCTCTCGGGATCTTGGGCACACCCGCACACGTGCCCGGCGTGAGTTTTAAGCCACCGGGTTCTGGGACTCGAACTGTGGTTGACTACATGGGAGTCCAGCAACATAGCCATTACACCAACTGCTGGTCCCAGCACTCAGGACCTTTAGAGCAGCAGTAATGCCAGGGTTTGAGTAAACTTTTAAGAAATCAGGTAAGGAGCCCCAGAATGTAGGTAAATGTGTTCCCCCAGGTTTTCCCACCTTCCAGCCTTCCTTCTTTGGACAGCATTCTTGCTACACCTTTCCTACGTTCACATTTACCATGTTTTGTTTTATTTCGTTGTGTATGATCTATCTTGCCTACTAGACCAGGTGCCATACTCTCTCCACAAGTATTTATTTATTGGACATTAGCTCTGTGCCAGGTTATGTGCTAGGTCGTGCAGCAGAGTATGAGAGATAGGTCCCTGGCCTCGAAGAACATGTGGTCCTGACCAGAAGCAAGTAAGCCAGCAGTTAGAACCCATTCCAATATGGGCTGTGATTGAAGAAGGTCTTGTAGGATGTCCTAAAAGGGGACCTGATACACATGGGGAGCATAAGTAATGATTTTCTAGAGTTTACATTTAAACTAAGTCTTAAAGATTAATCAGTCATTTCTAGCTGCGTAGATACGGGTTTAAAAGCGTTTCACACAGGAAATGATGTGTCCTGTGGCCTAGAAACACGAGAATGTCACTACATCCTGAAGGTGCTGGTATGGCCAGAGAGCAGAGTTCGTTTGGGGACTATGGGAAATGAAGCTGCAGAAATCAGCTTGTGAGTTCCAGAGTGAACGCTTTATCCTGAGAGTGATAAGGAATACTGGAGTTGGCCAAGAATTGATTGTGAGTTCTGGAGTGAAAGCTTTGTCTTAAAGGTAACTGGGAGCCATTGAGGAATTGAAGGTAGGAGATGACTTTATCAGCATTGTCTTTTAGGAAGATCACTGTGTATGAGGGAGGCAGAGTAGTGAATGTCCCGTTTCCCAGACATGAGAAGTGCTAAGGTTTGCTTCGCTCACTACACAAGAGTCATGCAATATTTGTGTATGGGAGATGAGAATGAAGTGAAGCTGGAGGGAAGTGTACAGGTGGGCTGTTACAGTAATATGAGGGGTGTGTCCATGTGGCCCTAGGAGTGGAGAAGAGTACCACACATAAGCTTCTCAGACCAGGATTTCAGTCACAGCTTCACCACTTTCTGTTGTATGGCCTTGAGCTGGCTTCAGAACCTCTTGTGTCTTCTTGGCTTTCAAATTTGGAAAATGGGGGTAAAAATCCCTACCTTGCAAGTTTGCTCTGAGGTTAGAGGGAATAGAGGTACAAAGTTTAGTCCTGTGCTATTAGATGTAGAAAGACCTTTTGTAATAAAAATAGTAGTTTATTTTAATTTTAATTTGCTAGAGAATGTGTGTGCTCTTTGGGGGCGAGGGGGCAAGAAAGTGCCCTCCTACGGGGATGGTCATGCTGCAGTGCTTCTCCACTTTCTTCTCAGGATTTTAGGCATACATACACACACACACACACACACACGCACACACACACAGTGTGCTTTTCAAGCTCCTGGGTCTGGGACTTGAATTACAGTCAGTCGTGTGGCATCCAGCTACCTTAACCATACCACTGGCTGGCCCTAAAGATAATAGTTTAAATATTCCTAATGTCTTGTGTATTGCCTGATCCATGCATGGTAGGTAATCATTAGCTTTAAATCTCACAGCCTAAAAATAATCTCTGCCAATATTACATTTTTATTTATGTATTTTATGTTATTTTTAGGTTTTTGCCATGGGGCATGTGCGATAGCTAGAGAGAGATGGTGAGAGGGAAAGTGAGAAATCACCTCTCTGAGGGATGGCCACATCACAGTCCTTTCTCCTCCATTTTCCTCTTGGGATTTTGGACATGTATCATACATGCCCAATGTGATTTTCTTCCTTTCTTTTTTTTTTTTTTTTTTTTTTTTTTTTGAGAGGGTTTATATATTTGGCTATGGGGTGCATGTGCTCGCTGGAGAGACAGACAGAGAAACAGAAAACAATAAATCACCCCCCAGGGGTAATGGTCATGTTGTAATCCCTTCCCCATTCTTCCCTTGGGATCTTGGGCACATAAACACACATGCCCAGGTTGAGCTTTAAGCCACTGGTCCGGGACTTGGAGTCCAGCGATGTAACCATTACACCATCTGCTGGTCCCGCCTGGTGTGATTTTCACGCCTCCAAGTCCAGGACTAGGAACCATGGTTGGCCATGTGAGAGTCCAGTGCCTTAACCACTGTGCCACCTGCTGGCCCTTATTTACACATTTTAAATGTTGAATGGTGCCGGGGTCCAGCCTCGGCATGGGTGGGTTATCTCGACGAAGGCGGCGAAGGTGAACAGAAGACAGAGGCCTCGATGCTTTCTCATGCACGTCCTATGCTGGACACCCCTCAGAGGTCGCCCTCTGAGGAGTGACAACTGCTAGGAATTATCGTGCGTTTTTATTGAAAATGTGTTACATACAAGTAAATGGGAGAGGGGCTACGTGTTTCAATTATCAGCTCATAAAGTCTTTTAACAATAAAGAACATAGATTCTATTTAGGGGTGGATTAAAAGTGGGTCTAGTGCAATTCCTATTCAGGGGTGGATTAAGGGTGGGTCTAGTGCAGTTCCTCAATTGTAGGTGGGTCTCCATGGAATGCAGTTTCGGGAAAGCAGAGGTGATCATCAGCTGATGCGGTGTAGCAGCCATCTTGTGATTACTGGGAATGGTGCTGAGAAAAGAAAATCTCAAGAATAGATATTAGTTCTTATGCATCTTAATAAAGAATGATACTTATACAGTTTTGTAGGGATCTATAACTTAATTTGAGGAATCCTAATATCTTTAT
>NW_006159889.1:1395785-1396731 GCF_000334495.1 Tupaia belangeri chinensis
GGCGGGGGGGGACTTCCTGGAAGATTTTATCGTACACTCAGGATGTATAGGAGAGCTATGTAATTCTTTTATAGTAGTATATTGGGGAGCCAGAGGAGAGTCGCTTCCCAGTAAGGCTGCCAGTTTCTGGAGCAAATAGCAAACAGCCTTGCTGACATGCTAATTGACCCAAGCTTTGTTCCAAGGTCCGGGGGTGCACAACAGTAGCCTTGCCAACGTGTTGATCCGACTGGAAGCGGAGCTCAAAGGTCAGGGGGCTCAGACAGATCCTGGGGCCTCACCGGGTGGGACTCCTCCAGAATGGTATTGGTCTGGGAGTGTTAGGCATAAGAGATTTATTCTGAAATAAAGAAGGGAGAGTTGATATAAATATCATACCAATTTATACATTTTTTAAATGCCCACGGATTATATGTGGCCATTCAGCTGTTCCCAGCTGTCACTCAGAAGTGATACAAATGTGTTTACTATAATGTACTCACTGTTAAAACACATGGATTTCTTAGCCTGTCGTGGTTGACTGCTTTCCCTTTGAAAATTTTCTTCTCTGTCATTTTCTGATTTTTTTTTTTCTTTTTTCTATTTTTCTTTTTAATTTACTATAGGGCATGTGCACTTGCCAGAGAGAGATGGGGGTGGAGGGAGAGAGAGAAGGAGAGAGAGAGAAGGCCCTCCCACTTCCCGTAAGGGATGGGATTACACTTTCCTCTTAGAGTTTTAGGCACACATGCCCAGTGTATTTTCCAAGTCTCTGGGTCTAGGACTTGGTCTGCGTAGTTGGCCATGTAGGATTTGGCGCCTTAGCTGGCACATCACCTAGCTGGCTCCTCTTTTTTTAAAAAATTTTTTCTTTAATTATTTTATTTATCTTTTTTTTTTTTTGGATAGATTTTCGCTATAAGGCACGTGCGCTCGCCAGACAGACAGAGAGAGACATAGAGACAGA
>NW_006159889.1:1396841-1401946 GCF_000334495.1 Tupaia belangeri chinensis
CCCCCCGGGTCCGGGACGCGAACCGCGGTCGACTACGTGGGAGTCCAGCGACATAGCCATTATGCTAACTGCTGGTTCCCTTTATCTTTATCCATTTATTTATTTATTTTTACTTGACCATAGAGGGATACAATGAGAGAGAAAGTGAGAAAGCAAGCTACCAGGTCTGGGACTTGAACCAAGATCAGCCACGTGGGAGTCCAGCACCTTTAACCACTAAGCCACCTGCTGGCACTGCTGGCTCCTCTTTCGATGATTTTTTTTAAAGGAATTATTTATTTAACTCTATTTATTTACTTACTTATTTTCAATTTGACCAGAAAGGGAGAGAGGAAAGTGAGGAAGCAAGCCACCAGGTCCAGGACTCGAACCGTGGTTGGCCATGTGGGTGTGCAGTGCTTATTTTTTTTTTTTTGGAGAGGTTTTTGCTCGCCAGAGAGACAGAAGCAAGAAATCACCCCCACCGCCCACCCCCCGATGGCCACGCTGCAATCCCTTCTCCTCCATTCTCCTCTGGGGATCTTGGGCACGCACGCACATGTGCCTGGTGTGAGTTTAAGTCACCAGGTCTGGGACTCGAACCATGGTCGACTGCATTGAAGTTCAGCAACATAGCCATTATGCTAACTGCTGGTCCTGTGCAGTGCTTTTTATCACCTCGCCCCCTGCTGGCCTTCTGATGATTTTTAAAAAGATGATAATGAGGATTTAATCCAGATTTGTTATCCATTAGGTTCCCTCTGGTTATTCCAACTTGACATGGGTTCTTCCTCCCTGAACTCCTAAAGAACTTAGTTTATATTATTCTGATTAAACCTCATCAGCTTGTTTTATTATTATTCAACTGTGTATCAGTAAATTTCCCTTTTCCTTGATCTCTGATTTTCTTGTAAGATAATTGAAAGGCAGCAGGCTCATGTATTTAAAAAAAATATTTATTTAATTTTATTTATTCATTCATTTATTTTAATTTGACCAGAGAAAGACAGACACACAGAGAAAAGGCAAGTGAGAAAGCAAGCCACCAAGTCCAGGACTCGAACCGTGGTCACACATGTGGGAGTCCAGCACCTTAACCACCACACCACCTGCTGGGCCATGTTTATGTAATTTTTTTTTTTTGGAGAGGTTTTTGCTATAGGGCTTGTGCCCTCGCTAGACAGACAAAGAGAGACAGAGAGATAGAAAGCGAGAAATCACCCCCCCAGGCGGGATGGCCATGCCACAGTCCCTTCTCCTCCATTCTCCTCTCAGGATCTTGGGCACGCATGCACACACTCCCAGAGTGAGTTTAAGCCACCGGGTCCAGGACTCGAACCGTGGTTGACTACGTGGGAGTCCAGCGACATAGCCATTATGCTAACTACTGGTCCCTGTTTATGTAATTTTTAAAAAGAATTATATCATTTAACTTTATTTAATTTAATTTGACCTGAGAGACAGAGTGAGGGAGAGTGAGAGAGAGAGAGAAAGTGAGAAAGCAAGCTACCACATCCGGGACTCAAACTGCAGTCGGCCATGTGGGAGTCCAGCACCCTTAACCATCTGCTGGCCCATGTTTATGTATTTTTAACATGGCATAAAAGTGCACCGAAACGTTTAGTTTAGAATATGTTAAACAAGTTGGAAATTTTAGTACATTCTACTTTTTTTTTCTTTTGAGAGGTTTTTGCTATAGATGTGCATGCGCTCACCAGAAAGATAGACAGAAAGTGAGAAATCACCCCCCACCCCCAGGGGATGGCCACACTGCAATATCTTCTCCCCAGTTCTCCTCTCGGGATCTTGGGCATGCACACACACACTTGCCTGGCGTGAGTTTAAGCCACCGGGTCCGGGACTCGAACTATGTTGGAGTCCAGCGACATAGCCATTATGCCAACTGCTGGTCCCGCATTCTAAGTTTTTAAAGTATATAACTGATTCTCTGACTTTTTGACCTCAGGATCCCTTTAAAGTTTAAAAGTTATTGAGGGCTCACACAGTGGCACAGTTGTAACACAATGCTCCGTGAGGCTGAACTACACGGCAGAGTTCTGAGTTCATATCTGGAGGCCCTGAACATGCCGGTCATACACATGCTCGTGATCTGGAGTGGCTGAAGCTAGATGGATCGTAACATGAGAACCATGTTGAGATTGCTTCTCTCCCTCTTAGAAGAGAGAAAGAAACTTAAAAAATTACTGAGGGTGGATGGCTTCAGGGGAAGCCAGGTCCCACATAGCAACTGCAAATCCTCCAATCCCTGGCGCATCAGCCAGAAGCGTGCTGGTATGCACACGAGCACCCACGAGCTGCTGGGCTAGAGGACTAGAGGAAGAGGACTGTGCTGTGACCAGACGCTGTGGAGGGTGCTCATCCCTAATCTCTCTCTCTGTCTCTGTCATGAGCACATACTCTATCATGAAGAAAGAAAAAGACTAAATACCCCCAAAGAGCTTTCATCTTTTCGGGTTTTCTCTGTTGATTTTTTTTCTCCAGGTTTTTGCCATTGGGTGTGTTTGCTCATCAGAGAGATACAGAGAGAGAGGGACAGTGAGAGAGAAAGTAAAAAATTACCCCCTGGAGGATGGCCACACTGCAATACCTTCTTCTCCTGGAATTTTGGGCACACATGCACGTACCCCTGATGTGAATTTTAAGTCATCAGGTCAAGGACTCAAACCACAGTTAGCCATGTGGGAGTCCAGCATCTTAATTAGCACACCACCTGCTGATCCCTATTTATTGATACTTAACATATTAAAAATTACTGAGAGGGTTGGCCCTGTAGCCTAGTGGTTAAGGGAGCTAGTTAGTTCCACATGGCCAACTGCAGTTTGAATGCTAGCCCCAGCAGCCTAAAAATATGGTGTGTGTGTGTATGTGTGTGTGTGTAAAAATGGAGAAGGGATTGTGTTGTGACCATACCATGCTGTTGGGGAATTCTCTCTCTCTGGAGGATGTATGTGCCCCCAACAATTGAAAAGAGAGTAAGACAGTAGAGAAAGACACCCCCTACAGGGTTAGGTCTTGACGCCGTGATGCACCACCTAGAACACCCAATCCCAGATCATCTTGGCAAGCACGTGCCTGACGTACCCACGGAGATCTCCAGACAGAACTGAGAACCTTCCCATGTGGGATTCTCTTGCAGAGCCTTGCATTTTATTACACACTGCTGTCCTACCTCCCTCAACTATTTTTAAAGTAAGTATCTGACCAGCAACGAAAGTATTTTTCAGCTTTACTCTTCTATTTCTTGTTTTGTTTTTTAAACACTGGCCGACACTTAATTTTTATTCAGAAAATCACTGATTATCCATGTTGCTGGAGTATAGGTTCAATAAGGAGAGAGAAACCACAAGGTAATTTGAACAGGTAAAATGTAAGAATTATTAACTAAAAACATTGGCGTAACATGGGATTGGCAAGTAAGAAGTAAAGGAATAAACACATGGAAAGATGGTCGACATCATTAGTCATCAGGAGAATGCAAATCCAAATCACAGTGAGAGGCCAGCAGGTGGCATGGAGGTTAAGGTGCTCTATCCAACATGGCCGACTACTTGGTTTGAGTCCTGGACCCTGCACTTTGAAAATCACGCAGAGGGGACCAGCAGGTGGCGTAGTTGTTGAGGTGCTATATAGTCCCACATGGCTGACCACAGTTTGAGTCCCTGACCTGGTGGCTTGCTTTCTTACTTTCCTTCTCTCTGTGTCTCTCTGGTCAAATTGTGAAGTGAATGAATGAGTAAATAAAGTTAAATAAATAATTCCTTTATAAAATAAAAAAGAAAGAAAGAAAATCGCACAGAACACGTATGCGTGTGTGCCCAAATTCTTGAGGGGAGAATGGAGAAGGATTACTAGTGTGTTCATCCCCCTGGGAGGTGATTTCTCTCCTTCTTTCTCTTTCTCCAGTGACTGCACATTATAGCAAAAACAAAATAAAACATGGTGAGATATCACTTCACACTCACTAGGATGGCTATAATCAAAAAGCTAATGGGAACCAGCAGTTAGCGTAATGGCTATGTCGCTGGACTCCCACGTAGTCGACCGCGGTTCGTGTCCCGGACCCGGTGGCTTAAAACTCACGCCGGGCGCATGTGCGTGCGTGCCCAAGATCCCGCCCGAGAGGAGAATGGAGGAGAAGGGATTGCGGCGTGACCATCCCCCCTGGGGGGTGATTTCTCGCTTTCTGTCTCTATGTCTCTCTCTCTCTGTCTGGCGAGCGCACGCGCCCTACAGTGAAAAATCTCTCTCAAAAAAAAAAAAAAAGCTAATGAGTGTTGGAGTAGGTGTGGAACTCTGACACACTGCTGGTGAGAATGTCACCTGATGCAGCCACTTTGGAAAACACCTGGGGAACCAGCAGTTAGCGTAATGGCTATGTCGCTGGACTCCCACGTAGTCGACCACAGTTCGCGTCCCGGACCCGGTGGCTTAAAACTCACGCCGGGCGCATGTGCGTGCGTGCCCAAGATCCCGCCCGAGAGGAGAATGGAGGAGAAGGGATTGCGGCGTGACCATCCCCCCTGGGGGGTGATTTCTCGCTTTCTGTCTCTATGTCTCTCTGTCTGTCTGGTGAGCGCACGCACCCTATAGCAAAAACCTCTCAAAAAAAAAAAAAAAAGGAAAACAACCTGGCATTTCCTCAATTAAACAGAGTTACCATGTGAGCCAGGTATGTTTCATTTGTAGGTATACACCCAGTTCCACTCTTAGCTATACATATCCAAGAAAAACTAAATTTTGGGCCAGCAAGTGGCATGGTTGTTAAGGCACTGGACTTCCACGTGACCAATCATGGTTTGAGTCCTAGACCTGGTGGCTTGCTTTCTCATTTTCCCTTTCTCTCTCTGGTCAAATTTAAAAATAATAACAACAAATAAAAAGAATTCTTTTAAAAAAAAGAAATTAAATTTTATGCTCATTAAAAACTTGTGCTTGGGACCAGCAGGTGGCGTGGTGGTCAAGGCACTGGACACTCCCACATGGCCAACCAGGGTTAGAGTCTTAAATCTGGTGGCTTGCTTTCTCACTTCCTCTCTCATTCTCACCCTCTGTTTCTCTCTGGTCAAATTAAAAAATGAATGAATACATTAAAAAAAAAAAAAAAA
>NW_006159889.1:1401958-1446931 GCF_000334495.1 Tupaia belangeri chinensis
AAAAAAAAAAAAAAAAAAAAAACCTTGTGCATTTGGGGACCAGCAGGTGGCCTGGTGGTTAAGGTGATGGACACTCCCACATGACTGATGGTGGTTTGAATCCCAGACCTGGTGGCTTGCTTTCTCACTCCTCACACCCCTCATCTCTCTCTGGTCAAATTAAAATTAATAAATGAATAAATAAAATAAAAAATGGATGATTATTAAAAATAAAAACCTTGTGCTTTAATGTTCATAGCAGCATTAGTCTCCCAAAAAATGGAAACAACCCAAATGTCTATCAACTGATGAATGGGTAAATAAAATATGGTATGTCCATATGAGAGAATATATTATTAGTAAAAAGCAATGAAGTACTAAATATAAGACAAATGTAGCAATACAAATACATAAAAATGTATAAGTATAAAATAAAGCATAAAGTACATGCTATAGCATGCATGGTCCTGGAAAACATACTAATTAAAAGGAGCCAGTCGCAAAGGCCCACATAGTATATGATTCCGTTTATGTGAAGTATTTCAGAACAGGCAAATCTATAGAGACAGAAAGCAAATTAGGGCTGGGGATTGTCCACGGGGTGGTAATAGCTTAAGGGGTGTGGGATATCTTTGGGGAGGTAATGAAAATGTTCCAAAATAGACTGAGGAGATGTTTACACAACTTCATGAGTATACTAAAAGCCATTGAACATTGAACTGTACACTTCGAATAGCTGAATTGTACAGTGTGTGAAGGATATCTCAATAAAGCTGTTAAAGAGCATTAAAGAAAGGTCAGCCATAGCTCTGTGGTTAAGCACTATGCACTGGGAGCCAGATCCTGCTTGGAAAACATACTGTGTGTGTCCAGGATCCTGACAAGATGGAGAGAGAAATGGAGGAAGAAGGATTGTGTTGTGACCAGGCCTCATTGTTGGGGGTGGAAGGAAGGGTGTGTGCATGTGCACTCTTCTCTCTCTCTCTCTCTCTTTTCTCTGGTGAGTGCTGTACCCTCTGGCAATTAAAAAAGAAGAAGAAGAAGTAAAAGAAGAGTGCTAAAGAATATAGAACTAGCAGATATAAGGAGTAGCTGCCACCCCAGAACTGAGATAGAAAGCACCAGGCAAAGCCCCCCACCCCCACTGCTCTTGCTCCCTTTCTACCCTCACCCTGCCTGGGCTTATTCTGAGCTTGGTGTAGTGGCTCACTGGGTGGCAGAGAAGTGGCCCTGATGGTGCATGGCAGATTTGCTAAAAATCTGCCCTCTAGGGTGGGCCCGTAGTACAGTGGTTAAGTTCTGTGCATAGCAAGCCAGATCCCAACATGCCAACTACAGTTTGAGCCCTGGCAGCTTGAGGAATATGCTGCATGTCTGTGCCCAGCATCCTCTGAGGATAGAGAAGTGGAGGAAAGAGGATAGGGGCATGACCAGGCCCGTTGTGGGTGGGGGGGTAGGTGTGAATGCCCTGCTGTCTCTCTTATGCACGCACATGTGCTCACTGGCAATAAAAACAAAGTTTATATGTAGAGAAAAGTAAATTTGCCTCCTATTGCTAAACTGCTTTCTTGGGTGCTGGGGAAACCTGCTTATAGGGAGGTACCTCTCCAGAAGTCTTCTATTGCAAAACTGCCAAGGGGGTGGAGGTGGTTGCCACTAAAGTGAATGTGCCGGGAGCCTTATGGAGGAACCTATTGGAACCTGAAGCCAAACCCTCTGAATCCTGCGTTGTCTCTCTAGCACCCTCTACTGACAAAGCTTGACATCAGATTAAAGGCAGAGAGCCAAAGAAAATACCAAAGGGTCCCAGATCCACTTTTGTGGGGTAGACAAAAGTATGAAACCACAGCAAAATGTTCAGAAGCAGTCATCTCTCAGGGTGGGTGATCACAACCTCGGCATACCCTTGGTTAATTCCCAATGGAGATCGTCAGATGAGCCTTGCCACACTGGCTGTTGAGAAGCTAAGAAGCTGCATCTTGGGTCCAGCTTGCCTTCAGCTCAGCTCTATTTTTGCATCCTTTTTTGTTCTATTGGCTTTGTTTCTTTTTCCACACACCAGTTGTGCTTATGCTGAATCTCCTATGGCTGCATTGCTACATATTTTTAACTTTTCTTCTGGGTTGGTTTTGGAAATCTTTAAACAATTTTTTTTTTCATTCTATCTTGCTCTTTTTTGTTTGATTTTTATTTCAAAAAATTATTTATTGGGATCAGCATGTAGCGTGGTGGTTAAGGCCCTGGATAAATGCAGTTTGAGTCCTAGACCTGGTGGCTTGCTTTTTCACTTTCCCTCTTTTTTTCTGTCTCGTTCTGGTCAAATTAAAAAGTAAAAGTTATAAAATTTAATGAAATAAATTTTTACAAAATTATTTAACTTGATTTATCATTATTATTATTTTCAGTTTCCTATAGGGCACGTGTGCTCACCAGAGAGAGAGAGAGAAAGAGAAAGAGAAAGCTACCAGGTCTGGGACTCAAACCGCATTTGGCCGTGTAGGAGACCAGCACCTTAACCACCATGCCACCTGTTGGCTCTGTTTGTTTTTATGTTTAATTGTTAGGGCATGTGCACTCTCCAGTGAGAGGAAGAGAGGAAACACGCCTCCTCAATGGAGTATGGTTATACCACTGTCCTTTTTCTTCCATTCCTCCTTCCCATTGGGATTTTGGGCACACGTATCCATATACTCAACATATTTTGTAAGTTGCTGGGGTGGAAGGTAGTGGGATATTTGGGATTTGAACACCAGTCAGCCATATGGGATCTGACTCCCTCTGGACAGCATTTAACCACTGTACTATGAGGCCAGCCCAGTTTGCTCATTTGTTTTGTGCTGGTATTATTTTTCTTTGCTTTTCCTGAGTGCTAATTTTATTTTTTTTTAATTTTGTTGTTTTTTTCCTCCCCGAGTTCTCCCTCTAATCTCTGCCCCTAGCTCTTGTTTGGGGCGGGGGGTGGTGGTGGTAGTACTGGGAGAATCTTTGTTAATGATCTTTATTCTGTGACAATGTTTTTTTCTTTTGTGTGGTCTTCATCTACTCTGCTTCTCCTTTTACCTCAACTGCTACCCCCCCCCCCCCCCCCCCCCCCCCCCTTCTTATTTTCTCTTCGTTGTTCCTGTATTCTATTTTTGTTGCTGTATTTTTGCGTGGATCCTGTACTGATTCGTTTTTATTATTATTCTGATATCACTTCTCTCACTCTTTTTTTTAAAAGAGATTTTTGCCTTTGGGATGCATGCACTCACTGGAGAGTGACAGAGACAGTGAGAAGGAAAATGAGAAATCACCCCCCCAACCCCCAGGGGGGATGACCACACCACAGTCCATTCTCTTCCTGGATTTTGAGCACACACGCACATGTGCCCAGTGTGATTTTTCAAGCCACTGGTCTGGAACTCGAACCACAGTCAGCTATGTGGGATTCCAGCAATGTGACCACTACACCGTCTGCTGGTCCTAATTTTCTCATTATTAAGAGAGAATCTAATACATGACAGAAGCCAGATCACCTGGATTCGAATCTTTGCTCTGTTACTTACTGGCACTGTAAACTTCGATAGGGTACTTTGCCCTCTTTGCCTCAGTTTCTTCTCTATAAAATAGAGAGAGAAATGGACAGGTGTTGTGGGGGCAAAGGCTGGGGGGTTCTAATCTAAGCATGAAGATAGGTGACGTTCCTTGGGAAGTTAAACTTTAGGCTGAGACTCTGAGGAGGAGGAGGATTTCCAGACGAAGTGGTGGGGTCTAGAGGGCTTCAGCCTGGCACTGGGGTGATACTATCACCTAATGATACCATCATAGGATTGTTAAGAAGATTCGAGTTTTGATTTATTAAGTTATACAAAAGTCATGGAAATGTGACTGGTCCCAGTATGTGCTGTGTGGATATTCGCATTATGATTTCATCTGTCACAGAGACGTGTAATTAGCACAGAACTCTTCTTAATAGAATAATTTCACAGAGAAGATGTTAATGAACTACGTAAATCTGCTTGGTCACACATGAAGTGTAAATTGCAAGGTTGTGTTCAGCAAAAATATTTTCAAACGGTTGATGAATTTTTCAGTAACTAGTTTGTGAAGCTGGAATCAAGTGGTACACAATAATTGCTGATTAACTTGCCTGAGAAAATTCAAATTCACAGAGGGATATGCTCCGGAAATACATTGAGTTTTTTCTGTGCATAATTTTGTTGTAATTGATTTCATACCTGTTATGGCTGAAATTTGAAAGCAAAATGCTGACATTTCAGACTAACCTAAAAATTGTTACCAGGTATAATTAAGAAGATATCTACACTGTAAGGTGTTTTAGGAACGGCAAGAGTTTGGTATATTTTATTTCTTAAATTTTTATTTTTTAAAAGATTTATTTAATTCCTTTTGTTATTATTATTATCATTTTTCAATTTGACTAGAGAGAGACAAAGAGAGAGAGAAAGGAAATCGAGAAAGCAAGTCACCAGTCCGGGACCCAAACCGTAGTTGGCCATGTGGAAATCCAGTGCCTTTAACCACCACGGTACCTGCTGGCCCCTGGTATAGTTTATTTGAATGAGTTCAGATTTGTTTACACTTTTCTTTTATGAATGATTAAAATCTAGTTTTTTATACTTTGTGTCCCTTTTTCAACCACAGTATATCCAACTGAATAATCAGTGAAAAGAAAGCCTCTGAGTGCCTATCAGGGATGCAGGGGCAAACAAAACAGACATGTTCCCTACCTGGACTAACCAGAATCTAAATGTTCAATTGTTGTAACATTTAGGAAGTTACAGGTGAACTCTGTAACAAGATAGAAACATAGATGTGGGTGCAAAGGACGGGGAGATCTAATCTAGGTATGAAGATAGGTGTTCCTCATGGAGTTAAACTTTAAGCTGAGACTCAGAGGAAGAGTGGGATTTCCAGATGAAGTGGTGGGATCTAGATGGCTTCAGCCTGGCATTGAGAGAGAATGGTACATTCAAAATAGCAGAAGTTCGGGGCCAGCAGTGGCGTGGTGGTTAAGGACGCTGGACTCCCATGTCGTTGACCATGGTTCAAGTCCCAGACCTGGCGGCTTGCTTTTTCACTCCCCCCTTCCTTCTCTCTCTCTCAGTCCCCCCCTCTCTGGTGAGCACACACTTCCTATAGCAAAAAAAAAAAAAAAAAAAAAGAGAAAACAGGCTGGGCATATGTTATATTAAATTAAAATAAATAAGTTAATTATAATAAATAAGGTTCAATAAAATAATAATAAAATAATTTTTAAAAATAGCAGAAGTTCAATGTTGCAGGCACATACAAGGACAGTGGTAAGAGCTGACAGGAGATCTGGGAGGATAGTTGGACAGAAACCACATCCTGCAGTCTCGCAGGCCTTACGGGATTTGGGACTTGACTCTAAGGATAATAGGAAATTTACCAAGCTTAGGGCTGGGAGTGAAACAATTATATCACATTGGCTGCATTGTTTTAAGATAAATTGGAGAGTGGTAAGAATGGATATGGGAGCTGGCAGGTGGTGTGTTGGTTAAGCTCTGGACTCCCAAATGGCCGACAGCAGTTTACGGCCCGGATATGACATCTTGCTTTGCTTCTCTCTCTCTCTCTTTCTCTCTCTCTCTCTCTCTCTCTCTGTCGCTCTCTCTCTGTCTCTCTCTGATTTAATTAAAGAAGAAGAAGAAATGAAATTAGATAAATAATTTTAAAAAATAAGAATGAATATGAGAGGCTTATTAGGAAGCTCTCATAGCCCAAATAAAAGACAGTAGTAACTTGGAAGAGGATAATGGCAGTGCAGAGGAAGGGACAGTGGATACAGGAAGCAATGGGGAGGTAAGAGTCATAGGACTCAATTGATTATGTGTGGAGGGTGAGAGATGAACAGGAGGGGAGTGCCGAGGATAATTCCAGGTTTCTGACAGGAGCACCTGGGAAGGTGTCATCTTTTTAGTTTGCTATAGGGTGCTTGCACTTGCTGTAGAAAGTAGATGGCCACACTGCAGTCCCTTTTCCATTCTTCTTTTGGGATTTTGATCATACATGCACATATGCCTAGTGTGTTTTCTTTTTTTTTTGCTATAGGAAGTGTGCGCTCACCAGAAAGACAGAGAGAGACAGAGAGACAGAAAGCGAGAAATCACCCCCCAGGGGGGATGGCCACACCGCAATCCCTTCTCCTCCATTCTCCTCTCGGGATCTTGGGCATGCATGTACATGTGGCTGGGGTGAATTTAAGCCACCGGGTCTGGGACTTGAACCACGGTTGACTACATGGGAGTTTGGTGATATAGCCATTATGCTAACTGCTGGTCCCTTGCCCAGTGTGTTATCTAAACCACAGGGTCTGGGACTCAAACATCACAGTCAGCCATGTGGGATCTAGCTGCCTTAATCTCCATACTACCTGCTGGCTCCGTTGTTGTCCATGAGACAGTAAACACTGGAAAAAGAGATTTATAGGACAAGTCAAAGGCACCTGTGAAACATCCAGATGATGAGATAGAGGTAGAAATTGAATAAGTGGACATGGAACTCAGAAGAGATGTTGAGACTGAGCATACAAAGTTTGGGATAGTGGGAACCAGCAGTTAGCGTAATGGCTATGTCGCTGGACTCCCACGTAGTCGACCGCGGTTCGTGTCCCGGACCCGGTGGCTTAAAACTCACGCCGGGCGCGTGTGCGTGCGTGCCCAAGATCCCGAGAGGAGAATGGAGGAGAAGGGATTGTGGCGTGACCATCCCCCCTGGGGGGTGATTTCTCGCTTTCTGTCTCTATGTCTCTCTCTGTCTGTCTGGCGAGCGCACGCGCCCTACAGTGAAAATCTCTCCAAAAAAAAAAAAAGTTTGGGATAGTCAGCATGATGATAGTATATGAAGTCACAGAAGTGGATGACATTGCCTTGGGGGTATCTGCAGAATGAGAATGTAAGAAAGCCTAAGACAGTGCTTTCTACATTTAAGGTCACTTTATTTTTTTATTTTTTAGAGAAATATTTTTGCTATAGGGTGTGTGTGCTCACTGGAGAAACAGATAGACAGAAAGCGTGAAATTATCCCCCTCGGGGGGATGGCCATGCCACAATCCCTTCTCCTCCACTTTCCTCTCGGGTTTTTGGGCACATACGCAGAAGTGCCCATTATGAGTTTCAAGTCACTGGGTCAAGGACTCAAACCAGTCTATTATGTATGAGTCCAGCGATGTAACCATTATGCCAAGATCACTTTTTACATTTAAGATTATGCCTTTAGAATATAGCACTTTTTGAAATGTGTACAAATTATATTAGTTGTGTATGGAGTTGGGGCATATAGTTAGAAAGATATTAATTTATTTCATCTTTTTTTGTTTGTTTGTTAAGAATTTTTTTTTAACTTTATTCATTTTAATTTGACCAGAGAGGGACAGAGTGAGAGAGAGAGGGAAAGTGAGAAAGTGAGCCACCAGGTCTGGGACTTGAACCGTGGTTCACTCTGTGGCAATCCAGCGCCCTTAACCACCACACCACCTGCTGGCCCCAATTTATTTCATCTTTAAACACACTTACGGATCTTTTTAAATGTATTTTTTCTTTATTCAGTGAAAGAGCATATGCATGAGATGGGGAACATGGAGAAGGAGAGGGAAGGAGGGGGAAAGGAAGCACCCTTCACAAGTCTGGCCATGCTGGAATCCCCCTCCTTCAGTCCTCTAGCTCTTTGCATCTTGGGCATCCAAGCATGTGCCTAGCATGTTTTGGGCTAATTCAGCCAGGGATTCAAACCGAGGTCGCCATGTGGGATCTGGCTTTGCTGGAGCGGTGCGTTACTGCTGGGGCATGGAGCCGGTCTGTGGCCCTAAACAGACTCTTCCTGAATGTTTCTGTGTACAAGGAGCTGTGCTGTCAATGGCTGGCAATTCACAGACTGAGATTTTGCTTCTAATCGTGTGCTAATTCTCTGCAGAGGTGGACAAAGAGACAAGATGTTTTCTAAATGCTGTGATAGAGGTAAGCACAGACAGATGTAGGGCAGCAGATAAGGGGAGCTTCCTCAAGGAGCAGGGCCTTGAGCAGAGTCCTAAGGATGAATTGGTGTTAGGCAGGCAAAGACAGCGAGAAAAGCTCTTAGCACTGTATTGCCTTGCACCATGTCAGATGCTGTAGTGTAAAGGTCAGATCACAGGAGAGCTATTGAGTAATATGGCCATTAAGAAGTCAGCAGTGAACTTACTGAGTGACAGGTGAGATCAGAAGCTAGATCAAATGTGGTGGGTTGCATAATGATCAGGAAAAAAGAAGTCAGACAAACTATTTGGGCAGGATTTGAATTTTAGTTTCTTAGTGTCCTCTGTGCCTTGCATAATCATTGGCATTTGGTGTTTGTTGCACGTATATCACATATATATATATATATTGGCCATAGGGTATGTGTATTCACCAAGAGAGATAGAGAGGGAGAGGGAAAGTGAGAAATCACACCACCACCACCCCCCCCAAGGGATGGCCATGTTGTAGTCCCTTTTCCTCTTGAGATTTTGGACATGTATGCACACATACCCAGTGTGTTTTTATTATTTGAATAATTATTTTACTGAATTTTATCTATTATTATCTTTTTAATTTGACCAGGGAGAGACACAGAGAGAGGGAGGAAAAGTGAGAAGGCAAGCCACCAGGTCCTGGACTCAAACCACATTCTACCTTGTAGGAGTCCACTGCCTTAACCATCACACCACTTGCTAGACCAACCTGATGTGTTTTTTAAGCCACCAGGTCTG
Organism: Tupaia belangeri chinensis; assembly: GCF_000334495.1. Taxonomy (NCBI): domain Eukaryota; kingdom Metazoa; phylum Chordata; class Mammalia; order Scandentia; family Tupaiidae; genus Tupaia; species Tupaia belangeri. The sequence continues at coordinate 1,410,687 of NW_006159889.1, forward strand.
GGACTTGAACTGTAGAGTCAGTCACGTGGGATCCAGCACCTTGTCCACCATGCCACCTGCTGGCCCATTGTTGCATCTCTCTAGGGAGGAGAGAGATACTTCCTCTCTGAGCTAAGATGCATACAGAAGGAGGAAATATCTAAATTGCTGCTAAGATGCATACATCCTAAAGAGAACTTGCCGTGAGCAGCTGCATCTCTACCTGGGTTTCGTTTTGTTTGGGTTTGGGTTTTGTTTCCAGCTGTACAGGGAGGCCAAGCACACTTCCATAGCCAAAAACTTCTGCCAGGCCTTCTGCGTGGCCCCAGCCATCAAGTAGTGGCACCCTCCCTCCTGTGCTGCTGCAGCTGGGCCAGCACTTCAGCACCCTTTGAAAAGGAAATTTGAAATTCATGCTTTTGAAATTCATAGCTTTTTCATAATAAGCATTTTCCACAAATGTTTTAAAGATACCACCTCATATCCTTTTTTTTAAAAAAAATCTGTTGGGATGTTATTTGAGGACAAAGTTACAGAAATAGAAATGCTTAGTCAAAGATACACCAATGTTATACATTTCAATAGGTACTTCTAAATTATTCCAGAAGAATCTTACCAGTTTACATTTTTTTTTTAAATTGAGCTTTATTTATTTATTTATTTATTTTAATTTGACCAGAGAGGGACAGAGTGAGAAAGAGAGAGGGAAAGTGAGAAAGTAATCCGTCAGGTCCAGGACTCAAACCGTGGTTGGCCATGTGGGAGTCTCAACCACCATGCCACCTGCCAGCTCCTGTGTTTTGTTTCTTAAACTTATTTAATTTTTTCTTCTATGAGAGAGAGACAGGTACCTGTAACAGGATCTTCACTATTGCAGTCCACCCCTGGTCTCACTGATCTGCGTTGCAGGTGGCATGTGTGTGCTTTGTGTGTGCAGGAGGACCTGGGGTACAATCCTAAAACCCTTCCATATGGGTTATGGGTTCAGTTGCATTACAGGTGACAACCACCTGGCCTCAATCTATATTTCTACAGTGTGATGTTTGATTTTTTTATGAGTGTTAAAAAAATTATGGAAGATGTATTCTCCATGTTCATATGTATACCTTCCAATACATGTGACTTACTACAAAATAATTTCATTCAGAAATGTGTGAAGTGAAAAGTAAAAGTCTTCTCAGTGATTAATTTTTCATTATCCTGTCCTATTTCCTACAGATAACCAAGCTAACATTTATATAGCCTAACAAGTCTTTCCTCCCCGCTTTTATATTTATACTTTTTTTGTAAGTATATACATATGTTTATATATAGGAAAAGTAAGCTACTTCGTGTCTGTGTGTGCGGGAATATATGTATATATGTATGTGTGTGTCTGAGAGAGTTCATTTCTAGACTGTATCTTATTCCATTGATCTGTTTATTTTTTCTTGTGCCAATACTCATGTATATTAATTATGGCTTGAATTGGTTTTAATATCTACTAAGGCAAATTCTCATCTCATTCTTTTTCTTTTTTTAAAAAAAGAATTATTTTACTTAACTTTATTTATTTTTAATTTGACCAGAGAGGGGCAGAGAAAGAAGGAGAGAGACGGAAAATAAGAAAGCAAGCCGCCAGGTTCAGGACTTGAACTGTGGTTGGCTCTGTGGGAGTCCAGCGCCCTTACCCACCATGCCACCTGCCTACCCCTCATTAGTTTTCATTTAAAGAATTTCTTGGCTCTTGAGCATGACGCTTTTTTTATTTTTGACCCAAGTTCAAAAATACAGATTTTCACTAGAATTAAACTGAATTTACAAAGAACTGATATATTTCCAACGAAAAAAGAAGTTTGTTAGAGAGCATGTGCATATGCTGGAGAGAGACAGACATAGAAAGAGAATGTGAGAAAGCACACTCCATGGGGAATGGCCACACTGCAGTCCCTTCTCCATCTCCTTTCGGGATTTTGGGCATGCACGTGCACGTACACACACACACAGCATATTTTTCAAGTCGTTGGATACAGGACTCAACCATGCAGTTGGCCATGTGGGGTCCAGCCACCTTAACTACCACACCACTGGCTGGCCCTATATATCCTGTTTTGACTCTTCCCACTTAAGAACCTATGTTATGTCTCTTCATTTATTTAAATCTTTTATGTTATTTGGTGCAAATCTTGCCTATTTCTTCCTAAGTTTATTTTTAGATATTTTATAGATTTTATTAACATCATAAGTAGATTTTTTTCACCTTAAAATTTGTAATTGGTTATCACTAGTGTGGTGTTTTGTTTTTAGTTTTTTGCCATAGGGCATGTGCTTCCACCAAGAGGCAGAGAGAGACAGTAAGAGGAAAAGTGAGAAATCACCCTACAAGGGGAATGGCCATGCCACAATCCCTTCCCCTGTATTCTCCTCCTTGGATTTGGGCATGCATACACACACACACCTGGCATGAGTTTCAAGTTCCTGAATCCAGGACTCGAACTGTGGTTGGCCATGTGGGAGTCCAGCGTCTTAACCACTGTACCAGCTGCTGTCCCCTATCACTGGTATAGTTTTTAAGACACTGATGGGGGACCAGCAGGTGGCGTGGTGGTTGGAGCACTGGACTCCCATATGGCCAACCATGGTTTGAATCCTGGACCTGGAAGCTTACTTTTTTGTGTTCTCTCTCTCTCTCTCTCTGTCTCCAGTGAGTGTCTGTACCCTATGGCAAATTTAAAAAAATAATAATAATGAACACAATTAAATAATTTTTTTTTAAACAACACTTTTTTTTTTTAGTAAATCTTATAATCACTTACTTTGCTGAACTTCCTATCCTAGTAATTTTTTCCTTGGTTTCCTTGGCTTTGTAGGTGGACAATGATATAATTGTTATATTGTTATTGTCATTATTGTTAATATGTACATGTAATTTCATTTTCTTGTGCATTTTGTGGCCAGGCTATCTGGGGTTGGAGAGGAGGTCTTTCTGGCAGATGTTGCAGCTAAGGTGGAGATGAAGGGATGCACAGCAGGTACAGTGGCAGGGTGGGTGAGGATTGTACCCTCTCCAGCCTTGCCAAGAGAAGAAAGGCCGAGTTCAGTGTGTAGAAGGAAGAGTAACTGGAACATAGGACACAGAGGAGGTTGGGAGGAGCGGTTGGAGAAAAATGGGGACTTGGTCCAAAGCTGCTAGGCTTTAAGGAGCAACTACTTTTTGGAAGAATTGAGAATAAAAGGTGTATTAGGGAGAAAGGCCTGTAGAAGATGTTCCGACCCTAATTCCAGGAACCTTTAAATATGTTCTTGGAACAAAAGGGACTTTTCAGGTTAAGAGGGGACTTTAAAAGTGTGTAGCTAAATGTGGGGATTGGCAGGTGGTGTGATAATTAAGGCACTGGACTACCACATGGCTAACACGGTTCGAGTCCCAGACCTGGCAGTTTGCTTTCTTACTTTCCCTCTCTCTCTCTCTGGTCAAATTTTAAAAAATAATAATGATGAATAAAGTTAAATAATAAAAAATGTTGGTAGCTAAATGGAATTAAAATGAGTCAATTTTGGTGCAATTTTTAAAAAGTATATTTAATTTTATTATTATTATTATTTATTTATTTATTTTTTGGAGCGATTTTTGCTATAGGGTGCGTGCGCTCACCAGACAGACAGAGAGAGACATAGAGACAGAAAGCGAGAAATCACCCCCCAGGGGGGATGGTCATGCCTCAGTCCCTTCTCTTCCATTCTCCTCTCGGGATCTTGGGCACGCACGCACACGCGCCCGGTGTGAGTTTTAAGCCACCGGGTCCGGGACGTGAACCGCGGTCAACTATGTGGGAGTCCAGCGACATAGCCATTACACTAACTGCTGGTTCCCTTATTATTATTTATTTTGGCAAGAGAGAGAAAGTGAAAAATCATCCTATCAGGTTCGGGACTCAAACTGGTCAGCCATGTGAGAGTCCAGTGCTTCAACACCACATCACCTGCTGGCCCTGCTGCAAAAAAATTTTTAAATCCATTTAGAGTTGATCCATAATAGGCATTTTCTGTGAATTTTTTGAAGTCATTTATAATTAAGATTATAGACCTTAAAATAAGAAGATTAGCCAGGACTCTTCAGCTGGGCCCAATATAGTCACATGAGCCCTGAAAAGCAAAGGGAGTTTCTCTGGTGGGCAGCAGACACAAGACAGGAAGGGGAAGGTGGAGAGATTCAGAGTGAGAGAGACTTTACCTGCTGTGGCTGGCAGGGCCCACATGGACAGCATTAAAGACTGCAGAACTAAGACTGGCTTCTTCGGATGCCCCACCAGGAAATGGGTCCCTCAGTCCTATGACTGCCAGGAGCCTCATTCCACCAACAGCCTGAGTGGGCTTGGAGGTGGGCTCTTCCCTGGAGCCTCCAGAGAGGAATGCATCATGGCTGAGACCTGGGCCTGGCCCTGTGAGGCTAGGCTAAGACTCAGCTGAGCCCCACTGTAGCTGACTTAGGCCCTCAGAACTCTGGGATGATAAATTGGTGTTTTAGACTGTAGCACTTTGCAACTGCACCAGTAGAAAACCAACATAAAGGAATTTAAGCAAAAAACGTAACTCAGATTCTATGTTATTAAAATGCTACTCTGGGACGAGCAGTTGGCATAATGGCTATGTTGCTGGACTCCATGTAGTTGACCGCAGTTCAAGCCGCATGTGTGTGTGTGCCCAAGATCCCGAGAGGAGAATGGAGAAGGGATTGTGGTATGACCATTCCCCTGGGGGGTGATTTCTCGTTTTCTGTCTCTCTGTCTCTCTCTGGCTTTGTTTCTGGTGAGCACACACACCCTATAGCAAAAACCTCTCCAAAAAACAAAACAAAACAAGGCTACTGCAGGTCCCACCAGCAGGGGCATGGTGGTTAAAGGTGGTGGACTCCTCCCACATGGCTGACCTCAGTTTGAATCTTGGACCAGGTGGCTTGCTTCTCATATTCCCTCTCTCTCTCTCTCACAGTCTCTCTCACTCTCTCTCTCTCTCTCTGATCAAATTAAAATAAATAAATAAAGTTAAATAAAATAATTCTTAAAAAAAAAAAGAAAAGACTACTCCAGGGGCCAGCAGGAGGCATGGTGGTTAAGGTGTTGGACTTCTACATGGTCGACCACAATTCAGGTTCTGGGCCTTGCAGTTTGCATTCTCATTTACTCTTTCTTTCTCCCTCTCTCTCTCGTCAAAATAAAAAAATAATAATAATAAGTAAGATTAAATAATTCTTTTAAAAAAAAATGTTATTCCAGGAGGCCAGCAGGTAGCATGGAGGTTAAGATGTGGAATCCCACATGGTCAGCTGCACAGTTCAAGTCCCAGACCTGGTAGCTTGAAAATCAGGCCAGCAGCATGTGCATGCATACCTAAAATCCCAAGAGGAGAATGGAGGAAAGGGGATTGCAGTGTAGCTGTCCCCCTGGAGGATAATTCCCCTCTCTCTCTCTTTATTTCTCTCTGGTGAGCATACATGTCCTATAACAGAACTTAGAAAAAAGAGAGGTAGCAGGTAGGGTAGTGGTTCAAGTCCTAGACTCCCACATGATTGACTGTGGTTTGAGTACGAGACCCACCAGCTTGCATTTCACACTGGGTGCATGTACATGCATGTCCAAAATCCTGAGAGGAGAAAGGATTGCAGTATGACCATTTTCCTGGGAGAGGGGTACTTTCTCACTTTCTCTCTCTGGCGAACACACATACTGTATAACAAAACTTAAAAACAAATAAAAAAAAGGCTATTTCCTGTGTTGTATGGACTATGACTTTGGAGAGTGTCATTGTGGAGGCAGAAAACTTGTTTGTGGAAACACAGAGACAGCATGGACTGGAGTAGTGGGGGTAGGAAGGGAATAGGATTGAGATCTACTTTGGGAGGTAAGAATCACCAGGCTTGGTGGGGGCATTGTAGCGATGACTGCTGATTTCTGGTGTAGGTGGCAGGTAGAGGTGAAGCTGTTCCTAGAGGTAGGGACGAACCAGTTGGAAGATGCCATATCCTGGACTCAGTGGCAGCTCTCCGTTCTTCATTTGGGAATTTTCTCCATAGATACTTTGTTTTAAGGTAGAGTATTTGCTTTGTCTTTTGCCATCTAAATTGTTCTGTTTTATTTTTAGGTCATGTAGGAAATTGTAAATCATGTGAAGATGGGACTCTTGGTGTTTGTGCGCAACTTGCTGCTAGCCCTCTGCCTCTTTCTGGTACTGGGATTTTTGTATTACTCCGCGTGGAAGCTGCATTTACTCCAGTGGGAGGACTCCAGTAAGTACAGCCACCCATGCCTGCCCCACAGAAAGCCTGTGCAGGTCAGCGTTTGGGTTTCCATGTGGCCGCTGTGCACTCACATTCTTCAGAGCAAGGCAGTGAGAGTGAACCGAACATTTCTGGGACTTAGGCTTAGCAGTTCCCTACTGTTTCAGTTGCTGTAGGCTGAGAACTTTGGTTTTTGTTTTTATTTTTGTTTTTAAAACTGCATGCCATGGCAAATCTCAGTTTCTTTTATGAGCTCCGTGGCAATGTGCTATTTGTCAATAGAAACCCAGACTGTACTCATACTTCTTGTCCTTAAATGCTTTTTAATTACTACTGGATTGGGCCATGCTCATTTGTCGTGTATTGCCTTAGGGTTAGAGATTGAAATTAGTTTCTTCTGCCCTTCGAACGTGTATCTTTTCCTTTTCCTTGACTTTTCATTTTTAAATTTAATACTACATCTGTTTTGTTTTCCCTAAAGAAGTTTTGTTTACTTAATCTTTTTAGTCCTTGCTGGTATTGAACTTGTACCTGACTAGAATAATGGTCTCTTGTCCCTACACAGAAACTCCTGATTCGTTCCCATTTGTGCATTTGGTCTCATGTGCTCTACAGTGTTTTCTGCATAGCCTGATCTCTCAGACTTGGTTTCTGTCTAGTCATTATACGTTGTCTGTTTGTGGTTATAGTCTCACAGGGTGAGGGCTTACCTTCTCTTCTTGACTGTAGCTTGCAATATTACACAGTGACTCAGTGACCATACGTGATTTTCCTTCCTTTTTTAAAAATTTATTTTACTGGGAACCAGCAGTTAGCATAATGGATATGTTGCTAGACTCCCATGTAGTGACCGCAGTTTGCATCCCGGACCTGGTAGCTTAAAACTCACACCAGGCGCGTGTACGTGCATGCGTGCCCAAGATCCCGAGAGGAGAATGGAGGAGAAGGGATTATAGTGTGGCCATGCCCCCTGGGGGGTGATTTCTCGCATTCTATCTCTGTCTGTCTCTGTCTGTCTGGCGAGTGCATGTGCCCTATAGCGAAAAACCTCTCAAAAAAAATTATTTTACTTATTTATCACGAGAGAGAGATAGATAGGGGCCCCTGAAGGGATTCTGTTACACCATGACCCTTCCCCCAGCCCTCTAGCCTTCCTTGGGTGCTCCTGCGAGCATGCCCGTTGGTTCAGGTTGACCTGGGAACCAAACTTAGGGTCTTCCCCCGTGGCTCTAGTATCACCAGTGGCACCCTTTTTGCATGCACCACAATGGCCATCATTTTTGTTATATTGCCCAATGGTTATCTGAGCTTTCTCTAGGAAATAGAGTTGACTGTTTTGATTCTCAGTAATGTGCTTCCAGTAGTAGTTTCGTTTTTCACAAACATCCTGCTATTGGCCATGTGGGGTCCAGTCCTTAACCACAACTCCACCGGCTGGTTCATCTGCTGTCTTTTGCAGTGTTAGCTGACTAACTATTTGTGATTTACAAAATGGGTGCAGACAGGCTGCATATGCATGTATGCCCAAAATCACAAGAGGAAAATGGAGGGGAAGAAACTGTGGCAGTGACCATTCCCCTGGGCGGGGGGTGGGGGGAGTGATTTCTCACTTTCCCTCTGTCACTGTTAGGGTTCAAGACTCAGGAGGTGTCATCTGAAGAGAACAAAGGAAAGTTTATTGAGATAAAGAGTGCCCAGAGAAGCCAGAGGCGCTTCAGCCCATGGGCCAGGAAGGAGGGATTGCCTTTTATAGAGCAACCAAGCTATTCTGGGAGACTGTATGCACAACTGCTTTGCTGGGGAGTTAGGCACAGTGGGAGAACATACATGAAACACTTGGTGGGATTTTTGATCTCTCTGGGGGTGGAGGAGGAGTTAGACCTCTCAGTACTCACCTAGGGTCATTGTCTGCTACTTCCTGGGTCAGCATGACCTTGCAGTAGCAGCACCTGGAGCGTGGGCTCCTGCCAAGGCCAATTCTGCAGAGGTGGCCTTGGTTCCTTGTCAGGCCTGGAGTGATAGCAGGTGGTGCTCAGAAGAGCTTTACTGAATGTGACCTTACACTTTCTCTTTCTCTCTGTCTCTCCCTAGAGAGCGCACATGCCCCATGGCAAAAATCTTTTTAAAAAAGTCTTCAGCATTATTTTCTCTTAATTTTGATAGTATTAATAACTTATATTACCTATTGGAATTTGTTCATGGTGGGGGAAGAGGGCTAGAATGTCTTATTATTAGATTATTTATTCAATAAGTAGTATGGGGTACACCTCATAGAACAGTGGTTGAGGGAGCTGGATCCCATGTGGGATCCCAGTGGCTTGAAAAATCTGTAGAACATAAGGGTCTACAGGTGGCATGGTGGTTAAGGTGCTGGACTCCCACATGACTGACTGCAGTTTGAGTCCCAGACCTGGCACCTTGCTTTCTCTCTCTCTCTCTCTGGTCAAATTGAAGAAGAAGAACAAATAAAATAAAATAAATAACTCTAAAAAAAAAAAAAGAAAAGAAAAATCTGTAGGGCATGCATATGTGCCTGCCCAAAATTTCAACAGGATGGAAAAATGGAGAAGAGATTGTGGTATGACCATGCCCTTTTGGAGGTTGCTTTTTCCTTGCTTCTCTCTGGTAAGTGTGCATGTGCTTTTGCAATCAGAGAGAGAGAGAGATACATGTGACTAGGCTTGGTCAGATTGCCAAGGCTTGGGTCAGATGCTTAACCTGAGAGACGTCTAGTATGAGGTTAGTCTAATTATCAACTTGTTTTTATTTATTTACTTATAGAGATATTTTTTGCTTTAGGGTGCATATACTTGCTAGAGACACAGAGAGAAAGTGAGAAATCACCCCCCAGTGGGGATAGCCACGCCACAGTCCATTCTCTTCCATTCTACTTGGCACACACGCACATGCACCTGGCATGAGTTTCAAGCCTCTGGGTCCGGGACTTGAACCATGGCCGACCGTATGGGAGTCTAGTGCCTCAACCACCATGCCACCTGCTGGACCCACCAACCTGTTTTAAAAAGTGTTATAGACCCAGCTGTGGTAGTCATGCTGGACACTGCTGCTTGGTAAGTGGATTTCACATGGGAGCCTTGGGTTTGATTTCTGGCCCATCCTTAAAGAAAAGCGAGCGTGGTGGCACGCTCTGTAGTTCCAGCTACTGGGGAGACTGAGGCAGGAGTATTACAAGCTCAGGTCTGTTCTGGGCAATATAGAGAAACCCTACCTGAAGAAGCTGGGCCTGGTGCTCTACGCCTGTGATCTCAGTTGTGCTGCAGGCGGAGGCAGAAGGATCATGATATGGCAGAACCCTGTCTACAATACCATGCTCATACGTAGGAAAAGTAATAAAAATGAAAAATGTTGTAGTATTATATTATGTATACTAGGATAAAATGCATTTACACGCATACAACACACACATATATACATTTTTTGTTGTTTTTTGCTATGGTATGCATACACTCACCAGAGAGAGACAGAAAAATGGAGAGATAGAGAGGGAAAGTAGGAAAGCACTCCCCAGGGGAGGGTGCACTGTAATATCTTCTCCATTTTCCTGTCTGGATTTTGGGCATGTATGCACATGTGACAAGTGTTTCTTAAGCCATCAGGTCTGGGACTCAAACTGTGCAGTTGGCCATATGGGATCCAGCTCCCTTAAACATCACACCACCAACAGGACTCTATACACATACGCTTTTATATAACTATATTAAATTTATGAGCAGATCAACAGTCTTTGGAGTTAGAGAGTTGGGTGTGCTTCAAAATGTGGATAAAATCTTTACATTTCTTTTAGTTTGGATGTTTTATTCAGGTCAGTGTCTTGTATAAGAATTGGATAGTTGCCTCTTCAGTAGACCCGATTCCAGTGGTTGATCTGATGGAAGCTTTGCATATTTTAATTTATTTTACATTTTATTTCTTGTTAATAAAAAATCAATCATTGTGTAGAAATATTCCTGTGTTGTGGGACCTCTAAAAATGTGTGCTGCTATGTTTGTCAGTTATAGCAGCTCCCTTTATTCTATGTTCTAGTCCATATTTACAAAAGATCATAACCAGAGAGATTATAAAATATGCATTATTGATCTGATTACTGTGAAGAATATCACCTGGCAAGTAGGTTGGAAATTGGATCTGATATTAAGAGAAGGACAGGTTGAAGTGAATTTAATAGACGCAGGACATTACCTTTTTTTTTTTTTTAAGGTTTTTGCAGTAGGGCACATCTGCTGGCAGGAGAGAGACAGAGGAAGACAGTGAGAAGGAAGGTGAGAAATCACGCCCCAAGGGAAATGATCACACCACAATCCTTTCTCCTCCATTCCCCTCTCAGGATTTTGAAGGACATTAGCTTAACTCTTAGTTTTCCTTCTTTAAAGTAAAATGGGGTGGGGGAACCAGCAGATGGCATAGTGTTTACATTGCTCAACTCCCACATGGCTGACCATAGTTCAAGTCCTGGACCCAGCAGCTTGAAACTCACACCAGGTTCATGTGCGTGCCTGCCCAAAATCCAGCGAGGAGATTGGAGGAGCAGGGATTCCAACATGGCCATGCCCTTGGGGGGATGATTTCTCACTTTTTGTCTCTCTATCTCTGTCTCTCTGGCAAGTGCACGTACCCTATAGCAAAAATCCCTCTGGAAAAAAAAGTGAAATGGGGGACCAGCAGATGGCCTAATGATTACGTTGCTGTACTCCCACATAGTCAACTGTGATTTTAGTCCCAGACCCAGCAGCTTAAACTCACCCCAGGCATCTGTGCCCAGAATGCCAAGAGGAGAGCAGAGAAGGGATTGCAGCATGGCCATCCCACCTTGGGAGTGATTTCTCACCTTGTCCCAATGGCACGTGCACACAGCCTATAGCAAAAATCTCTGAAAAAATAATTTCTGCCCACAACTAAGGGAAGTGTACTCTACTATCAATGACAGAGGAGTCTTCCTTCCCATAACAGAAGATAAATGCTGTCAGACTAGCCCTCCTACTACAAAAAGCTGTAAAACTGAACAAAATAAATGAAGCAACCGTAAAGCAGTAGACAAGAGGCAGTATAAAATTTCAGTTGCTCAGAGAAGGTCTACTCTAGACCCACCCTAAGTAGGCCTAAAGCCAACACCCAGCAAGACAGATTTTGACATTTTTTTTTTAAGATTTTTAAGTTCCATCAAATTAGAGGAATCAAAAATACATGGACTTTCCTCAGATGCACGATAACAAGACATAAAATCAGGACCCCCCAAGTTCAGGGTGATCCAGTAGAACTGAACTGCCTGCTAAAATTCACATCTACATTCTTCAGAGGAAGGTAACAGTCTTAGTAGTTTCTGTGTGTAACATCCTCAGTGTCCAAGGTTCAATAAAAAGTTGCTAAGACATTCAGAGAACCAGGGAAATGTGACCCATATTCAAGAAAAAAGCCAAGTCTGTAGATAAGATAGCCCCAATGTTGCACTTGGTGGACAAAGTAGCTATTAAGAATACATCGAAAGAATTAAAGGAAAATGCAGTGAACAATAAGTAGTCTCAGCAGAGAAATGGAATCTGTAAAAAAAAGAACCAAATGTAAACTGTAAAACAAAAGTACAGTAACTGAAATGAAATTCCACTTAGAATTGGATTAAATGTAACAGGAATTAATGAACTCCGGGAGAGTGCAATAGAAATCATCCAGTCCAAGCACAGAAATCAACAGTATTGAAGAACAATGGACAGAGCCTTAGGGACCTGTGGTCAGCATGAAATGATCTAATATGTGTCAGAATAGGGTAGGAAAAAATTTGAGAAATAATGGTTGCAGATTTTCTAAACTTGATGAAAAACAGACTTATATATCCAAGAAGCAGAACAAACCCTACAATGAATAAATACTGAGGGGAAAAAAAATCTAGGTGCGTTGTAGTTAAATTTCTGAAATTTGAAAATAAAGAGAAAGTCTTGAAAGCAGACAGAGAAATGAGACTTTACATAAATCACATAGATATCACTGTCTTTTTATCAGAATAAGCCTTAGAGGTCAGGAGATAGTGAAAGCATCTAGTGTTAAAAGAAAGAATGCAAAAACCTGTCATCCGAAAATTCTTTAGTGAAATGTTTTTCAAAAATGAGTATGAAATAAAGATCCATGTAATTACAGGTATGAATTTTTTTTAAAAAATTATTTAATTCCATTTGTCATTATTATTTTTTAATTTGACCAGACAGAGACAAAGAGAGAAAAGGAAAGTGAGAAAGCAAGCCGCCAGGTCTGGGACTTGAACCGGGGTCAGCCATGTGGGAGTCCAATGCCTTTATCTACCACACCACCTGCCAGCCCAATGAATTTTATTTTTATGTAAATTATACCTCATTAGAATTGATGAAAGAAAAAAAGTAAAAAAGATAAGGGACTAACCTATCAGATGTCGACATCTATTACAAAGCCACAGAATTAAAGCTGTAATAGTAACAGAGAAATCAATAGGTCTGTTACTTGTAGTGCAGGAACATAAATGTGTGTTTGTGGAAGGTTAGTATTGATAGATGTGATCTTTCAGATCCAAGGGGGAAGGACAGACTGTTTTACTTCGTTTTGAGACTATTACCTTTTTTCTATCTTTTTATTTGTTATAATTTTCAAGCCACCAGATCCAGGACTTGAACCACAGTCAGCTCTGAGGGAGTCTAGCACTTCAACCACCATGCTATTTTATTTGGAAAAATTTAAGTTAGATTCCTTTAGTACACCTTACACAATAATAAATTTTGGGTAGATTTAAGACTTAATTATAAGAAACTAAATTAAAATACTAAAAGAAAATAAAGAATATAATGTTAGGATTTAGAAAGATTTTATTAGCATGACACCAGGTCAGAAACCATAAAATAAAGGAATGAAAAATGTTATTATATTTTATTAAAACATATATGAGAAAGAAATCTAAGCAAAATTAAGACAGGATAAACATTTTCTGTATATATGATAAAGACAGGATTTTCTTTTATTTATCTGTTGTTATAAGTTTTTTTAAAGAATTACTTAATTTTATTTACTATATTATTTATTTTAAATTTTCTATAGGGTATGTGTGCTCTCCAGAGAGAGTAGAGAAAGAGAGGAGGGGGACCAGCAGTTAGCGTAATGCCTATGTTGCTGAACTCCCATGTAGCCGACCGCGGTTCGAGTCCCAGACCCGGCAGCTTAAACTCATGCCGGGCACTTGTGCGTGCGTGCCCAAGATCCAGAGAGAAGAATGGAGGAGAAGGATTGCAGCATGGCCATCTCCCCTGGTGGGTGATGTCTCGCTTGCTGTGTCTCTGTCTCTGTCTGTCTGGCGAGTGCACGTGCCCTGTAGCAAAAACCTCCCCCCCCCAAAAAAAAAAATAGAAGAAGAAGCCAGATCCCAAATCCCTGACCTGGTCAGCCTGAAACACGACAGGCCCACGTGCAAGTGCCCAGGATATTGAGGGCTGGAGGACTGAAGGAAGGGATCACAGTGTGACCAGACCCTGTGGCGGATCCTCCCCCCCACCTTACTCTTCCTTTCTTGTTCTCTCTTTCACACATATGTTCACGTGCTCTCATGAATATAAAGAAAACAAAGAACTGGGTGATGGGATGAAGTGTCTCTATAAGCGTCTTAGGAGCTTATTATATTACTTTAAGAGATGATTAGTAATTGAACACTAACATATGCCTTGGGGTACTTGGGAAATTATATTAGAAGTCTTATTCATGGAAATATGCATCAATGCTCTTTGTAGAGTTAATAGATAATTCACAGCAAACTGAACTAATGGCTAACCTAACTCAACTTTGTAAGTTCAAAGAATAACAACAGTGATTTTCTGCCGTGTCCTATCCCAGACAGCACTGATGGGGCACTGGCGGTGCTGTGTCTGCAGGGAATTGTAGGAGTTCTGTCCATTGTGGGCATGGTGCATGTAGCCGTGCAGTGTGGTAGAACATCGCATGGTATGAGATGACTCTGTGGATACTGATGTACAGTTTATAGTATACTCCAGTGGAATACTGTCCTGGGTTTTACCTATACTGTGTTTTTATAACTCAGTAATTTATTTTGTGGGTTTCTAATAACTAGGTAAGACCTCATTGTAAATAAAAGTGAAAGTTTGTGGACTTCTGTGTGTCGTGATGAAAGGACTTGAATTTGGGGTTAGTTTATAGACCACTGCAAGATCCTATCAGTAGGCTTTGGGCCATACTTGGAGAAGCACCATCTGCTCTGAGGGTGTATGTGCTGATGATGCAGGGATGCAGGTAGCTCTCTATCCCTCTTGTCTGTTATCTGCTACTTTTTTTTCCTGTTGTAGAGTGCATGTGCTTGCTGGAGAGACAGACAGAAACTGAGAAGTCACCCCCCAGGGGGATGGCCATGCCACAATTCTTTCTCCTCCATTTTCCTATTGGGATTGAGTATGCACACACACGCACCCATGTGTCTTAAGCCAGCGGATCTGGAACTTGAACCGTGGTCAAGTACGTGGGAGTCCAGCAATGTTACCATTATGCCATCTGCTGGTCTCTGTTATCTGCTACTTTTGCATTCCTTGCTAATCTCATTTTCTCAATTTCATGTTACAGTAATCTCTTCAAACTGCTGACCTATATCAGTGTCTTTCGCCCTCTGGTTTGAGGAAAGCTCTTTCTGCTTCTAACGAGCTGCTTTTTCTTAAGGGATTCCCCCAGCCAGGCTGCTGGTAACCCAGCTTTTTATCTCATGATCTTCTTGGCATGCACAGTGCCCTGGGCTAGGAGCTGCTGCTGACTTGGAGTTGAGGAGGCACCACATGCTCTTCTACCCAAACCTTGCTTCGGACTCGGGCCACGCTCAGGCACCTTCATTTTTTTCCTCTGTAGATCCAGTCCAGCTGCTTCAGAGAACCACAGTTCATTAGAGAAATTTGGACCTTTATACACTCAGATTAAGGGCTAGCTAGCTGTATTTCTCTCTGTAAAGAGAATAAGGACTTACCCTCCCAGATATTAAGACGTTTTTAAAGCCATACTATTAAAAATATTGATGCAGGGATGTAAAAAGTGACCAATTTAAAAGAGAGCTCAGAGACAAAACCCATGTATGTAGGCATTTAATAGAGCATAAAAGTAGCACCACAAATCAAAGGAGAAAGGGATGCTGGCCGCTAGAGGAAATGAATAAAACTGGATCCATACACAACTCCACAGACAAATGCAGACTTCAGATTTATGTGAGTATGGACAAATTAGAAAATGATAGAAAAGGTAAAAGATGGTGTTAAGGGAAGGATCAAACAGAATTTTAAAAGCAAAAATCATAGGCAAAAAATTAATGAATTTTGGGGCCAAAAGTTGGTGCAGCAGTGAAATGCTACACTTTGCGAGGCTGGCCCACGTAGAAAGGCTCTAGGCTCCCACCTGGAGACCACCCTGAGTTGCTAGGCACAGGCATGCCCAGGTGCCCAGGGCTGGCCGGGGAATGGGGGGGTCACAGCATCAAGACCCTTTGGGACGTGGCTCTCACTCATGAAAGGCATGAATGGATGAACATTCCAAGAAATTGGTGAGATTTAAGGATTTAATACTATTAAAAGACATCATATAAAAAATTAGTATGTAGATAATATACTAAAAGAAATTTTCAGTATTAAAAATTCACAAGGATTGATTTTGAGATAGCTACAAGGAACTCCTGCAAATTAAGAAGAAAAAGGCAGTAACCCCGAGGGAAAATGGGCAAGAATTGGGACAGGCTATGAAACACATAAAGCTGAGCATATGAAGAGATAATAAAAGTCATGGGCTGTAAAATATATTTAAATAAAAACAAGATATCTGGGACCAGCAAATGGCATAATGGTTACGTTGCTGGACTCCCACATAGTCAACCACAGTTTGAGTCCTGGACCTGGTGACTCAAAACTCATGCCAGGCACATGTGCATACATGCCCGAAATCCCAAGAGGAGAATGGAGGAGGAGGGATTGTGGCACGGCCATTCCCCCAGGGGGTAATTTCTCACTTTCTGTCTTTCTGTCTCTCTCTTATCTTTCTAGCAAGTGCACACCCTATAGCAAAAATCTCTCTTAAAAAAATTAAAGCAACATATCACTCGATACCTATTGGACTGACAAAAAATTAAGACAGCTGGATAATGTCAAGAGTTGGCTGGGGGACCAGCAGTTAGCGTAATGGCTATGTCGCTGGACTCCCCTCTAGTCGACCGCGGTTCGCGTCCCAGACCCAGTGGCTTAAAACTCACACCGGGTGCATGTGCATGCGTGCCCAAGATCCCAAGAGGAAAACGGAGGAGAAGGTATTGCGGCCTGGCCATCCCCCATGGGGGGTGATTTCTCGCTTTCTGTCTCTCTGGCGAGCAATTTTTTTCCTTCTGGGGGAAAAATGCGCCCTATAGAAAAAAAAAAAAAAAAAAAAAAAAAAAAAAGAGTTGGCAGGAATTTGAGAACATGATATCCTGCATCCTTTGCTGGTGGGAAAGAAGACTGGTACAGCCATTCTGGAGAACAATCATGCAGTAATTAATCAACCTAAGTTTATACATGTGCTTTAACTCAGCAGATCTTCTCCTTTATTTATATTCCACAGAATTTACCAGAGATAAGATTACATTGTTTGTAGACTGAGGGAGTTGGAGACTTGGACCTGGGTTGAAAGTCAAACCAGGTGTGTGTGTTCATGTGTACCCAAAATCCCAAGAGGAGAATGGAACAGAAGGGATTGGGGTATGGCCGTCCCCCCTGGAGGATGATGTCTCACTTTCCCTCTCTTTGTCTCTCTTTCCTGTGAGTGCATGTGTCCTAGTGCAAAAGACAAAAAAGGTGGGGGGCAGCGGGTGGCATGGCGGTTAGTTGTGCAGGACTCCCACATGGCCGACCACGGTTAGAGGTCTCAAACCTGGCGGCTTACTCTCTCTCTCTCTCTTACTCTGTCCCTCTCTGTTAAAATTGAAATAAACAAATAAAAATAAAGTTTAAAAAAAATTCTTTCAAAAAAATAACAAACCACCATGTATACTCAAAACAACATGGATGAAACTTAATATTATTTGAGTCAAAAAAAGAAGCAGAATAATGCAGTTATATTTATTTAAATTAAAAGATACAGAAATCATAAAACATAGAGTTAAAAAGGATAAACTTTACCAAAATTAAAAATGTTTAGTCTTCGGGGTCAGCAGGTGGCATGGTAGTTAAGGCGCTAGACTCCTACATTGGTTGACTGTGGTTCAGGTCCCAGGCCTGATGGCTTGAAAATCATGCTGGTGTGTGTACATGCATGCCCCAAAACCCCAGAGGAGAATGGAGAAAGGAATGTGGTGTGGGCATCCCTCTGGGGAGTAATGTATCACTTTCCCTTTCTCTGTCTTTCTCCAGTGAGTGCATGCGCCCTTTTGCAAAAACCTTAAAAAAAAAAAAGAAAAAAGTCTGTGAGCAAAAAGGACAGATGTCTTTTCTAGCAGTAATTCTTCAGATTTGGCGGTAAGGTGTTGATTGCCTGTTGTGTTGTACTAATGTCTGCCCTGATGCTGCAAAGTGTCGGGGGTGCAGCTGTTGGGCTTAGCAGACATCAGAGCAGCGGCGCCAAACTGTGCTGGTCGCCATTGTGTTTTTCACAGCTACACACAGTAAAAACTGAACACCCACAAAACAGTTTAAGAGTGTTATTAATTAAATTATTAATTAAACAAGTTTTAATTGAATTTAATTGAATTAAATTAATTGAGTGTATATCAGTTTACTCAGAAACAATGTGGTGATGAAATGGGAAACAGGCAGAAAGCACTAATACTGGAGTTTTATTGTTGTTTCAAGGGAAAGTTCTTGCATGGTTATTTGGACTGTAGGCTGAACCAGTTAGTTGCTTTTTGGGGAATCACATTTTTTACATGAAAAAGTGAATGATAGACAAACTATGTTATTTAGACCTGGATATTTGGCAATCCTTTTTCAAAAGTCAATGAAGCGAGCCAGTCAATTCAAGGGAAAAAACTGACAGTCTGACAGTATTTTTTGCAATGATAAAAAATCGAGCTTTCAAGTAAAAATTAGAATTCTGAGAAACGCTTTATCTACTGCCATGAGACTGACCCCTTAATATTTAAACACTTTTCTGAGAAGATCACTAGTGATATTAACACACATAATTTTGGGTGCCAGCAGGTGGTGTGGTGGTTAAGGTGCTGGACTCCCATTTGACCAATTGCTGTTCAAGGCCCATACCTGGTGGCTTGCTTTCTCACTTTCTCTCTCTCTCCCTGGTCAAATTAAAAAATAATAGTAATAACAAATAGAATTAAATAAATAAATAAATCTTTTAAGAATTGAACATAGGTACCAGCAGATGGCGTAGTAGTTACGTCACAGGACTCCCATATAGTCAACTGCGGATCGAGTCTCGGACCCAGTGGCTTAAAACTCACTCCGGGCATATGTGTGTGCGTGTCCAAAATCCCAAGAGAAGAAAGGATTGCAGCAATCCTACTGGGGAAGTGATTTCTCGCTTTCTGTCTGTCTGTCTCTCTTTCCAGCAAGCACATGCATTCTATAGAAAAAAAAAAAAACCTAAAAAATATTAGAAATAAACAAATAGGACTTTTGATAGTATATAAATAACATGAAAACATTGAAAGATGTGTGTGACTCAGTGCACCAGTAGTGCTCAAATGACCTTTGTTGCGATGGTATAAAATCATGCATGGATTAAAAAAAAAAATTCCAAGCATAAGATGGACCACGGGTTTTATGTAACAGTGTATTAAAATATTCACTGATACAGTTTCAGATTTCATGTTATGACTACTCTTTAGGAAACTATGACTTTGGGGCTGGCAGGTGATGTGGTGATTAAGGTGCTAAACTCCCACATAGTTGACCACGGTTTGAGTCCCAAACCTGGCAGCTTGCTTTCTCACTTTCCCTTTCTCTCTCTCTCTGTTCAAATGAAAAGAGTAGTAATGATGAATAAAATAGAAATAATAATTATAAGAAAAGAAACTGACTTGAGTTTTGGTGTAGTATTGTTTTAAAAGGTTATTTTTTGTTAATGTTATTTTTGTTATTTATTATTGTTATTTTTTTCAAGAATTAATTAATTAATTAATTAATTAATTTTTATTTTGACCAGAGAGAGACAGATACAGAGAGAGGGAGAAGGATAGAGAGTGAAAGAGCAAGAAGCTACCAAGTCTGGGACTTGAATCACAGTGGACCATGTGGGAGTCCAGCACCTTAACCACCACATCACCTGCTGTCCCCTGAGAAGATTATTGTCGCACTCATCCCTTTCCAACTACTCATCTGTAAGAAGTCAAGTTCTTTTCCATGTGCTTCACTTTAGACATTTTAGGTTTACCGTGATGGAGCAGCAGTCATGCAGTGTTCCACAACGCTAGGCCCTGCAGGAAGGTCCTGGGTTTTGCATCCCCAAGTCGTTCTGAGTGTGCCAGGTGTATGCTTGGGTACCCGTGATCCTGGCTGGCTGAGGCAAGGGTCAGATTACGACCTGAAGACCTCGTTGGGAATCCTTATTTCTCTTTCATGGAACAAATAAATAAACCTAAAAAAGGAAACATTTTTGTTTGTTTGTTTTTTAGTTTTTGCTATAGGGTATATACTCATCAGAGAAGAAGAAGGAGAGAGAGAGAGAGAGAGAGAGATCACCCACCAAGGAGGTGGCCACGCTGCGGCCTTCTTTCCTCCATTCTCCTCTCAGGATTCTGGACAAACATGCACGTGCACCCAGCTTGTTTTTCCAGCTGCCAGTCTGGGATTCAGACAGTGCAGTCAGCCTTGTGAAATCCACCACACCACCAGCTGGCCCAGAAAACTTTGTAAGTTGCCAGAAGCCTCATGCACTCATGAAAGAGAGAGAGAGGGAGAGAGAAAGAGAGAGAGAGAGAAAGAAATAGGGAGCAGGAGAAAGCACCTCCTAATGGGGTGTGATCATGCCACAATCCTTTCTCCTCCATTTCTCATTTCTCTGTCTTGCTGGCTTCTTGGGTACGTACACACTTGCTCTTATCTGGTATATGTTTCAAGTTACCAGGTCCAGGATTTGAACCCCTTGGTTGACCATCAAGGATCTGGCTCCTTTAACCACCAGGCTACCTACCGGGCCAGCCCCCCAAAATGAAAACACTACAACAGATTAAATGCAGAAACAAATGAGAACCCAGCTTTCTTTTAGTAAGCTAGAAATAGAAGAGATTTCCAAAAATGTAAAATAGTACCACTGTTTTCCTACATTTTTGTTTGTTTGTTTTGGAAAGTAATATTTTTTTCATAAAATTGTGTTATGTGTGGTAATAGTTAATGGGCTTATATAGTTGATTTTAAGTGAGTAGATATTTTACACATATACTCTCTGGAGTTCGCAGTAGGATTTAAGAGTATAAAGGGGTCCTAACACTAAAAGTTGAGGAACTACTGATTTCTAGAGTCTGATGAACTTTTCAAAGTGAGAGTGTTTAGTGTTTGATTGACCTTCAGCTAAGGATTCATAGTTACCTAAATAAGCTGTTGACGATTGGATGACTTTTAGCAGCACAGTCATGGAAGTAAAGCTGTTACTAGTTGACTAGCTTTCAAAAAACTCTTGTGGGACCAGCAGTTAGCGTAATGGCTATGTCGCTGGACTCCCATGTAGCCAACCACGGTTTGTGTACCGGACCCGGTGGCTTAAAAAACTCATGCTGGGTGCGTGTGCATGCGCGTCCAAGATCCCAAGAGGAGAACAGAGGAAAAGGGATTGTGGCGTGGCCATCCCCCCGGGGGGTGATTTCTCGCTTTCTGTCTGTCTCTGTCTATCTGGTGAGCATACGCACCCTATAGCAAAAACCTCTCCAAAGAAAAAAAAAAGACTCTTGTAAGAGAAATGAAAACCTATGTTCACATTAAAACCTGCTACAAAAAAAAAAAAAAAAAACTGCTACAAATATCAATTAGCTATATTATTTATAACAGCCAAAAAAATGGGGAAAAAGCCAAATATCCACCAGCTGATGAGAGGATAAATAAAATGTGACATATCTATAAAATGGAATATTATCCATCAATTAAAAGGAATGAGGTACTGATATGGAACAATAAGGATGAGCCTGAAAACATTATGGTAAGTGAAAGAAACCAGGCACGGAAGACCACATATTGGATGGGCAATCTCCAAAACAGGCAATCTAGAGAGGCAGAAAGTAGACCAGTGGTGGTTTAGGGACAGGGTGGGGACAGATAAAGAGTGGTTCTTCCTTGGCCTTTATCCACCGGGCCTGTGGGCAGTGGGAGCTCTACAGTTTGAGCAGTTCCTTTCCTGGTGGTAGGGATTTGCAAGCCTGAGAATCCTTGTGAGATTTAATAATCACAAATTGTTTGCAAGTTGAGCTTGGAATTTCTTTGGCAATTTTAGTTCCCTTAAAACTTAACTAACTGTGGAGAGACCAGCTGATGGCATAATGGTTGCATTGCTGGACTTCCATGACCAGTGGCTTAAATCTCATGCCGGGTGCGGGTACATGAATGCTCAAGATCCTAAGAGGAGAATGGAGGAAGGGATTATGGTATAGCCATCCCCTCTGGGGGAATGATTTCTTGCTTTCTATTTCTGTCTTTCTGGTGATCTCATGTACCCTATAGTAAAAAATCTCTCTCAAAAAACAACTAACAAAAAAAACTAACTGTGAAAATATATTTTTTAGTTAATTGTGGAAATATAACTGTGGCCTGAGCATTTGATGATATTAAAAAATTGTTAACTTTGGGGACCAGCAGACCAGGCGTAAGGGGAAAATAGAGGAGGAGGAATTGTAGCGTAGCCATACCCCTGAGGAGTGATTTCTTGCTTTCTGTCTCTCTATCTCTGTCTTTCCAGCAAGCGCACAAACCCTATAGCAAAAATCTCTCTTAAAAAAAGAGAAGAAATTGTTAACTTTGATGTGATGAGGATATTGTGCCCACATAAGGAAATAGCTTTTTGTTTTATTATTATGCCAAGAAGAATATATTTAGGGATGAAATAACATGGCATCACATACTCGTTTTCAAATAATGCAGCTAAAAAAGTGAAGAAAGAAAAGGGAGTGGAGGGAATGAAACATGAAGAAAGGATGGCAGTAGCAGTCTATAGGAGGCGTTCATTATGCTGTTCTGCCTGCTTTTATGTTAGAAAACTTTCATTAACTCAAACAAAAACCTTTCCCATGTAAGTAACCACAGCTGCCAAAGATCTTATTTAGACTGCCCTTTTACTTATTGGCCTCAGTGCTCTGTCCTTCCTTCTAGCCCTGGGATTAAAGTTTGTGGCTATTTCGTGAGACTGAAACGCCAGGCTAGGTAGGAGACAATGCCTTTAATCTAATCTTCTGTGAGTTCACTCCAATTGTCTGTCAAAGAACTTAACTGTAAATTGGAAAGTGTTTGGAGCCACAGTTTTTTTTTTTTTTTTTTTTTTTTTCCTTAAGAGAGAGATTTTTGCTATAGGGTGTGTGTGCTCACCAGAAAGAGAGAGAGAAAGTGAAAATGATATATCACCCCCAGGGGAGATGGCCATGCTGCAGTCCCTTCTCCTTCATTCTCCTCTTGGGATTTTGGGCACATATGAACATTGCATCCAGCCTGAGTTTCAAGCCTCTGGGTCTGGAACTCAACTCTGATTGGGCATGTGGGATGCCTCAACCACTATGCCACCTTGTAGCCTCAAAATTGTAAAAAGTTTTAAAATAATTTTATATTTAATTTTATTTATTACTATTAAAAAAAAAAAAAAAGCCAAGTTGCATGGCTGTCCCACAGCACGGCAGTCAGGCACTGTGCAAAGGTGTCCAGATCCTCTCAGCTGGCCAAGGCTGGAGTCTCGGCTGACTTTAAAACACATCAGAACACATGTGTGCACTCAGGACTCTCACTCTGACTGCCTCCCATCTCTCCAACTGCTCCTTCTCAGACTTTTTCCCATAATGCCACCGCCTCTGCTCACCCTTGTCAGTGCCCAGGATTTGACCTTTCCTCCCCTCTCATCCTGTATCTTCTCCTCAGCAATCTCACCCAATTCTCCTCTATTCTCTTCTTGGGATCTTAGGTACGCACGCACACGTGCCGGGCGTGAGTTTAAGCCACCAGGTCCGGGGCTTGAACCACGGTCAACTACGTGGGAGTCCAGTGACATAGCCATTACACTAACTGCTGGTCCCTGCAGCTTGGCTTTTAATAGCAATAGGCTGGAAGCTAGGGAGTGTTCACCAGTAGGGGACCAGCCCTATAGGTTATGGCTCCCCTGAGGAAGTGCTCCACCCCTGAGAAATGGGGAGGGGGTCTGTAAATGCTGATATGAAAGATTTCTAAAGTGTATCATTAGGTATAAAAAGCAAGGGGTACTATTTTTTTTTTTGGAGATGGGATTGCTTAGATATTCCAAACTCTGGGCCAGCTTATGACCTGGTGGTTAAGGCAATGATCCCCCTTAGCCAACTGCACAGTTCAAGTCCTGAACCCAGTGACTTGAAAAACATGCTGGCATATGTACCCAAAATCCTGGGAGGGAGAAATGGAGGAGAAGGGATTGTGGCGTGACCATGCCCGTAGGGAGTGCTTTCTCACTTTCTCTTCTCTCAGTGAGTGCACATGTCCTCTGGCAAATTAAAAAAGGAAAACAAAAGAATGTTTTAAATTTTATCATTGTTCTGAACACATGTAATTTGTTATCATATTCCTTATTATTGCAAAATGCTAGGATTATTTTTTGTTTTTCTCTTAACTCTGGTATTTTGTTTTCTTATCGTGAACTTTCTTATTACGAGCAATAGTTGGCAAAGAACAGTGGTAAAAATTAAACTTTTAAGTTGTTGAATGTGCTTCATTTCAAGCTAATCAGAGATGCCTCCTGCTGTTTTGTGCCTGGTCACCAAGTGCCTTTATATGGTATTCCAGGTTTTTAGTGGAGCTTTCCTGTGTAGCAGTCACCCTGTGCCACAAGAGGGCAGAAAAGCCCTTGGATTGCCACAGTACAGGCTTGTGCTAGGTGTCACTTCTGGCTAAATCCTATTTGTGTTGTGGTGAGCGCTCAAGAAGCGTGTCTCTCTCTCTCTTTTTCTCTCTGTCTCTCTGTCTCTTTCCAGTCAGCTCACATACCCTATGTTGATCCAATTGCATTACTACTATGTACTTTTTTTAAAAAATAATTATTTATTTTATTTTATTTATTCATTCATTTTTTTTTTTAATTTGACCAGAGAGAGACAGAGGATGAGAGTGAGAGAGAGAGGAAGTGAGAAAGCAAACCACCAGATTCAGGACTCGAACCCTGGTCGGCCATGTGGGAGTGTCCAGCGCCTTAACCACCATGCCACCTGCTGGTCCCACTACTATGTACTTTTTAAAAAGTTCATATTCATGATAGAAAACACATGTGTGCACACGGAAGGGCGATGGAGAAAAGCACTAACAGGGTCTTATCATGCTGGGTTGTTTGTTCTGTTTTGTTTTTAGAATTATTTTAGTTTTTTACTACTTATTTATTCTAATTTGACCAGAGAGGGACAGAGAGAGATAAGGAAAGTGAGAAAGGAAGCCGCCAGGTCCGAACTTGAACTGCGGTCGGCCGTGTGGAAGTCCAGCGCCTCCAACTGCCATGCCACCTGCTGGCACCGCTGGTTTTCTTTTTTAAGAGGTTTTTGCCTTAGGATGTGTGTGCTCACAAGAGAGAGAGACATACAGACAGTGAAATCATCCCCCAGGAGGGATGGCCATGCTGCAGTCCCTTTTCCATCCTCCCATGATCTTCATGTACACTTGCTGGCGTGCGTTTCAAGTCACCAGCTCTGGGACTCAAACCATGGTCAGCCATGTGGGAGTCCAGTGACGTAACCACTACGCCATCTGCTGTGATCCCTTTCCCTGGTCCTCCAAGCTCTTCAGGGTCTTGGGCAGTGACTGTGCATGGTGTAATAGTATAGTGTGGCAGCTGGCCATGTGACTTCTAGCGCTGCAGTTCAATTTGCTGGCCCCCATGTTTTTGATTGGAAAGTAAGGTATCTGTGTCATATACTGAAGCAAAATGATGTTGCATCAAGGACATAGAGAGGACATCAAGCTGTTTATAGAAAACTGGGGTTAAAATCTGAGTTTATTTTGGTAAAAAAAATTGGGAAATCCTTGTAGTTTTTTCATAATATCCATTTTCCATGAACTTCATTTTGTTTCTGTTTTAAAAGACAGTCTTTTTTTTGTATTTCAACTTTGTTTATTTATTTAATTTGCCAGATAGGGACAGAGAGGGAGAGACAGTGAGAAAGCAAGCTGCCAGGTCTGGGACTCGAACCACAGTCAGCCATGTGGAAGTCCAATACCCTTAATCACTATGCTACCTGCCTGCCCCAACTTTGTGAAAATCTCTGATGGGCCTATCTCAGGTTGAGATCCAGGGGAAGCAAACTCAAGAAAAAGATTCTGAGAAATGCATTAGGGACTAGTTACGGGATTAACACCTCTGGGAGAAAAAGAAAGGAAGGGGCGGATGATAAGGAAAGGCAGGGAGAGAGAGCAGGATCATATAGAGGGAGAAGCTGGGCTGTGATTCCATCTCAGTGAAGACCTCAGTCCCCCCTGTGATGACTGCAGCTGGGACAGCCCATATGCCTTTGTAGTTCTTGAGCGGACATCACAGGCCCTGGGGCGGGGGTAGAGTGTCCTGACTCTGGACCATACAGTGCCCTTTAGCCAAGGCATTTCCTAAAGAGTCTGACAGCTCAGTCTTTCTGTCCCCAAGATCTCAGCAGCAGAGGAATAAGTCCTTCATTCCTGAGGGGATCTGAGTGATATACCACAGTTCTCACCACTTAAGTCCCCTAAGGTCTTAGGAGACAACTTTAGACAGAATTGATAGAAGTAACATGTATAATCGCTACTTTCCCGTGTTTTGTTTGTTCGTTTGTTTGTTTTGCTATAGGGCATGTACGCTCCTGAAGAGAGACAGAGAAAGAGAAGGGGAAAGTGAGGACCCACCACCCCCTCCAGGAGGGAAGGCCATGTTGCAATCCATTCTCCTCTTGGGAGTTTGGGCACACATGCACACACATCTGGTGTGTTTTTCAAGCTGCTGGTTCTAGGGCTTGGACTGCAGAGTCAGGCCATGTGGGATCCAGCGTCTTAACCACCACGCCACTTGCTGACCTAGGTTGTTACTTTTAACTTTTATTTTATAAGATTTATTTATTTTTAATTTTATTTATTATCACTATCTTCAATTTTGACCTGAGAAAGACAGAAAGAAAAGGAGAGCGAGAAAGCAAGCCACCAGGTCTAGGACTTGAACCGTGGTTGGCCATGTGGGAATTCAGTGCCTCAACCACCATGACACCTGCTGGCCCCAGTTACTTTTAACTTTAAGAATTCAGTATAGGGGCCAGCAGGTAACTTGGTGGTTAAAGGTGCTGGATTCCCACATAGATGTCAACAGTTCGAGTCCCAGACTTGGTGGCTTGCTTTCTCACTTTCCCTTTCTGTCTCTCTCTAATCAAATTAATAACTAATAATAAATGGAATTAACAATTTTTTTAAAAAAAGAATTCAGTATATTTTTTAGTTGGAATAGACTACAAATTATCCTAAGATGAAGGTTAATGTTTCTATCTTGTTATAATCTGGTGTAGGTCTGTGGGGAAAAGGGAGGAATTCTGCTTTACCTAACTCACTTAGGGACACAGAATCCTTCTGCCT
This sequence comes from Tupaia belangeri chinensis, assembly GCF_000334495.1. Lineage (NCBI taxonomy): Eukaryota > Metazoa > Chordata > Mammalia > Scandentia > Tupaiidae > Tupaia > Tupaia belangeri. The sequence continues at coordinate 1,437,636 of NW_006159889.1, forward strand.
AGTGACTAGTCCATGGGGTCTGGAGTCTTCCCCCGGATCCTCTGATCCAGCTCACAGTGGAGAAGTGTGCCGAGGGTCTCAGTGGGCCAGGCCTTTAGGTCATGTACTTCAGGGAAGCCTCACATTCCTTTTATCAGAACGCAGTGTGGTGGCCCCACCTAGCTAAGGGGAGCAGTCATGTGTCCGTGAGGAACAGGAAGGACATGTAGCCCTCATCATTAGATTACTCATCCCTCTGTGATGGCTCGAGTTCGTCACTATTGATGAATCAAAGACACTTCAAAAGCTGTGTGTTTTAATTCTCCAGAATTACAATATTTAAATTTCCACCATCACAATATCATAGTTGTATTTACCTGGGGGCATTTGAAAATTCTGAGTAAAGCTAAACTTTACCAGAGAAAAGGGATTGGGAAAAATACCGAGCTGGTGATGTAAGGATTCCTTGTTCTAGAAAGGCAAAAAGAGGCACAACAGTGTAACAGTGGGGGGTGTGTGTGTGTGTGTGGGTGTGTGTTTTAGTGGAGTGAAAGAAAATTGAGGAGGCCCCGATCCTGTCATGTAGCTATGAGAAAAGGTCTTCCCTCATCAGCTGCAGTGGACTGTCTTCAGCGTGGTCACGTGGAGTTACAGCATCAGGGATTGCAAGGACGCACTCCTGCAGTTGGCACTGACAGCTTCTTGTCGGAGTCATGTGAATACCACCCAAGTAGCCCTTGAGTTGGAGGATGAGAAGCCAAGGAAAAGGTATCAGTTGCTTTTTCTGTCAGTCAGCAAGGATTACCGCTGAGTGACAACTCGTTACTTCCTCTGCTCGGTTCCAGGCGGAGTGGGGCACATGGGAAGGGAGGCTCAGGCCTAAGAAGCTGCAGACCGAAGGCTGAGACTCAGCAAATCAGGGATAAGTCAAGGCGAGGCGAGGTATTCAGAGCCCAAAGCTGAGAGAGAAGTAAGGCGAGAAAGGCAGGCTCTTACACGGGGACCCTGACAGATGTGGCAGGACATTTGGGGAGCCAGGGGGAGTGCCCTAGGTGAGGAGAGTGTTACAAATATTTCTGATATTGCAGCGAGAGCCGAGAATGACATGCGAGGAATGGTGGGACACGGTGAGAGCAGAGATTGGAGGGTAGCAGTTGGATTGTAGGAGGCCCTACGTCTGGGTACGGAGTTTAGGTTGACAGCAGGGCCATTAGAGGGTCTTACCCCAATGGAAGGAACTAGTGTGCAAAGAGAATTAACGGAACATTGTTTTTCTCTGGTGAGTACACGCACCCTTTAGCAAAAAAAGAAAATAATAATATAATTTTTAAGGTCATAAAAAGACTAGATCTATTCCTACTTTTGAGGAAAATACAGTCTGGTTAGGTAAAATACACTTGCGTGTGCGTGCGTACCCAAGATCCGAGAGGAGAATGGAGAAGGGATTGTGGCATGGCCATCCTCCCTGGGGGGTGATTTCTCGCTTTCTGTCTCTCTGTCTTTCTGGCGAGCACACACGCCCTATAGCAAAAACCTCTCCAAAAAGAAAAAAAAGAAAAAGAAACATTGATTAAATACATTATCTAATAATGGGGAAGGTAGGAAGAAGCGAAGAGGCTTACTCCTCAGTTCTTCCCAAGAGAGTGCTCTGGACTAGATGCTTTCACATACTTTACCTTATTTCATTCACATATTCTCTTTGCTATCTTGAAAACACAAGTAGTTGATCATTAGGGAAACTAATTTTAAAAAAAAATGTAATATACAATATTTACATAAATTCAGTTCCATTGTTAAATACTAGCTTAAGCTTGTATGCAGGTATTAAAGGTATTTGTATTCTATGTAGTAACTCTCTTTTTATTTTTTCTGCTCTCATTTTTATCAATAGAGCAGGCCTTTGAAGTAGAATGAAGTCTGGCAAATGCTCTTTTCCTAATTTTACAGATTAAAGAAGCAAATACAAAATTACACTCATTAGCTCAGTGTCATGTGAGACTGCAACTTTCATCCCAGGGAATAAATGATTTAAACTATATCTGGAAAGCACATAATCAAAAGATTTTTGAAGTGGAAAGATGTTGGGGTCCTGGAGCATGGTCTGGGGAATCATGCAGAACACTAGTGAGAGTCTATGTGAGACTGTAGTGGAGGGAGAGGAAGCGAAAGAGAGACCTCTGTCAGTGAACAAGCCTAGAGTCCTGCACCGTGTGCATAAATTAACCAGCGCAAAGCAGACTTAGTCAGTAGTGACCTAAGAAGGAGGTGCAATCTCATGGCTTGCTATGATGGGACCAGCGACAACATGGTGGTAAAAGGGTATATGTCCTGTTCAGAGACCATCTTTAACAGAGAAAATGAAGCAGGCTATCCTGGAGGTGAGAATAGAGATGAAAATTACTTGGACATTCGTTGACTTGACTGTTAGTACTAGAATCAGAACATCTGATAAAATCTTGCCTTGCTTCTTTCTCATTGCTTAGAAGGGAGAAGTTATTCACTGTGGCAGACATTTCTGGAAAAAAAGGTACTTTGCCAAGGGCAGTATCATTGGATATTAAATGCAGTGAAGTTCAGTGTCTGAGCTGGAAGAAATCTCTGAGCTCTAGCAGGAAGAATCTTAAACTTCCTCCATGGTATACAAGGCCCTTTATACTCTGATCTCTGTCTTCGCAGCCTCATCTTTTAGAATAGCAGAGATAGCTGCCATCTATTGAGGTAGTGCTTTACACACCTTACCTGCCTTAATCGGATCGCACTCTTGCAGTTATAGTTGCCAAATCTGTTGCAGTTCTTTTGTCCCTCATCAGTTATCCCCCCTCTCTCTAACATTTCCACCCTCCTCTAAAAAAGATCTGAGAAAGAGCCTCCTGGCTCTTTTCTTTTGGGCAACGAACAAGCTCACTTACTGACATATAAATAAAAACTACAAGTATATTTTATATGCAGAACAAGTGCATGAATTTGTCTGCTCTAAGCTGATTGCCTGTCTTTGAAAACATGAATTAGAGACTTCTTTACCTTGTATTATGAAGTGAGATCTTGGCGTGGTAGTTAAGGGTGCTGGACTTTCACATGGCCGACTGTGGTCTAAGTCCCAGACCTGGCAACTTGGTTTCTCACTTTCCCTCCCTCTCGCTCTCATTCTGTCCCTCTCTGGTCAAATAAAGTAAAACAAACAAATAAAGTTAAATAAAATAATTATTTTTTATAAATACATGAGACAAGGGCTGGTAGTTGGCATGGTGGTTAAGGCACTGGATCCCACGTGGCCAACTCCATAATTCGAGTCCCAGACCTGGTGGCTTGAAGAACCTACTGGGTGCATGTGTGCATGCATGTCCAAAATCCTGAGGGGAGAATGGAAGAGAAGGGATTGAAGGGTAATCATCCCCACAGGGGGTGATTTCTTACTTTCTCTCTCCATCTCTTTCCAGTGAGCACATGCACCCTATGGTAAAAAAATTAAGTAAGTAAGCAAGTAAGTAAGTAAGTGAGAACGTTGGGTGCCATCCTTTTGGAAATTACCTTTGATGAATGATCTGAAAATTAGACCAAAATTCAAATGATAATTTTTAAATTAGGTGTACATATGAGCTTGTGCACTATATTTATTGCCATTCAGACCATGGTGGTTACAGTTGGGATGACTATACTATTTTTTTCTTTCTTTTTTCTTTTTTTAAGAGGTTTTTGCCTTAGGGCACATGCACCCTGCTGGAGAGTGACAGACAGAGACAGTGAGAGGGAAAGTAGGACACCACCACCCCCCCCCCACCCAGGAGGGATGGTCATGCAATAATCCTTTCTCTTCCATTCTTTCCTTAGGATCTTGGGCCCGCATGCACATGTGCCTAGTGTGAGTTTCAAGCCACTGGGTCGGAGACTCAAACCACGGTTGGCCATGTGAGAGTCCAGCAACATAGCCATTATGTCATCTGCTGGCCCCAATGGTTATACTATTATTTTCAGGAAAATAAATTTATTAGATGAATGGACACCTCTCCTTGTTTTACAAATAATTGTCTCTTAGGTGTGTGCTCCTGATAACATGACATCATTTTTACCTCCTGCAGTAGTTTGGAAGTTAAAACAAAAAAATAAGAATTTAAAATAAAAATAAGAGTTTAAAATAAAACTTCTATGAGAACTCAGCTGACTTGAAACTGAATGTAGAGGTATTTCTTTTTTCTTTTTTTTTTTTTTTCTCTTTTTTTTTTTGGGGGGAGAGGTTTTTGCTATAGGGTCCATACGCTTGCCAGAAAGACAGAAAGAGACACGAGAGACAGAAAGCGAGAAATCATCCCCCAGGGGGATGACCACTCCACAAGCCCTTCTCCTCCTTTGGTATCTTGGGCATGCACGCACACGCGCCCGCCCGGCATGAGTTTAAGCCACCGGGTCTGGGACTCAAACCACGGTCAACTACATGGGAGTCTAGTGACGTAGCCATTACACCAACTACTGGTCCCAAAATGGTCCTTTTTAAATCCTATGTGCTAATATGTGTGTGCTTTTTGTAATGGCACATAGACTTCATGCAATCCAGAGCTCTGATGACAGACCTGACCCTCCTTCATGGACTCAGTGCTTAAGTCTTATTCTTTAACTTACTCTCTTGGTGCCTTTTCCTATCTTTGCAATTTAAAAAACTTTTTCTTATCATTGTTCATGGTGATAGAGTGTGTGCCTGTGAATGAGAGAGAGAGAGAGAGAGAGAGAGAGAGGAACACCTCCTACAAGGTCTGGTTATGCTGGGATCCCGTTCTTTAGTCTTCCAGCTGGTTGGATCCTGGGCATGCACGCGTATGTGCCTGGCACATCCCAGGCTGAACTGCCTGGAGATTCCAACTGGTTCTTACGTGCTTCTCTTGCTTTTTGTTTATTTTTTAATTTGCTCTAGGGCACATGCACTCATGGAGAGAGACAGAGAAAAAGTGAGAAAGCATCCCCACTAGTGGGGGTGACCAGGCTGCAGTCCTTTCTCCTCCATTCTCCTCTTGGGATTTTGGGCACAGACGCACATTGCCTGGCATGTTTCTCAAGCCCCTGGGCCAGGACGCAAACCGCACAGTCACCCATGTGGGACCCAGCACCTTCACCACCTCGCCCCTTTTGCTGCTCTTTTTGAGCAATGTTACTGCTGCACCACAGAGCTTACTCCCTCAGCAATTGTTTTTTTTTTTTTTTAAGAAAGATTTTCAATAAAATAGAGATTCCCCCCCTTTTTATTTTTGCAAATACTACCTGTGTTTTGAAATCTTTTGAAAAGTCACTGAATTCTGAATACTCTGGTAATAGGAAGGTGCAAGTGAAAAAGGAAGGGAATGTGAGAGGGTTAGTATGTTGTAAACTACAGGTTAATTAATGTCTTCTCAGTTACCTTGGACATACTTTTGGCTCTTACTTGACATCTCACCTGTGACTTCTTTAATTTTTGTTTTTACTTTTTTCTTTTGATTTTTATAATTTCGCTATAGAGTATGTTTGCTTGCTGGAGAGACGAAGGTAGTGGGGAGAGTGAGGAAGTGAGAAAGCATGCTCAGTGGGGATAGCCACACTGAAATTCCCTTCTCCATTCTCCTCTCTGGGTTTTGGGTACGGACACACACATGCTCGGTGTGTTTCTCAGGCTGCCGGGTCTGGGACTTGAACTGCACAGTCGGTCATGTGGGATTCAGCTTTGTTTTAACCAACACACCACTAGCTGGCCCCACTTTGGTTTATTTTTTTTAAAGACTGAAGAGATCTGATTCAAGCCTTCTTTGGTATCTTAGTGTTTTCCAACTGAGGTTACCGCATACCAGGACGCCCCGTTCTGACCCATCATTAATTGTTTTTATCCTCAACCTTTTGCTTTGGGGAAATTATAAGCCAGTAGAAAAGTTGAAAGAACAATACAGTGAGCATCAGGATCCTTTCAACTAGATTCCCCAGTTTACATTTTAGCATTTTGCAACACTTATTCTGTTTATGTAGCTAGATTGACAAATGGATAGATACATATTTTTCTATGCTATCTGAAAGTAATCTGCAGTTTTTTATTCCTCTCTCTCTTTTTTTTTAATTTTGCCAGAGGGTGCCAGAGAGACAGACAGGGAGAGGGAGAGAAAGAAAGCATTCCCTAATGGGTGTATGATTACACTGCAGTCCCTTCTCCATTTCTCCATCCTATAGGGATTTGGGGCACATATGCACGTTTTTTAAGTCTCCAGGGCTGGTATTTGAACTGTGGTTGGCCGTCTGGGGTCCCGCTCCCTTAACTAATAAGCTGAGGGCTGGCCCCTCAGCTTGCATCTTGAAAGCTAGCATATTCTCCTACATAGCCACAGTACTATTATCACACTAAGAAAATTGGCTTAATAACTCTTACATTGATTCCTTAATAATTAACTTACTAATTGCAAGGGGAAAAAAGATTCCATGGGTTAGCACCTTAACCTAATGAGCAACTTTAAGCAGCAGTAGTGGGAAAGCCTATCATCACATGCCTTTAGCTGTGATACAGTGAGAAATGCACATCTGTCTGCATCTGTGCCAGAAATCTAACATGAATCTACCACGAAGATTTAATCAGATAAATCCAACATGCAGGACATGCTATGTGCCCACTGGCTAGACACCTCTATAAAAGGCAGTGACACGAGAAAACAAAAACAGGAGAGCTTTTTAATTAAGAGAGACTAAAGAGAGAAAATAGCCAAATGCAATGAGTGAAATTTGATTAGAATCCAGATATGAGGGGAATAAATGCAAAAATCATTTGGAGGAGAGGACAGTTGGGTGCGTTTTAATATGGCCTGTATATGATGATGGTAAATCCTTGTTATTATATAAAATCCATGTTAGTAGTTATTTTAGTGATTCCAGTTCTAACTTGATATTTTTGCATTTGATATTTTTATTCTTGTTTAACTGGGCACATGGAACTGTATACCACCTTGTAATATATTTTGAATTAAAAAGAAACTATTTTCCATCCCATTGCTTTGTGGAAAGTTTTGCACTGAAAGTTTTGCACTGAGCATTTATAGAAGGTCACTGCTTTGCTGTATTCATAGTGTTGGGTGGTTCACCAAGGGGCTCCCCTCCCTGGGGTATTCAGGACCTTTACATTGTTGACCATGGCTGGAGTTCTTGTTTTTTTTTTCCCATAGGGTATGTGTACTCACCAGAGAGAGAGAATATGAGAAACCACTCCTCAGGAGGGATAGCCACCCTGCAATCCCTTCTCCTCCATTTTCCTTTCAGGGTTTTAGACACACATGTACATGTGCCTGGCATGATTTTTTAGCCACCAGGTCTGGGACTTGAACTTTGGAGTCAGCCATGTGGAATCCAGCCCCTTAGCCAACATGTCACCTGCTGGCCCATGGGCCAGAGTTCTTAGCATGGGGGCCAGAGAAGAACCTAGTGGGCTAAAGGCTGAGTGTGTGCTTAAAGGCCCTACATAAAGGAATAAAGTACTTATCTCTTTGTAGAAAGTGAAACCAGACATCCTCAAAGCTGCAGATCAGCTAAAATACAGACTTGAAAGTCTGTACTGTATACTTCAATTTATAGTGAAAAAGCAAGTGGTGGGATTTTTGTTTCCAAAAGATGACCTGCCTGCTTCCCAAACCTGTTTCACAGCGTTTGCTTATTCATTAATTTATTCATTTATCATTCAACAAATATTTATAGTGTCTGCTGTGCGACAGGAACCATGTAGAATATTGTGAGAACCACGTTATGTGTCACCTGGAGTTTCAATCTGTTGGGTGGTCAGGAAAGTCATGACACATTTTTGCATTAAAAAACATAGAACAATACATCACGACTTTCCTGACGACCTAATAGAAAGGGAAACCAACAATAAACACAGGTAGATACTCAGTTACGTCTGTGGTAAGTGCTCTGAAGAAAGAGATACTACAAGAGAATGATAGGAAGACTGTCGGAGAAATCATCTCAAAGTATAATGGAAGGGGCTTTTTCCTCCACCTCCATCTCCACCTTTTTGTACTCCTGTCTCCATTTGTCTGGTTCTGGCCCATTCTCTTGCCTGGCAGCAAAGTGAACCAACTACGTTATTCCATTATTACTTTGGTATAAAGGTAATTTGTTACCCTGACTGAAAAAAATGACACTGTTCCATGTTGCCAGAATCACCTATTTTTCAAGAGAAGCTGGAAATCCAAATTTTTATGCGGAATCTTCTGACTTAGAAATGTTAACAAATTCGGGACCAGCAGATGGTGTAAGGGTTATGTTGTTGTACTCCCACGTAGTCGACTGTGGTTTGAGTTCCACACCCAGTGACTTAAAACTCACACCAGGCGCATGTGCGCGTATGCCCAAAATCCTGAGAGGAGAATGGAGGAGAAGGGATTGTAGGGTGGCCATCCCTCCCAACTCCTGGGGGATGATTTCTCGCTTTCTGTCTCTCTGCCTCTCTCCGGCAAACACACATGCTCTATAACAAAAATCTCTCTCTACAAAAACTAAAGTAAAATAAAAATGTTAACAAATTCAAAAGTTTGTGAACACTATGGCTAAACCTAATGCTAACATATTTGAACCTCTGGTTTGCATCTCATGCTCGAGGGGGCATGTGAAAATTCTAATTCAAAGATCGAGGGAGTCCCCCTTTCTTTTTCTATCCCTAAATTAGAATTATTTTCACATAAGTTACAGAATAAAAGAATATCAATGATACTGTAATATTAAGTACTAATTATTACCGTCACTGGTCTCCCTCCCTCCTTTCCCTTTTTTTTTTTTTTTATAGGTTTTTGCTATAGGGTGCATGCGCTTGCCAGACAGAGAGAGAGAGAGACAGAAAGCAAGAAATCATCCCTCGGGGGGATGGCCACGCCGCAATCCCTTCTCCTCCATTCTCCTCTCGGGATCTTGGGCACGCATGCACACTCGCCCAGCGTGAGAATTTAAGCCACCAGGTTCGGGACGTGAACTGCTGTCGACTATGTGGGAGTCCAGCGACATAGCCATTACGCTAACTGCTGATCCTACCTCCTTTCCCTTCTTAATCCAAACAGTAAAGAATCTTATAAGGAGCAGACAAAGGAGATCTGTCCATGGTCAGCCTCCATGATCACAGCCTAATTAATATCTCCTTGGGGATCAGGTGACCTGCCCTCTTCTTTCTTCTTTCTTAAAATACAATTTCTATTGGGCCAGTTCTGTGCCCTAGTGGTTAAGGCAGATCCCACATGGCTGACGGCTCATTCCGAGTCCTGGACTTGATGGCTTGAGAAACACACTGGCCATCTACGTGTGTGCCCAAAATTCCCAAAGAAGTGAGAGATGGAGGGAAA